>NW_022196898.1:78166089-78228553 GCF_008632895.1 Mastomys coucha
TTTTCATGTAGGCTGAGTAAAGAAAAAAATGTCTGTGGAGGGAAAGTGTCAGGAACTCCCAGCTGGCCTTCTGCAACATAGAAATATATATTCCACAAGCCAAGGAAACTGTGGCCAACACAAAACTTCCCAGTATATACTCCTTAAATGTCAAGTATAATATACTACACAGTCACTTGTACTTCCTCTGTAGCAAGGTCTTATGTTAGAAACTCAACTGATTTCTCACTGTGGTGTGCTCGGTACATAATCACTCCTGGAAAATTTTGATACATGTTATATGGCCCATGATCAGTTTTGTTTTTTGAAATACTACATACATTTTAAGGGGATGTAAATTCTGAGATACTCTAAGTGTGACACGGAAGTCAACTTTTAGAGTCAAGTGTGTATAGTGTGTCAAATATGTAGTGAAGGTTTGGATCATGTTATTGAGAGATGTGAATAAAATTTTCCCACAGTGCATGTGAGTTTTCTATTTCTTTATAATTCTATCAATGTTTACTTTCCATAAATCAAAGTACATCATGAAATGTAAACACATTTATAACTATAAAATGTTCCAGGAAAATAGTCTTTATCTTATTCAGAGTTTATATGTTCTATATGTTTTAGAAGTTCCTCTTGGAAACTCAGAAAGCTGTATATTCTATTCAGTCTGGAAGTCTTTGTCTTTTCATTAGAACATTTATAGTTAATATCACTCAGATGTGTGCTTTTAAATATATGTTATTGTGTTATGATCACTTTTCTTCCTTTCTCCATTCTTGCTTTCTTTCAAATACATTTGAGTGGTATTTCATTATGTCATGTGCATAACGTGCAAACATGCAAACTTACAGGTCACATGACATCTGATCCTTTTTCAGGAGCTTCTTGGCAAACTGCAGTATCTCTTTCCTGGTCAGTGCAACAACTTCAGAACAGTTTTATTTCCTTTATCATATCATTTGGAGTGGTATACCATTGCTGTATGCATCTATATCAGATAGCTATTTTATATCATCACTGTTATGTTATACCTGCATATATTATAATTACTTTTTTGTTTGCTTCCATATTCTTCATTTCTTCTTTCCATCTGGAATTACTTTCATTTTATCTTGAAGAATGTCCTTTAGTATTTCTTCAGTGTAGGTCCCTGCCTAACCTCTTATTAGACAAATGGCTGGAAAATATAGCTATTAAAAGGCTAAATGTAGTATCCCATATCCTCAGAAACAAGGCAAGGACTAGCAACTAGTAACTTAGACTTCTGGCCAATGCCTTTTCTTCTATAAACATTAAAAGTGTCAGAATAGAAGCATCAAAGAATGACCAATTAACATGGGTCACGAAGACTTCTAATGAAATAGTGTAAACCCAGTTACTTCGATTAATTGACTTTTAACCACCAATAAGCAAAACAAAATCAGCAACAGACACTAAAATATTAAGTTAAAAGTTGAAATGAAATAGTAACAAGCACATTTTTTTTTCATTGGGTAATGGTGACCTGAGAGTGAGAGACTCTGGAGCACTCGGTCCTAAGTGGATATCTTCATCAAATTGTTTTCCAAAAGGCTCAGGGATCTATGCAGAAGAGGCAGCAGAAAGACTGTAAAAGTGACAAGCAGTGGATGACTCTGAGGAAACAATATCTTCCAACAGGACTGATGCACACATGAGCTCATACAGATTGTGGCAGCTTGAATAAGATCTACACAGTTTCACACTAGACAGGGTCCACTAACCAGTCAGGGAAATGGACACAGGACCACATCCCTAACCAAGAAGCTATCTACAGTTGATAGCCCCTGGCAAAGTGAGCATCAGTTTCCTCCTGTGGCCTTGGGTATATCAATCACAGTATCCCAATACAGGGCAGGCCCAAGCCCAGGAGTAGTTGGCCAACACAAAATGAACTCAGTGGTATTTAACAACCTTTGTTTCATTTTGCTTTGTTTTGTTTGTTTTAGCTGCTCTCGCCACCAATTGGTCTTTTGCTTGCTTTTTGTTTGGTTGGTTGTTTTTGTTTGTTTGTTTGGTTGGTTGGTTGGTTCATTTTTGTGGAGATGGATTATGTTATTCTTTGTTTTTGTTTGTGTTTATTTTGTGAAAGAGAGAGAACATAAAGTTGTGTGGATAGGGAAGGTAAGGAGGATCTATGAGGAGTTGGAAGAGGGGGTAAACACCAACAAAATATATTGTAAAATAATTCTACTTGAAATGTATTTTAAGCCGGGCAGTGGTGGCACACGCCCTTATTCCCAGTACTTGGGAGTTAGAGGCAGGCAGATTTCTGAGTTCGAGGCCACCCTGGTTTACAGAGTGAGTTCCAGGATACACAGGGCTACACAGAGAAACCCTGTCTTGAAAAAACAAAAAAACAAACAAAACATGTATTTTAAAAGAACTTCCACCATACAGATTGCCTTTCTAGAAACACCAGTTTTCCAGTGTTCCAAACCAATTATTTGGACACTCTCATTGCCCAGTAGGTTCATGAATGATGATGGCAGGGTTGGAGGCTTGGTGTGGACTAAGCATTATGGCTTTCCACTCACTAGCATCAATGTGGTTCTAGCTAAGAGTTTAATGGTAAGACCCCATATGACATAGTTCCCCAGAGCACCAGACAGACCCCTCGTAGCAGACTGGTTTAGTGTGTTCACTCCTCCAATCGTACCAAGAGTAGTGCTTTGCTTTACTGAAGGAGACAGCTGCTCTGGCCATGACCACCTTTCCCTGCCTGCAATTCTTTCACTAAAACTACCATTTGTGGATAGCATTAGCATGATATATCTGCACTATTTACTCCTAAGGAGCTACGTGGTCACAAGTGAAGTCTAGAAAAGGCCTGTGCTCATGAAATTCGCTTGTCTTCCCTTGTTCTCCATCACCGAGAAGTAACCAGCTTGCCAGTGCAGTGACATGGACTTTCAAAGACTCCCTTACGGTGTCAGCCAGAGGGTGACAACTTTCAAAGCAGGGGAGACACCATCTAGGATGTAGCGTGTGACCTAAGTCAGTAAACAGTATACGATGATATTGATTCCTCCTCTCATCACCACCATTCATGGGAGTGGATACCAGGAGGTGAGAATACAATGGCTCTTCTCACTATTAACCCCAGCGATCCTCTAACGAAGCATCTGCATTCTATCACTACAACTTTACTAATGTTACTAATATAGACGTCTTGGTCGTAAGGTAATAACCCCTACTGCAGGGGAGTGGGGGCACAATGAACTAAAAGTTGAGAGTGCTAGGTAGCCAACTGAGGGCTCTTGCAACCGCTGCATCAACAGGTAAACTTCAACAGGTAGAGAACTGCTAATCTCCTTGCTATCTCCATATCCCTCCCTTTTGGAACTAGAATGTTTAGTTTGTGCTACTTACTGCACATTAGTGGGATGCAACTAATCAATGCTATTTTACTAGGGCTCATAGCTAAGAAGCTCAGAGGAAACTTTTGGTTCTGGACTTTTGAACAGTATTGGAACTACTAAGATCGAAGTGTTCTTAGAGATGAGGTAAATGTGTATTGCTTTATAAGATGAGTGGATATGAGATTTTAGGGACCAGGTGTGGAATACTATCATTTAAAGTGATATTTTTCGGCACTGAATCTTCATTTTCAACTTGACTGTGTTTAGAATCGCCTAGGAGACATATTAGTTGGTATGCCTAGAGAGGTATTTCTAGAGAGGTTTAACTGGGGAGAAAGAGCTGCCCTGACTGTGGGCAGAACAATCCCATGAGTTGAGCTCTCAGGCTGAATTAAAAAGTAGACTGGTACCCTCAGAGCTCCCAGGGACTCAACCACCAACCAAGGACTATACATGGTGGGACTGATTGTTCTGGCAGCATGTGTATAGTAGAGGATTGCAAAGTCGATCGTCAATGGGAGGAGAGGCCCTTGGCCCTGTGAAGGTTCTGTGCCCTAGTGTAGGGGAATGCCAGGGCCAATAAGTGAGAGAGGGTGGGGTGGCAAGCATGGGGAGGGGGGAGGCAACAGGGGTTTGTTCTTGTTGGTTTTGTTTGTTTGTTTGTTTTTTTGGAGGGGAAACTGGGAAAGGAGAAATCATAGGACATATAAATAAAGAAAATATCTAATAAAAAATCAAAAAAAAAAAAGTAGAGACAAGGGAGAGCCAACTGAATGCCAGAAATCATTGCCTTCTGAGTCCTACTATCAGTTGCCTTGCCATCCTCTGCCACGCCTCTCCCACCATGACAGAATGTGTCCCTTTAAACCATAAGCCAATCAAATGCTTACTTTTTCTGTTAGCAACTTTTATTGAGCATTTTGCTGCAGTTAGTAGAAAAATAACTAACCTATCAGATGTCTGAAACAGCAAGAAAAGTAACTAATCCATCAAGATTCTTACTCCGCATTTCAAAAATAAAGAAAAATGAGAGAAAATACCTGAATAGAATCTGAGACTTAGCTCTAGCCACTAACAGAGTATTACCCTACTACAAGGGTAGACCAGTTCACCAGTGGGATAGAATAGAGCTCAGAAGTAGATCCAGGTATATGTCAGTCATGGGTTGTTGAAGAAATGAGGAATTATTTGGTGAGTGGAGATGGCATCTTTTCCAGAAAAAGCAGTGAAAGCAAGTATTCTTCACACTGAATTCCTGAGCATCTCTTAGGTTCCCTTTAGACATTCATTTCAATCATCATCCTATATAACTTGTTCAATATATTTATAAGTGTCTAGTTAAAGACTTGGAGAAAAAAGATTGTGTATCAAAGGAAGCTGCCAGTAACAGATAGTGACTTGACAAAGGAAAAAACAAATCCCAAGTGGGTGGGGTTTATTGCCCAGTTTTATTGTGGGCAGAGTAAACCTTAGAATTATGAGTCATTGGGAAAGTTACTCTTTTTTATAAATTTAGTCTATACTACTTCCAAGAATTTATATTTACCCTTAGGAGGCGGATATGAGTGTGTTTAGAACTGTGTGCTTATTTTCTAGTGTGCATCTACTATACACTTAACAGAATAAACACGTATTGCTGCAAAAGTCAGTCTGGTGGTTTTGAAAATGACTAGGTTTGTACACATCAGCAAAGCTCTTGGGAATTTTTGCTCACCAACCCACACCCAAATAAATGTCTCAAAATTGGGTCTTTTCTCTTTTCCTTTTTACCAAATACAAGCATATAAAGTTACTGTGAAAGTGAGGTGAGAAATGGGAACATTTGGATTTAAAACATTAAAGCTACTTCAAAATTTGTCATTTATAAATTAGATAAACCCAACAATTTCAGGCTTTTCTTGTGAAAAATTATTTCCCAAATCATTGATTTTTTTCTTTTATTCAGGCTTATTAAAGTATGAATTATATAGAAGAAAATCTACTCCCATTAGGTTTTTTACAGACTGATAATATAGTTCATAACTGACAAACATATATAAAAATTTGGGAAGTAACCCAAACCTTTTCATTCTGGTCTGTTTGTCCCTATATGTTTGATTCCAGGAATTATAGCTGTCAGAAGAACTGTAAGTCAAAAAGCTCCAAGGGAAAAGTGAAGAGAATATTTGAATCCTTTGCCTACTCTGGTGGTGTGCTGTTGGTTTGGGCTGCCAAAACACAATACGCTGGGAGCCCAATTAGCAGCAGTTCTGGGTAGCTAGAAGCCTAAGATTGGTGCCTGCAAGATGTGGTTCTAATGGAGACCCTCTCCTTGGCTTACTGATGACTGTATTCTTGTTCTGTGCTCAAACAGTGACAGCAAGCTTTTCTATGAGGGCACTAATCCCTTCATAAGGGCCCCACATTCCTGACTCTATCTAAACCAGCTTATTTTTTAGAGTCCTCACAAATAACATCTCTCTAGAAATTGGGGCTCTATAGAAAGTGAAAAGCAATGATTAATTTAATCCATATTATATTCATCGAGTATATTCTTCCTCAAAGCTTCAGACCTCTGTGTAGGTTATGAAGGGCTGAGGCAGTGGCTCTCCCATTTGTACAGAAGCATTCAGAAGCTCTGTTAATAATCAGCCTTCATTGGAGCCACTCTGGGCAATGCAGAGCCAGGTGTTTTCTTACATCCTGTCCCCATCAAAGACAGCCATTGGAGGTTCCAAGCTCTTCTCCAGTCTCACCCTTCATGACTCAAAAGTCACAGCTCTATCTTCCAGGGAAGACAGGCCTCCCCAGCATTTGAAGTTCATAATCTGCCTGACTATTCAAGGTTAATTGAATCTCTTTATTCTATCCAGTGAGGTCCTGGCAAAGCTAATGTGAAAAGAGAGTCGGGTTAATGAATTTTCTCTGATATTCAAAGTTAAAAGCAACAACAACAACAACAAAAAGACAAGGCCATGTTGGTAGATTTAAAAAGAGGCTAAAGCGTTTAGTAGTGGGTGATGTACTTGAGGGCCATCTTGACATGAAAATGTGAAAACTCACCGATGTTAACAAGAATGGCTGTGGAGATCCTCAGACAAAAGAACTAATCTGTGTTTTCAGTAGGAAAAATGTCCTGTAAAAAATACAGAATTCTAGCTGAACCCTCAAGCTAGGTCATTCTGTTTCTGTCCAAAACTATACAATACAAGAAATCTATAGCTTTGAGAATGAAACCCAAGATTTTTTTTCCCCTTAAAAATCCTCTATCATAACAGGATCCAACTATAATTTGAATAAATATGCATTGCTCCAAAAAGACATAAAGTCTTTCTCTTTCGATTGTTTCCATGTGTCTTTTGAAAGCTTCACCAGTCGATCCAAGAGTGAAATAAAATAATCTTTTCTCCCCCAAAACAGCATGCTTGCCCCACAACTGCTCTGTCTGATCTTGAGTCTCCAGGCTATAGTTGGAGAATGGAGACAATAGAAAAGAATCCCTGGAGAGGGAGAGGCTGCCAGTCAGGGGGGGAAGAAGCAAGAGTATCCAGGTAATTAAGGCAGACTGTGAGGCTCCAAGTGATGGTAGACCAGAAAGCTTTCTTCTCTCTTTCCCATAATCAAGTTGCAAAGGTATTGATTTTCCTTAATGAGCAGTTTTAAACAGTCTAGGCTAACCCAGAAACAGAATGTGAGGCCCAAGACCTGGGACAGAGGGTTTGCTTTGGATATAATCCCAGGAAACAGAAGTAAGGAAGGAGAGAGAGTGGGGCTGGAGAGGAAGGGGTCCATAATGGGGAGAACATGACTGAGGCGCTGAGGCTGACAAATTCTGTGCAGTTGAGCCACTGTGGGAGAGGGAAAGCAGAGACCGTGCCTACTCTCCAACCCCCACATTCCTACTCTTCACCCCATCCCTCACTCGCCATCCCTTGCCTTGAGGATGTCAAGGCCCCCCACACCTCCTCACTGGATCTGCTTGCATCCCATGGCCCACTGTGCAGTCCTGGGGGAGTTGGGAGTTCAAAGGGATTGATTGACAATTGATTGATTGGGGATGTCACCCAGAGCCCTATCTACATAGACATACATAATTGCCAACAAGCTAAAAGAAGTAACTTTGACGAAACCTAGTCTCCTTCTGTAGGTGTCCCGGCTGCTTGGAGTCCTGAAGCTCAATCAAATGTGTAACTTTTATAGAACACAAGGCTTGGCAGGGTCCTTAGCAGCCAAGTTGCGATCCTGAGAGCATCATAGACAGTGACAAGAGTAGAAACCCATTTGAGTTCCTTCCCTGGTGCTAGGAGGAAAGTAGAAAGAACTATGTGAGGTCATTATGGAACCTGCACAGAATGTACTGTGATGTAAAGCTTGAGCCTTGGAACCTGCTGCTCAAGCCAGGTTCACTGGGTCATTTGTTTCTGTAAAATTAGCAAGTAAAAGTCTTTTATAATTTTTTTTTCCCTCAAAGACTGTGTAAGTTAAGATTCACAAACCTAAGTGTATAACTAGGTATCTGCTTGTATGATTTGGAAGCCCATCATGATAGTAATTTGATCTTTCACTTAATAATTTTCCCGTTTGTTGTTAGACAAGTTGTCTGGCCCAGGACTTCCTCAACTCCCTCTTATGATCCTCCTAGCTCCATCCTCTACTCTATGTTCCCACACACCCATTTTCCTGTGCTGCTAGGGATCAAACCCAGGACCTCACACAGGCTATGCAGTGACTCTACCAACTGAGCCTTATCTCAGCACAGAGTTCTCCCCTGTGGTGATGTGCTGGACATCAGAAGGCTGAGACAAAGGAAGAGTGATAACAAAGACAATCTCCATGGCCACACTAAAGAAAAAGAGGGTGGAGTCAATCAATTACCAACTAACAAGGGACCAAGGGCCAAATCAAGCACCTTTCCCTCCCTCGTGTCTATGTCTTACTTCGAAAAGTACTTTGAGATCATTACTTAGAAGCTAAATGTTCACTGAGTACTGGTGGCACACAGCTTTTATCCCAGCACTCAGGAGGTAGAGGCAGAAGGGTCTCTGAGTTCAAAGCTGGTCTACAGAATGAGTTCCAGGACAGCTAGGCCTACACAGAAAAACCCTGTCTTGAAAAACCAAAAGGATGCTGCCGCTGCTGCTGCTGCTGCTGCTGCTGCTGATGATGATGATGATGATGGTGGTGGTGGTGGTGGTGGTGGTGGTGGTGGTGGTGGTGGTGGTGGTGGTGGTGGTAGTGATGGTGGTGGTGATGGTGATGATGATGATGGTGATGATGATAATGATGATGGTGTGCTTGTGTAAAGAAGGAAGAGGGTTCCGGTCAAACTAGCCATCTAATATCCCACATCTCCTATGTGAGACCCTTGGAGCACATTCAATGGATGGAAATGTGAGACTGATCCAGAGGACTGTTTAGTGAAAGGCAACCTTGAGAAACCATTTCAAAGCATGATATTAGAGGAAGGGAGAAAGAATGGTGTGGCTTAACTAGAAACCTGGAGACAAGATGGGGTGACACGGGACAATCATCCAAGCCTTCAGCAAATACTGATTGGACCCTTGCAGAGTCTCAGCTCCTGCCAGGAGAAACAGATGGACACAGTATGGTGGTGGCACAAAGTGGCACATGCTATGATGTTGTAAGAACTTTGAAAAAGGAATAAATAACCCCACCCAAGGCAGTCCTGAAGTCTGCGGGGTTCAGAAGATTTGGGGAAAATGGGAATTTACCAATCAGAGAGGAGCACGCATCCCTTCTAGATAGGAATAGTAGGTGCAGAAAGCTCAGGATCTTGACTGTGCATCAAAGGAAGGCGAAGAGGAAGAAAGAAAACAGGGGCAAAAGTAAGAGTTTCGGAGAGATGGCCACTCGTGATGGCCTTTGGACAGGTTAGGGACTTGTGCAAAGCTCTGAGCAGACCGATTTGCATTTTGTATAGATGTATCTGCTGCAGCTATAGAGCACAGAGCAAAAGCCTGAGTCTGGAAATGGCACCGTGACTCTGTCCGCTTCCTTCGCTCCTGTCACAGATGATCATAGACTCTGTAGCTTAAAGCCAACGCTAACGCACTCACTGAGCGTTCAGGGGGTCAGAAGTCTGCCGTGAATCCTACGGGGCTAACAAAGTAAGGACCTGCCAGGCTGCTGACTTGTAGAGGCCCCAGGAGAGGATTGGTTTCCTGGTCTTTTCTAGCATGGAGAGACCACCTGTGTAGCTTGGCTCATGGTCCTCTCCCTCCATCTCCAAAGGTCATTGCTCCGGCTGTCCCGTTTGTGATTCCAGTTCCTGCTCCTTTGGCTTTCGTGCCTGACCTTATAGGACTTCCATGACTACACTAGACACAGGTGGTTAATCCAAGATAATCCCAAGCTCCTTAATTGAGTCACATCTGCAAAGTACCTTTGCCTTATAATGTGATATTCACAGTTTAGGGGATTCCAAACAAGACTCTCTCTGGGGAACCATTATTCAGCCTACCACAGTGATAGCATCCGACTAAGAGACAAGTCAAATGAATGTCCTCCCTTCCCCCAAATAAAAGCCAGAAATAACTAACCTGAAATAAGAGAACCCTAGGAAAGGAGAATATAATTTTTCTTTTTTCTTTTTCCACACACGGAATGAGAAGCTTGTTGGGAATGAACTTAACAAATAGACTCCGGTGGAAGGCATTATTAGTATTCTGGATGCTTTTGGGTTTTGTCTGCTTACCCAATGCTTTGGTACATTTATTGTGTTCTTTTTCTTTCCATTATGTAAGTGCTGTCATTCCAAGGTTGCAGTGGCCATGGAGTCCTAAAGAGCACCACAATGCTCTCTTTCATGAGGTTTTGATTACACCATCAAAGTTAGGTAATGCCAGAGGGAAGTGCGCTGGTGTACAAGCACCCGGGGAATCTCACACTTTCTGTTTGAGGCTTTCGAAACAGTGGGTGCCTTGGGTCACATTTTTATCTCCCACACAGTAGATGATACATTCTACAGGGCCATTTGCTGTCTGTCAACCCTAGTATGCCTTCCTCCTTCCCATATCCTAAAAGTATTAGATCTCTCCATCGCAATCTCCCAGCCCTCCCCTCTCTCCCTGCCCCTTCTCCCTCAGCGTTTGCCCATTCCCTGCAACAAAATGCACAGGCCACGGACCTCACCTGGTCCAAGCCAAGAGAGGAGGGCATAGTGAGAGCTTCCGTGACAGGAGGGGTAGGTATCTGCATCCGTAGGCAGGAAACAAAAAGACAAAGGTAATGCTTCTGTGAAGAAACGTTCATTGCTGAATCTCTGAAAAGAATGCAACCCTAAGACCTGCCCTTTGCCTCTGCTCTCCAGTTAAATGAACCAATAAATTTCATATTTGCTAAACCAGTAGGGAGTAGACTCTCTACTTTTGCAAAGCACTATTTCCTAATAGGTGCCTGGCTACATTTCACTGCGTGAGTAAGTGAAGAAATGAATAAGAGACACATTATAACATTTTTCTTAATGCTACTTGGAACATTCTTGAACTAACTTTTTTAAAAAAGATTTATTTATTATTATATGTAAGTACACTGTAGCTGACTTCAGACACACCAGAAGAGGGCGTCATGGGTGGTTGTGAGCCACCATGTGGTTGCTGGGATTCGAACTGAGGTCCTTCAGAAGAGCAGTCAGTGCTCTTACCCACTGAGCCATCTCTCCAGCCCTTGAACTAACATTTTTAAGTTGACCTCACCAAAGTATCTGCTTCCCTTTGCTGCGCTTCGGCATAAGTTAGGACAATCTGGTAGCAATCTCAAGGACATCAACATCAAATATTAGGGATATTAGGGAAGTGATATTTTACATGGAAGGCTTACAGGACAGAACTCTCCCTACCAGACATTAAGTCTTGGCCTTTGACACCTTTAGAAAAGCAAGACTCTTATTTTACTTTAGTTTTTATATGTCTGAGAATTGGCTTTTGGGGTACTGATAAAGAGGAAGCGAAGGCCACTCTCAGTGGTTCTGATCTGATCTCAGTGGTTCTCCTTGGTTCACAAATTGACTCAAAATCACTTGGTATAAGTAAATGGAAAGTGTTAAGATCAACTGCAGAATTGAAAAGTCCCTGTTTCACTTAGTTCTGTTAGTAGTCAAAGGGAGGGATCTTTAAGGAAAGAAAATACCAAGGTAGACTACCCATTGCTGTATCCAACATCCACTCACATCAGCAAGCGTGTGAGAAGCCATCTCTACCAACTGCTAAGGGCAGAGCACTGAGCACTTCTGATCCCTGCAAAATAACAGCCATGGACTAAGCCACCTGCACAATGACCTAAGTCCCTTGGAAATTGCTCCTTTCAGAATAAATTCTCTTCTCCAGAGAACCTGTCAATCTGTGTCATCCCACTGACTTCACAAGAAGCGCAATCATGGCTTTTTATTAACATTTCTTTGGCCTTTTCATGTAAGTCCTAAATATTTAAATTATATGCTAATTTTAGTCTCAGTCACCCTCTGCCTTTCTTCATCAGAGGCATAATTTCATAACTATAAATATGCCAAGCATATTAGAAAGCTTCTTCCCAAATAGTTCATATACTATGCATATAAACCTGACTCTGATGCTCATTGCAATCATTTAAAATAGAGCTGGCATCCAGTCCCAGCATGGCTGAGGTCCCACCCCTAGCTAAGGTACTTTTAGCAATTGATGGTTTCTGGGAAAAGGAGAGTCACGTTTTCTACAGATGTGGCAAGTAAGAGACAACTCATGACATGATGGGGAGATAGCCCTACACCCTTCCACATGCAGGGCTTGTGAAGTGAAGTCAGTGGGTTTAAAGATGAAACATAAGTTTGGGATGGAAAGGTGAGAAGGACTCATAGGGGAGGTATTTGAGAGGAGAGAATGAGGGGTGGATCTGATCAAAGCACATTGTATGCATGTATAAGATTCTTAATTTAAAAAGAATAACTTGGAGGCTGGAGAGATGGGAGCTAGAAGGATAGCCCAGCAGTTAAGAGCACAGGTTGCTCATCCAGAGGACCTGGGATTCATTCCCAGTACCCACATGGCAGCTTACAACCATCTGTAACTCTGTTTCCTGGGGATCTGATGCCCTCTTCTCATTCCACAGGTACCTGGCATGCATGTGATGCACAGACATACATGAAGGCAAAATACCTATACCCATTGAATAAAAATAAACAAATCTTTTCAACAAGTATAAAATAAATGAATAAATGTAAAATATGTGCAAAAAATTACACACAGAACTTAATTATCTAGCTTTTTTTAAAGTGCTCAAAATTGTATTATGTCTTAATGGTGTTGGGAGAACTTCAAAGTCCTCTGGAAAAAAAATAAAATAGGATCTGCAGGCCATGACTTAAAGCTGGTTAAATTCCCTTATTTAAAAAAAATTCAGTGTTCAGGGGGAGACAAAAGAAAGAAAAGAGGAAGGAGAAAAGAAAAAGAATAAATAAATAAGTAATAAACAGATAGATAGATAGATAGACAGACAGACATGTACATACGTAGATGGACAGACAAACAGACAGTCAGATGTATTTGTGTGTTCTCAGAGATTGAACCTTAGGTCTTGTGCGTGACAGGCAAGTGCTCTGACACTCAGCTATATCCCATCTAAAAGTTCTTCCCAAACATGATGATTTAGATGATTTAGAAGCCAAAAAGGGAAAGTTTGAGAAACCTACTATGAGAAAATTCACTTGTGAAAACCCTTTTAGATACTCTTCTGAATAGGTTCTAAATAATTATTAGCTGAGATTAACATGACATCATTTACATATTAATATTTTATATATTTGTATATGCATTGGGGTGTGGAAGGTGAGTTCATCGGAACAACACTTGTCTTTCTACAGCCACACCCCAGTTTGTATCCTGATCTTCTGCAAAAGCTCATTCCCCTCCTAAACTAGGAGAGGAGATAGGAGGAAGCTGAGCAGAGAAACATCTAAGGGGCGGACCCATAATGAGAGACTAAGGTGTGAGGGAGAGCTCGCTGCCTCAGAAAGCTAGGAAACTGACAGCCTGTCTGTAGCCTAACCATTCTTCATGAGCCCTCAGATAAAGGTCTTCATACTCATAAAGCCCTCTGCATCTCATAGCTAGAGAAGTGGGAGGAAACAGTTGGGAAAATAGGAAATGCTCTGAAAGTGGCGTTCTTATTAACAATTATTATCACATGGGGCTTATAAAATGGGCATTGGACCATTCATGTCAAGATAGATTCTCTGTCTGTCTCCCAGGGAATCTTGAGATAATACTGGACTACTGCGATGCTTGACTTTCTGATGTCAAAGACCAATAGCAGTTTATCTGGCTGAAAAAAAAAATTCCTTTGGCAGTAGTAGGAGATGCTGCAAGTGGCCCCAGAGCCCTGAGAACTTGGAGCCATCTAGATTGAGGGGTTCATCTTAAATGTCCTGTTCATTCCTTTGGACAAAGCTAAGGTGTGTGAGCAGCCCCAGATAGAATGTGACCTTGACCAGTGTGCTCCAACAGTCTAAGGCACACGAGGACATGAAGGTGGGATATGGGTGAAACTCAAATAGAGTTTAACTGATAAAAAAAAAAAAAAGGTTATTTATGCATCCTGTTTCTATTGTCAATGGTGAAGTTCATCATTAAAGGAAATGAGCCATCTATTGTTATTTGACTGGAAAGTAAAGTGTGTACACAGCCAGAGAGGGAAACACCTGTTCTTCTCAGGCTGTGTGCCTCCACATTGTAGGACTTCAGCAATTTCTCCTGTATATGGAGGTTGAAAGAGGCACAGTGGCTCAAACTGAGCTCCCTGAATGGCCTCCATGCCATCTCAAGGGTTCCCTAGACAGTACCTGTTTTCCAGAATTGATATAAGCCAAGACAACTGGAGAGGGAAAAGCCCTAAAAACATGTAGGTGTAAGATATCCCCATTCCCAGAGATGGTGCTGGGCTCTACAAAAGCCACAGAATGTAAAAAGAAAGGCCACTGGGTTCAGAAATGCTCAAATTGCAGCTGTAATTTGCCACAAAAAAAGAAGCACTTAGATCTAACCTTGTTGAGACATAGGAAAAATATAGAGACACAAGGTCATAGGCTCTGCTCTGAAGGTTATATCATTTGATGAATCTTCAACACACTAACAGCTATTCTTGGCCTTCTGTGAACTCTTTCCTTGTCTCGGCTGCACCTGAGTTTTGGGACATTACCAAATGTAAGATAGTCAAGGGACAAATCACACACAGAGCCACAGAGCCCTGCATCCAACAGTGGCAAGCGCCAGAGCTGTGACAAAGGCTGAGCACATCCACACCCAGGTTCAGCCAGGCAGAACTGAATCCATGTGTTCCCTGTGATTCACAGTCAGAAAATAAGATTTTGTGATCATAATGATGAGGGTGCTTGTTTTTAAGAAATAGGTGACCTCGACCTGCACCATGGCCCATCCCCTCAACCCACAGCCCTGCCTGTCTACCAGGAGGTCTGCTCTAACCAGGGACACAGGAAGCCTGCTCTAACCAGAGACATAGCACTGCCTGCCTTCTAGGGGTCTGCTCCAATCCAGGACACCCAGGCCAGAGACAATCAGATAGCAGAAGGCAAGCACAAGAACATACTCAACAGAAGCCAACGCAGTTTGGCACCATCAGAACCTAGTTCTCCTACTACAGCAAGCCCTGAATATTCTAACACACCTGAAGAGCAAGATTCTGACCATGCCTCATGAAGATGATACAGGCCTTTAATAAGGATATAAATAATTCCCTTAACGAAAAACAGGAAAATACAATCAAACAGGTAAAGGATATGAACAAAACATTCCAAGACCTAAAAAAAATGGAAATACAAATAACAAAAAAAAAATCACAAATGGAGGTAACACTGGATATGGACAACTTAGGAAAGAGAACAAGAACTACAGATGCAAGCGTTACCAACAGAATACAAGAGATGAAAAAGAATCTCAGGCATAGAAAATACCATAGAAGATATTGGTACTTCAGTCAAAGAAAATGCCAAGTAAAAAAGTTCCTAACCCAAAAACATCCAGGAAATTTGGGACACAATGAAAAGACCAAACCTAAGAATAATAGGAATAGAAGAGGGTGAAGATCTCCAGGGGCATATGAAAAGGGCATAAAACATCTTCAACAAAATCGTAGAAGAAAACTTCCTTAGCCTAAAGAAAGAGATGGCCATAAACATACAAGAAGCCTACAGAACACCAAGTAGATTGGGCCAAAAAAGAAAGTCCTCCAACCACATGATAATCAAAACACTAAATGTACAAAACAAAGAAATAATAATGAATAAAAAATTTAAAAAAGAAATAATATTAAAACTTGTAAGGGGAAAAGGCCAAGTAACATATAAAGACAGACCTGTCAAAATTACACATGACTTATCAACAAAGACTCAAAAAGCCAGAAGATCCTGGACAGACAGATGTCTTGCAGACCCCAAGGGACCACAGATGCCAGTCCAGACTACAATACCCAACAAAACTCTCAATCACTATAAATGGAAAAAACAAGATATTCCATGACAAAACCAAATTTAAACAGTATCTTTCTACTAATCCAGCCCTACAGAGGATAGTAGAAGGAAAACTCCAACACAAGGAGGGTAACTATACCCAAGAAAACACAAGAAATTAATCATCTCACAATAAATCCAAAAGAAGAGAATCACGCAAACATAGTACTACCTCCAACAACAAACTAATAAGAACTAATAATCATTGGTCATTAATATCTCTCAACGGATTCAAGTCCCCAATAAAAAGACACAGGCTAACATATGTAAAAGGTATCCATTATTCTTCTGCATACAAGAAACACACCACAGCAACAAAGATAGATACTACCTCAGCATAAAGGGCTGGAAAAAAAAAGTTTTCCAAGCAAAGGGTCCCAAGAAACAAGCTGGAGTAGCCATTCTAATATCCAACAAAATAGACTGTGAACCAAAAATAATCAAAAGAGTTGAAGAAGGACACTTCAAACTCAAAGGAAAAGAAATTCACCAAGATGAAGTCTCAATTATGAACATCTATGCACCAAATGCAAGGGCACCCACATTCATAAAAAGAAACTTTACTAAAAGTTCAAAACATACATTGAACCCACACAAAAATAGTGGGAGACTTCTACACCCCACTCTCACCAATGGACATGTCATCAAAACAGAGACACAATGAAACTAACAGAAGTTATGAATCAAATGGATTTAACAGATATCTATAGAACATTTCACCCCAAAATAAGAGAATATGCCTTGTTCTCAGCACCTCATGGAACCTTCTCCAAAACTGACCATATAATTAGACATAAAAGAAGCTTCAAAAAATACAAGAAGATTGAAATAACCCCTGCAGTCTATCAGATCACTGTGGACTAAGGCTGGACTTCAGCAACCACAAAAACAACAGAAAGCCCACATACTCACGGAGACTGAACAATTCTCTACTCAACGATAACTTAGCCAGCGAAGAAATAAACCAGAAACTTTCTAGAATTCAATGAACATGAAGGCATAACATACCAAAACTTATGGGACACAATGAAAGCAGTGTTAAGAGGAAAATTCATAGCACTAAGTGCCTTCATAAAGAAATTGGAGAGATCCTATACTAGCAACTTAACAGCACACCTGAAAACTCTAGAACAAGAAAATAAGTAAACACACCCAAGAGGAGTAGAAGGCAGGAATTAGTCAATGGGCTAAAATCAAGCAATTAGAAACAAAGAGAACAATACAAAAAAATCAAAAACAAAAACAAAAACATCTGGTTCTCAGAGAAAATCAACAAGATAGACAAACCTTTAAACAAACTAACTAAAAAGCATAGAGACAGTATCTAAATTAACAAAATCAGAAATGAAAAGAGAGACATACAACAGAAACTGAAGAAACTTAAAAAATCATAAGGTCTTACTACAAAAGCCTATATTCAACAAAACTGGAAAATCTAGACAAAAATGGGTAATTTTCTAGACAGATACCACATAGCAAAGATCAAGTAAACTATCGAAACAGTCCCATAACCCTAAGGAAATAGAAGTAGTAGTTAAAATCCTCTCAACTAAAAAAAGCCCAGGACCAGATAGTTTTAGTCTAGAATTCTACCAGACCATCAATAAAGAGCTAATACCAATAATCCTCAAACTATTCCACAAAATAGAAACAGAAATAACACTACCAAATTCATTCTTTAAGGTCACAATTATCCTGATATCTAACTACACAAAGTCCCAACAAAGAAAGAAAACTTCAGACCAATTTTTCTTATGAACATTGACGCAAAAATATGCAATAAAAATCTCACAAACCGAATCCAAGAGCACATCAAAAACATCATTTACCTTTATCAAGTAGGCTTCATCCCAGGGATACAGGGGTTTGATATATGAAAAACCATTGATGTAATCCATTATGTAAATAAACTCAAAGAAAAATTCACATGATCATCTCATTAGATGCTGAAAAAGCCTTCCACAGAATTTGACACACAAACACAACACACACACACACACACACACACACACACACACGCACCTCTTCATGTTAAAAGTCTTGGATAGATCAGCAATTCAAGGCACATGCCTAAACATAATAAAAGCAATATACAGCAAACCAATAGCCAACATCAAATTAAATGGAGAGAAACTTGAAGCAATCCCACTAAAATCAGGGACAAGACAAGGCTGCCCACTCTCTCCCTATCTGTTTAATATAGTATTTGAAGTTCTAGCTAGAGCAATAAGACAACAAAAGGAGATCAAGGGGATACAAATTGAAAAGGAAGAAGTCAATTATCACTATCCACAGATGATATGATAAGATATAGAGATAGATAGATAGATAGATAGATAGATAGATAGATAGATAGATAGATAGATAGAATTCTACCAGAGAACTTCTACAGATGATAAACAACTTCAAAAAAGTGGCTGGATATAAAAATATCAAATAAATCAGAGGCCCTCCTTTATACAAATGATAGATGGGCTGAAAAAGAAATTAGGGAAACAACACTCTTCACAATAGCTACAAATAATATAAAATATCTTGGTGTAACTAACCAAGTAAGTGAAAGATCTTACAACAAGAACTTCAAGTCCCTGAAGGAAGGTATGCATGGTCTGCATGTAGAAGAATGTAAATTGATCCCATATTTATCACCCTGCATAAATCCTGAGTCCAAGTGGACCAAGGACCTCAACATAAAGCCAGATACACTGAATGTAATAGTAAAGAAAAGTGGGAAATAGCCTTGAGCACATTGGCATAGGAGAAAATTTCCTGAACAAAACACCAATGACTCAGGCTTCAAGATCAACAATTGATAAATGGGACATCACGAAACCACAAAGCTTCTGTAAGGCAAAGGACAAAATGGCAGCCTACAAATTGGGAAAAGATTTTCACTAACCCTACATCCAACAGAGGGCTAAGATCCAAAATATATAAAGAACTCAAGAAGTTTGACTCCAAAAATCCAAATAACCCAGTTTTAAAATAGGGCACAAAACTAAACGGAGAATTCTCAACAGAGAAATTTCAAATGGCCACAAAGCACTTAAAGAAATGTTCAACATCCTTAATCATCAGGGAAATACAAATTGAAACAACCCTGAGATTCTATCTTATACTAATCAGAATGGCTAAGATCAAAAACTCAAGAGACAGCACACGCTGGCAAGGATGTGAAGAAAGAGGAACACTCCTCCATTGCAGGTAGGATTGCAAATTTGTACAACCACTCTGGAAATCAATCTGGCAGTTCCTCAGAAAATTGGAAATAGTTTTTCCTGAAGACCCAGCTATACTGCTCCTAGGCATATACCCAAAAGATGCTCCACCATATCACAAGGACTCATGCTCTGCTATGTTCATAGCAACCTTATTCATAATAGCCAGAAACTGGAAGCAATTCAGATGTCCCTCAATTGAACAATGGATACAGAAAATGTGGTTCAATGGAGTATTATTCAGCTATTAAAAACAAGGACATCATGAATTTTGTAGGCAAATTGATGGAACTCAAAAATATCATCCTGAGTGAGGTAAACCAGACCCAAAATGACATGCATGGTATGTATTCACTAATAAATGGATATTAGCCAAAAAGTACAGACTACCCATGTGACACTCTACAGACCCTAAGAAATCAAACAAAAAGGAGGGCTCAAGTGGGGATACTTAAATGGCACTTTAGAAGGGGAAACAAAATAATCATACGAGGCAGAGGGAAGGAGGGACCTGGGTGGGAGAGGGGAAAGGGGACAGGATGAGGTATGGGGAAGACAGGAGAGAGACCTAGAGGGCCAGGAGAATGAATGGAAATATGCAGCTATATGGTGAGGGCAGGGGAGAGGAGCGAACCTCTAGAAAGTCCCAGAGACCTGGGATGTGAGAGGCTCCCAGGACTCAATATGGGCAACCTTAGCCAAAATGCCCAACAGAAGTGGGGATATGGAAGCCAAAGAGAACACCTGCAGTAGTCGGACAGGACCCCCAGTGGAGAAATGTGGACACCAACCCAACTACAAAACTTTTCACTCAAATTTGTTTCTGTCTAAAAGAAATGCAGGGATAAAAATGGAGCAAACTCAAGGAATGGCCGACCAGTGACTGACCCAATTTGGAATCTATTCCATGAGCAGGCACCAATCTCTGATACTATTACTGATCTTATATTGTGCTTGCAGATGGGAACCTAGAATGGCTGTCCGCTGAGAGGCTCTACCCAGCAAGTGACTGAGACAGATGCAGATACAGCCAAGTATTGGACTGGACTGAGGCCAGGGATGCCTATGGAAGTTAGGGGAAGGATTGAAGGAACTGAAGCGGATGGCAACCCTATAGGAACACCAACAGTGTCAACTAACCTGGACCCCTGGGAGCTCCCAGAGACTGAGCCACCAACCAAAGAACACACACAGGCTGGTCCCAGGTCCTCAGCACGTAGCAGAGGGCTGCCTTGTCTGCCCTCAGTTAGAGAGGGTTAGCCTCATCCTGCAGAGTCTTGATGCCCCAGGATACCACAGGGAGGGGCACCCTCTGAGAGACAAAACAAAGTGGGGTTGGGGAGAACTCTGAGGGGTGATGGGGCGGGACACAACATTTGGGATGTAAATAAATAAAATAATTTATTTAAAAAAAAGAAATAGGCTTGCTTTAAATTAAATTTCTCTCTGCTTTCTCCACAAACATAAATGAAGCCTCAAAGGATGTCATAGGTCCATAGGTCCCTCCGTGTGTACCCTTTTGTTGGTGGTTTAGTCCCTGGGAGCTCTGGGGGGTCCAATTAGTTGATACTGTTGCTCTTCCTGTGGGGTTGCAATCCTCTTCAGCTCTTCATTCCGTCTTATATATGTAACAGAGGATGTCCTTATCTGGCATCAATGGGAGGGGGAGGCCCTTGTTCTGGTTGAGGTTTGATGCCCCAAGGTAAGGGAATGCCTGGGCTGTGAGGTGGGAGTGGGTGGGTGGGTGGGGGGAGCACCCTCATAGAGGCAAAAGGGAGGGTAGATGGGATAGGGAGTTTGTGGAGGGAAAACCAGGAAGAGAGACAACATTTGAAATGTAAATAAATAAAATAACCAATTTTTTTAAAAAGAATATCACGGGTCAGAGATATCTGTCCTTCAGTTCAAGAGTTCAAGAGTATGTCAAAGTCAGAAGAGCGAAGATTTTGGTGAAATCAAATAAATCTAGATTTAAGCATAATTTTTCTCCTGCGTCTAACTACAGATCATGAAGTTACCCCATAGTATCCAAAGTGTATTCTTCCAAGATCTGAAAATAATGATGGCTCTTGCATTTTTATCTAACCCACATATGTCCTCTCGCTTACCAAAAGCCATGTCAAGATTATTTGTGAGTCCTGATATAATATAAACTTATACTTACATAGAACTCTGTAGCTGGTTGTTACGTTGTATGGCTTAGGAAATCTGTCAAGAGCAAAGCTTAAACGTGTTTGGTGCAGATACAACCTTTTCGGAATTATGTCCTGTCTATAATCGGTTGAATCTACAGATGTGGAACCTGTAGGTGCAGCAGGTGTGCCACCTATACACACATACCTAGATGTAGGGAGCCTCGGGTGAATGTGTATTGTTTGACATGGGCACAGCCATGTTAAGGAACTCGGTACCTCAGACCCATGGGAAATGGCAAGGCCTCTCTCTGGTCCATGTGCAAATATTAAAAGTGTGTGCAAAAAAATGTCCACTGAAGCTTTCTTCCCCTGGCTGTTTATGGCCTGAAGACCACACCCCTGCAGAGACTGTCCCTACAGAAGTTAGCTAAATCTGCCTCCTTGTTTATCTATCTGTGTATCTTAACCCCACCTCCTTGTTCAGCTGTATGCAGTATTCCTATCTCCCTTTCCAACTGTATATAATGAGCATGCTAAGCTTCCAGAGTGCTATGGCTTCTCCATCAAAGAGCCCAGACCACTGATCCCAGTTCTAAGGTGTGTGTATATGGGGGAGGGAACATGAACACATACAACAAGTATATCTCTGTATTTTGGTGTCCAAGATCAAATCCAAAGACTTGTGTATGCTAGACAAGTGCACTGACACAAAGCTACACTCCCAAGCCTTTTGGGTATATTTTCTAAAAACTTTATAGGATTTCACATTTAGACATGTATTACATTTAAAGTTGACTTTTGCATATTGGGATTTTTTTTTCCACATGAGTTGTCCAAGTAACATTTATAACAAGACATCTTCTCTCTGGTGGCCTGCAGTGTCACACTGAATATGAATATTAGTATTCTGGTTTGTACTCTATTCTGTCCCACTGGGCTATTTGCATAGCTCTAAGGCAATACCACACTGTCTTAGTAAAGATGGTAATTTTCTACACCATCACACAGATTCTCTGCCCTTTGCACTTCTGTAAACATTTTACAATTACCTTGTCAGGATGCCCATCATTGGGATTTTTTATTTTGTATAAATCTGTTTCCAGAAAATATGTGTGCATGTGTGTTCATATACAGTATGATTCTATTTACATAAGGTAACAAAAACTAACCTGTTAATATGTAGGGGTTCACTGCATCCAGCGTGGCTTAAGCCTGGAAACCTGTCTTGTGTGGCCAGGACAAACAGATGCATGGACACACACAAGCTCACTCAGATGGAGGGGTACAGACTACACAACCCAGAACAGCCATGTGTTTACTAAGTATAATACGAGAGGGAGGAAGCTAGTCTTGGTAGGAGGTCTCAGTAAGAAACTACATCTCTGCCTCTTGAGTTCTGGTAATACAGGCTGCCACCAGGCCTGCCTGGCTTTGATGTGGGTTTGTGCTGCGGTTACCTGTGAGGAAGAAGCTGCAGTTGTCTGCCTTTTGTATACACTGGTCAACCGTTCTTCATAAACACTCATATTTGGACCAAAGAAAATGCTTTGCTATGCCATGGGTCTGAGGCACTGACCATGTCAACAACACACATTTACCCAGGACTTCACCCCTTACAGGTTCACGCACAGCTTCCTTGGCTCCCCACAAGGGTTAATAAATCTTAATACCATAAGGAATTGGTTGCTAAAAGACAGAGGAGTGGTGTGTTCTAAAGGGAGGTAAGAAATCCTGATTTGGGAGAACGACAAATGAGATAAAGAGCTTTTGCTTAATTTCTTTGTCTGGTTGTAGTTAGATGGCTGTCTGCTAGGAATTGCTTACGAAGATGTATATTAATGTTTTATATGATTTCAAGGATTTTTTTTTCATGCGTATGTGTGCATGAGTATTTACATGTGTGTGTGCACGGGCATGTGGAGGCCCCCAAATGCACATTGGGTGTCTTCGTCAATCACTCTCCACTTAAGTTATTGAAGCAAGTTCTCTCAGTTAAAACCAGAACTCAGCCATCAGCAAGTCTAGTTGGCTACCTTGTTCCAGGAACCTCATTTCTGTCTTCTGAGTGCTGGGAGGACAGGCTGCCACCATGACTTCCCAGCTGCCACCATGCCTACCTGGCTCTTGAGTTGGTTTTGTGGATCGGAGCTGTAGTCACTGTCTTTGCGCGGTAAGCACTTTATCTGCTGAGCTATCTCCCTGGCCCCGTATCTAATGTTTGCATGTACTTGTTATGTTCGCCTGTCTCTCCCCGAGCCAAGCTTCAGCTCTCCCACGTGTAACTGGCGCTGATATCTACATTAAAGGCACAGAGCTGACTCCCACACAACAATACACAATTCAGTGTTTGCCTATGATAGACAATCAGAAAATACTGATTTCCTCCCTGCTTTCCTAGAAAGAAAGAGAGAGAGAGAGAAAGAGAGAGAGAGAGAGAGAGAGAGAGAGAGAATATCTAGGATGGTTGGTTGTATGCTTACACTCTGTCCTGCACAAAAACAGTACTGACCACCAGAGAGGTCACGCCCGGCCATCTGTGTGAGTTTCATCACCTTAGGTGTAGGGCAGAGTGAAGTTCTTTCCGTGTTTATCTCTTACCTGCAGCAGTAGTTACACATTGGCAAATGGCTTCCTTTCCCTGTCCGTGAGATTAAAGAAAGTGAACCCCTAGGTTATGGCTCTTGTATGCCCTGCAGGATGGCGACAAACCAAGAAAGAATTTTTTGAGAAAAAAATTCATCCTCGATTGAGATCCATTTATAATACGGCCATTTTTTAAAAAAAGAGAGAGAGAGAGAAAGAAAGAAAGAAAGAAAGAAAGAAAGCCTTTCTAACATTGGGGACCAAGTCAGGTCTCTTAGTAACAAAACTGAAACAGGTGAGGAGATCTTGAGTGACTATGAAATCTCTTGAGCATCTTTCTGAGCACACCAAATCTATTGCTATGGTGTAGTCACCTGATAAGGAGTATTATTTTAGCCCCATTTATGTTGGAAACATTCCTTAGCATGATTAGTAAATAATGAAAACTTTTACTAAGAGTCTAATCTTGTATCAGCCCACAGTATGGATTCAAAATGTGAACAGGTACAATGGTGGTGCACGCCTTTAATCCCAGCACTTGGGAAGCAGAGGCAGGAGGATCTCTTGAGTTCATTGCCAGCCTGGCCCACAGACTGAGTTCCAGGATAGCTAGGGCTACACAACAAAACCCTGTCTTGAAAAACAAACCAAACCAAACAAACAAACAAACAAAAACTGTGAATAAAGACCTGTTCATGCATACACAGGCTCATATGTTGTATGCCATGCCTTATAGCTCTGTCATGAATGGCTGTCATGAAAATAGTGGGCCACCCGGTCTATATGATTTATGTACGACTGAAGGGCAGTTGTCAGATTGGACAAATAAGGATTCTCCCAAGTGATGAGCACCAATGTTGGAATTGGAGAAGTGGCTCAGCAATTAAGAGCACTTGTTCTTGCAGAGGACCCAGATTTGATTCCCAACAGACACTTGACAGCTCACACCTGCTATAACTCTAGTCCCAGAAGACCTGACACCTTCCTCTAGCATCAGTGGGTACCAAGCATAAACCAGATTGGCAGACATACATGCAGGCAAAACACCCATAAAATAAAAATTAATAAAAAAAAAATGTGGTTGGAGGAAGGAAAGCACATAACATAATGTACTGGCTGGTTTTGTATGCCAACTTGACACAGGCTTGAGTTATCACAGAGAAGGGAGCTTCAATTGGGGAAGTGCCTCCATGAGATCCAGCAGTGGGGCATTTTCTCAATTAGTGATCAAGGGGGTAGAGCCCCTTGTGGGTGGTGCCATCCCTGGCTAGTAGTCTTGGGTTCTATCAGAAAGCAGGCTGAGCAAGCCAGGGAAGCAAGCCAGTAAGAAACATCTCTCCATGGCCTCTGCATCAGCTCCTGCCTCCTGACCTGCTTGAGTTCCAGTCCTGACTTCCTCTGGTGATCAACAGCAATGTGGAAGTAAGCTGAATAAACCAACCCTTTCCTCCCCAACTTGCTTCTTGGTCATGATGTTTGTGCAGGAACAGACACATATAACACAGGCTACTAAATGAACATATAACATAGGCTACCACATAACATAGAACACAGGCTACCCCATGAACATTTTATAACTCAACTGTCTTACCATCTGAAAGAAATCAAATGACACACTTCAAATGTGTCTTTAGGAGCTGGTTAGACCTCAGAGGGAGTTACTGCATGGCTTCAAGAGATGCCTGACCGGAGCCCATTAAGGCCTCTATTGAAATGCAGAGACCAGCAGCCAGTCCTCAGCTGGAGCTTGAGGAATCTTGTGCAAGAGTTGGGGATAGAATTGAGCGAGCCAGAAGGGTCAAGGACACCACAAGAAGACTTACAGAGTCAACTAATCTGGGCCCAAGGAGACTCACAGAGACTGAACCAGCAACCAAAGAGCATACATGGGCTGGACCTAGGCCCACACACACATGTGTAGCAGACGTGCAGCTTGGTCTTCGTATGGGTCCCCTAACAATTGGAGTGAGGTTGGTCTTGGATACTTTTACCTGCCATCGGATCCCCTTCCCCTACCTGAACTGCCTGGTTGGGCCTCAGCGTGAGAGGATGTGCCTACTCCTGCTGGGACTAGATGTCTAAAGGTAGGGGTGGTATCCAAGGTGAGCTTCCCCTTCTCTAAGGAAGGATGTAAAGTGAATGGGAAAATTAGGGAAGAAAAAGATCTGTTAAAAAAATTAGAAAGGAACATAGAGTCGTTTGAATAGTTTGAATCTTCTCGTAGAATGGGGAATTTAATGCTTGGGAGCTACAAAGAAGCAGCAATGTGTGCTGTGCCCAAGGAGCCTGGTGAGCAAGGAAAGACAAAGGAATGAAGCAGGAAGCCCAGGCTAGGAGAAGAGCTAGCCTAGACTAGGAGAAGAGTTATGAGGCATTGTTGTACTTCCTGGTAGGTCACCACACAAGCCTGGAATCTCTGTTCCATTCTTTTTTAAGAAAAAAATAAAGATGTATTTATTTTATGTATATGAGTACACTGTAGCTGTACAGATGGTTGTGAGCCATCATGTGATTGCTGGGAATGGAATTCAGGACCTCTGTTCGTTCCGGCCCTGCTCTGGCCCAAAGATTTATTTATTATTATATCTAAGTACACTGTAGCTGTCTTCAGACAACCTAGAAGAGGGTGTCAGATCTCACTACCATGTGGTTGCTGGGATTTGAACTCAAGATCTTTGGAAGAGCAGGCAGTGCTCTTAACCACTGAGCCATCTCTCCAGCCCAAAGTATGTTAATTTTTTTTTTTTTTTTTTTTTTTTTGGTTTTTCAAGACAGGGTTTCTCTGTATAGCCCTGACTGTCCTGGAACTCACTCTGTAGATCAGGCTGGCCTCGAACTCAGAACTCTGCCTGTCTCTGCCTCCCAAGTGCTGGGATTAAAGGTATGTGCCACCACTGCCCAGCTTCTGTTCCATTCTTAAACTACATTATAGATGGTGAAGTAAAAGGCAAACCTCCTCCTCTCCCAATGAAAACTCAGTATTTGCTTGCAGTCCTCCCACACTTCTCTGGTGTGCACGCATCCGCCCTGCCCTGTGTAGGCCTCCTCTGCCCCTCTGTCTGTACTAAATACTGCTCAGTCTTAGGTCTCACCAGGCCCTGAGCAGGCCTCATGCACAGGTGCATTGGTGTCTGCTTTACAGTCAATAGGGTGGACAACAGAGTATCGTGGTATAATTCCAGCACTCAGGAGGCTGAGGCAGGAGGATTATTATGAGTTAAACAGTGAGTGGCCTGGGATGCACATGGAATAGCAGGCCAGCCAGAGCTACACTGAAAGACCTTGTGTTAACATAAATAAATAAATAAATAAATAAATAAATAGTAAAAAACAAGAGCAAAGATGACATTTGGAACCGTAGAATAGCTGCCTGCTCTCTTCTCCTGAGAGAAAAACTGTTGATGCTTAACAATGCTATCAGATGTACACAGACAGAGAGAAACAGAAAATTAATGTTGAGGGTAGGACTTCCCATCCTCTGGAATCTAGAGGATGTGTCGCCTGATATATTCATGATGAAGACTAACTATCACCCACACAAAATCACAGAGCATCAAGCCTACAGTTAGACAGCATTTCAAATGAGGCTAAAAATGGCACAATTCAACAAGAAGTGTCCTCATGCCAAGGCAAGGCAAGGTAGAATGGAAAAAGCAAATGAGCTATGAAGATGCGATGAGTCTCCCCACGCAAGCAGACAAGCACCAGAAACCGGATATATTCCTCCTTATGGTGCATACCTTCAAGTCTCTGTGACAACAGCAGAGAGATCAGACTAAAGAGAATAGCCCTGTTTTGGGGAGTTCCATCTGTTCCTTGGCCAGGTTATCTAATGGCTGGGAAGCAAAAGGAGAGAGCGATGAAGGGACCTTGTTTCTAAAACAGCCTTCAAAGGGCATGCATGGTTGACCATGATGGCCCCACTTCAAGTTCCTCCCACTTCCCAGCAGCTCAAGAGCTGGTGAGATATGCCTTTGATATGTGATCACTGGGGAGACACAAACTGCAACACTGTCTCACCGTCTCTCCCAACTTCCCCACCACCCACCCCACCAAAAGAAAGAAAGAAACAAGGAAACAGAGAAGCAAAGAAAGAAACCAAGAAAGAAAGTTGTGCATGAAACAGCTGTAAGTTCTACATCCCACTATAGGACACCATACTTTAACCAGCTGTGCTTGGGGCCAGTAACGAGTCTGGATAGTCCCTCAGAGTTTGTTCACTGCCAAGAGCAGAGTGGTATCCTAATATTGACAAGGAGCCAAGGCTCAGCTCTTCCTGCTTCTCCTTCCTTCCCAGTTCTCCACCATCAGCATAAATCGCTAGTCATGCTGAATGAAAACAGCTGACCCCTAAACCAGGGCTATAATTGCAGGGAAAGTTCCCTCAGACAGCCAAAACCCTACCTAGATCAACTGGCCCATCATAAATGTTTAATAGGTGTTTGTTGAGTGGATGAGCAAACAAATAAATTCCTAAATGAAAGATGAACTAACCTAAAGATAGCCTGGAAACAATACAAGCAATCTTATAACAGAGGGCTGCGGGACGGATAATTGTTTGGCATCGACTCAGAAATACTTCAGTAGTTGCTCAATAAAAGACCGTCACCAGCAGGAGGATGTACTGCAGTGGATTCATTCCAACTCCCCGGGGCCTCGTTTCCAAGATCTCCCTCCTACTAGTAATGTCTGGAGTTCTTTTGGCCCTGAAACAGAGCTCTCATGCTGTGATTGACAGCTGAGGCATTGGCACCGCAGCACAGTCCCCTTCCCCACCCCAGGGCTGAATGAATACCTCCCAGCTAAATCCCCAAGAGCACACTTCTCGGGTTGATTCTGAATTTGCTGTGATTCTAATAGACCGACAGAGAACATGGGAGCCTTCCTTTCCCCGGTTTTGGTGAGAACTTGAGAGTAAAGCCTTTTCTCTTTATCCACTCCTGCCTCCTCCTTTCCCTTTGACAAGGCAGTGAGCTACAAAACGTGGGGGCTTCGGGCCCTTCAAGCTCCCATTGACATTAACAAGAAATCCTCCTCCCCTAGGTAGGAAACCCTATTGCTGTGATGAACTACTGTGAACAAGAGTGCGTTGGAGAGGAAAGGGTTTATTGGCTTATGTTTCCATTACTCTTCATCACGGAAGAAAGTCAGGACAGGAACTCAAACAGGGCGGAATCTTTGGGGTGATGCAGAGATCACAGAGGTCTGCTGCTTGTTTGCTTCCCGTGGCTTGCTCAACCTGCTTTCTCATAGAACTCAGGACCACCAGCCCAGAGATGCCACCACCCACAATAGCCAGAGTCTTTCTCCATGGATTACTAAGAAATATCCTGCATGCTAAGCTACAGGCCTGTCTTACGGAGGCATATTCTCAATTAAGGATCCCTTCTCTCCGGTGATTCTACCTTATGTCAGGTTAACGTAAAACTAGTCAGTACAGCTTACCCCTTGTCAACGTGACACCCATTGCTGCTAAGCCACAGCCTCTCCTTTCTTCTTCAGCCCCAAGATCACACATCAATATCAACCTTACATTATAAACATTCTAAGTTTGAAAAGTCCCAAAGTCTTTAAAAATTCAAACACTTAAAAATTCAGTCTCGGGCTGGAGAGATGGCTCAGCAGTTAAGAGCACTGACTGCTCTTCCGAAGGTCCTGAGTTCAAATCCCAGCAACCACATGGTGGCTCACAGCCATCCGTAAAGAGATCTGACACCCTCTTCTGGTGTGTCTGAAGGTAGCTATTTACACATACTTAAATATAATAAATAAATAAATCTTTAAAAAAAATTCAGTCTCTTTAAAATACCCATTCTTTTAAAATCCAAAGTCTTTGATCTAGAGAGATGGCTCAGTGATTTAAGAGCACTGGCTGCTCTTCCATAGATCCTGAGCTCAATTCCCAGCACCCACACGGTGGCTCACAACCATCTATAACTAGTCCCGTGGGATCCAATGTTCTCTTCTGATACATAGATTTACATGCAAATAAAACACCCATACACATTTAAAAACACTAATTTTTTTAAATAAATGTTAAATAAATAAGTAATAAATAAAATTAAAAGTCATTTAAAATACAATGTGTCTCAACTATGGGTTTCTATCAAAACTAAGCTAAGTAGTTTCTTACTTCAAGAGTGAAGAGCCAGGGCACAGTCACCATCAAATCAAATCAAAACCATACTGTAAGTAATTCAGTCTCCAGTGTCTGGGATCCACTCACCATGGTCTCCTAGGCTCCTCCAAAGGGCTTGGGTCACTTCTCTGACTCCTCCCTCTGCTGCATACACAGACTGACTTCTAGGCTCATGCCATTTCCACACCACACCTGGGGCCATCCTTGGTGGTCGACCCATAGTCCTGCCCTTTCAAAAATACTGGGGTGCCCTGCAGCAACCTAGCTGTGCTTTCACTAGGAGCCCGTTCTGGGCTTTATTCAGGGCCTCTAGCCTTGCCACACAGTGCCAGCTCTCCACTGTTGCTCATGATGCCTTCATGCCTTCAAAACCAGAGCCACCTAGGTGGTTCACTACCCAGCCACCTAGGTGGTTCACTACCCAGCCACCTAGGTGGTTCACTACCCAGCCACCTAGGTGATTCACTACCCAGTTCAGCTGCCATCACAAGGTACCATCCTGGCCACCTCTGGACCAGAGCTTCTGTGTGGCGACCCTGAGGAAACACTTTCCAGAAATCTTCACCTTAATGATTCTGGTCTCTTTGTAATCACAGCTGATTCTTCAACCCCAGCTGACCAGCATCCCATTGTCCCAGCAAAGCAAAGGATTTTCTTGAATAATTCTGATCTCTTGTCAATCATAGCTGATTCTTCAATTCCAGCTAACCAGACTCCACAGTTTTCACACAAAAGGCCCAGTAGAGTCTTTGCTTCCCTCTGAAACTTACAAGCCTGGTCTCCATCATCTGCATTGCTCTCAACAGTCATATCTTCCAAGCTCCTACGGAACAGCAAACCAATCTCATAACCCTCAATGACTTTTCTAGCCCAACATTCCAAAGCCTTCCACAGTTCTCCAAAAAACAGCATGCTCCGGTCTGACACAGCAAAAACCCTCTATCCTGGCACTGATTTCTGTTCTAGTTAGGGTTATCGTTGCTGTGCTGAAACACTGTGACCAGAACACTGGGAAGGAAAGGGTTTATTACACCTCTACCTTGTAGTCCATCACTGAAGGAAGTCAGGACAGGAACTCAAACAACAGCAGGGACCTGGAGACAGGAGCTGATGCAGAGACCGTGGAGGAGCGCTGCTTACTGGTTTGTTCTTTGTGGCTTGCTCAGCCTGCTTTCTTACAGAACCCAGGACCACCTGCCCAGGGGTGGGCCCTCCTTCATGGATCACTAATTAAGAAAATGCCCTACATGCTTGCCTACAACCAATCTTAAGACATTTTCTCAACTGAGGCTGCCTCCTACGCGATGAGTCTAGCTTGTATCAAGTTGACTTAGCCAACACATCCCCTGAACCCCTGACATGAACAGTAGTCTATTTTCAAGATTTGTGACAAAGTCCAAAAAAATAATCTCTATTTGTAAATATGTGTGTGTGGTTGGGATGTATTCCCAAATACAACAGAACCAAGGTTATATTAAGGCCCCTTCTACTCTTCCTGTTTGAGGACATCTGACCTATTCTTTCTTTCAACAGATACTGAGATTCTTTCTACTAATCCTGTAACAGTTACATAGTTAGGTGCTAGACATCCAATATAACCAGAGAAGTCAATGTATCTATCCCTTGGGGCTTAACCTGAGGAAATTTGAAAGGTTAATTGCTGGGACAAAATAACTCAGGGAAGAAACCTACCTTCATGAGGAAGGAGGTAACTGTGTGATGACGAGGAAGAACCGACAGACAGAGTCTTCAGGTGCTGGGATGTGAGCTGAGGCCTATTTTCATTCCAGCACTGGGTGTGTGGTGGAGGAGTGGACTGAAGGGAAGAGCCCCAGGTTTGCTTGAAGGTCAGTGCACGGAAGTCTTGAGGGGGGCAGAGAGCTTCTCCCTCCTGACCTCCAGAGTTGAACTGTGTCTTGCCCCAGGGCCTATGAGACTCAATTTGCTGAAGACTTTCCAGGAAATAAATGTAATTACTGCAATGGGTGAGTGAGGCTCTCGTTGCTGTCAGAATAGCATTTGCAGTGAAAGCCTCCCCGGGGGAAAGCTGGGCGTGAGTGTCTCCATCTTTCTCACCCGGAGAAAGTGAAGGGTTATTGGCTAGAATGCAAGAAGCATGGGGTTTGGATTTATGGAGAAATCATCGGAATTTCCCCTTCTCCAGTTGCTTATTGTACTAGGCAAAGGAACTCCTTGGCCTCAGATTTCTTGTCTATCAGAGTCATCAGAGACATTAAATGCAAAAAAAGGAAAACAAACAAACAAAAAAACCAAATACCTAAAAGTTTTTAGCAGAATCATACTAGAGCATAGGAGGAGGTCAGTAGGTCATTGCTACTATTTTCACAGAAATGCAAAAGAGTAGCAAAGATCTATCTCTACCTAAATCTATGAATAGTCATCGGTATGGCTGACACCTTGGCAAGATTTCTGAATTTTAGGATTTCCACTGTCATTATTTTCTTTTTTAATATTATTTTTAGTGTGTGTGTGTGTGTGTGTGTGTGTGTGTGTGTATACACATAAGTATGCAAGTGCAAGAGGCCAGATGAGGGTGTTGGATCCTTTTGGAGCTGCAATTATAAACATTTGTGGACCAGTGAACATGGGGGCCACGATTCAAACTCCAGTCCTCAGAATAAAGCATCAATCACCCTGAACTGCTGGGCTGTCTCTCCAGCCCCTTCCAGATTTTTCAACTACAAAGTACTCATTAGAGCTTTCTTCATGGGCTCAGGATGTGGCTCAGTTCCTTAGCAGAAATCCTAAGATTTTCTCCCAGCACCTAACAAGCATACACACACATACCCAAAATGGATACGCAAAAATACCTTTCCTCCCTCAAAGGCTGTAGAAAAGGCCGACTGGGCAAAAGTTCACCAACCAAGAGGGATCCCTTGGAGACACAGCTTCGGGGGCCATATTAGCCACAAAAGGGAAATGAAGGATCCTTTTGTTCTTTTCCTAAGACCTGTTCTGATACGGTTAGGTGAGGAGGGTAGAGGAACTAAAGAATAGATCATGAGTAGTTTTGATCCTTAACTAGTTATATGAACTGAACAGCTGTGTAGATGTTCTTCATCAGGATGGAGGACTCGAGCTAGCTGAGCATTGTGAGATGTGAGATTAAATATCACAGGAGTCTTGTCAGGTATTAGTGGGGCAAAGTTACTATGACTCCATATTTTCAACTTGAGTTTATTAATTTGTCCTTTTACAGATATGGGTTTTGTGTCTGTCTTCATTTTAAGGGGTATTTGTCATATCTTTCCTCTTTAAACTTGATGCTAGTTTGAATGTAGGGTGTGCATGTGTGTGTTGGTGTTTCAGTATGTATGTTTTGGAATGTTTATATTTTATTATAGTTTTTTTTTAAATAAATTTCTAATAGAAGGTAAGCTTTATTATATACACTTTTCCAAGCCTGGAGGTATAAACACGTTCTTACTCTTTATTAACCCACAATAGGTTAAGAGATTACTCATTATTGAGTATGTCTGCATTCCAAGGAACTTCATTTTTTATTCATGACATATGATTTTGCATTCTGAGCTACTGCCGTTGTTCATGGTGATGGTGGTTGGGTATATAGGTACTCTTAGTTGAAAGTTATGGTGGCTTTACAATGGAAAATAGGATCTCTCTTTATCTTGTTCTCCCGCTATCCTTCTCCCTCCCCCTCCCCCCTTCCCTCCCCCTTTCTCTCTCCCTCTTTCTCTCCCTCCCCTTCCTTATCCCTTTATCCCTCTATCCCTCTCCAGGCTCTGTCTCTCCCTTCACTGCTTTCCTCCTCCCCCAATGCCTCTGAAGAATTTATCTCGGACGCTGTCTAGGTTGGTTTCATTGTAGTGAGTTGTGCTACTACAGCTCTTCTATTGTAATAAAGTTTCATAGAATTAATAAATAAAAAATAATTTTGATCCTTTAGGCAAAGAGAGAATGAAAAGGTTGAGGGTTGATAGGTTGAGGGACAAACTTGAAGATGTTTTAGTGAGTGAAGAACATTTCTCAGGAGTCCGGGTCGTGGGGAAAGCAACGGCAATGTGTCTAGGGGGAGCCCAGGAGGAAGAAAAGATGGCGAAAGAGAGGGTGGAGCATCATCAGGTCCTGGAACACTGCATCAGCTGCTTTCTCACCACTGTGACCAAATACCTGACCGCACGCCTTAGAGGAGGATGGGTTTTGGTTTTTTTTATGGCTCCTGGTTTCAGGGGATCCCATTTAGCATGTCCCAGAAGTCATGAAAACTGGGGCAGCTCCATCTCTAGATGCTAAAGTATGACAGCTCCCCACATCTTGAGATATTACAGAGTATAGAGCACCAGCCAGAACTAGGAGCTGATGTCACCGTCTAAGGCACCGCCCACAAATCCACTTCTGTTAGCCAAAGATTCCACAACCAAAACTGTACTGCCAGCAGGGGAACACAGGCTGAAATGCTTGTGCCTGGGGTGCGCGTTTCCAACCAAACTATAATGAAGTCTTTGAGCGTCGCCTAGGTGTACCTCTGCAAGTGTACCATGCCAGGCTGTGTAGTTATTGGTTCGTTCATTTATTGATTCAACGGAGACTGCGCATCTGTTGTGAGTCTTCCTGTTTCTGTATAAATGACTGATATGCGTTATTAGACCAACTTTGAGCCGGACACCTTCATCCGTGCCTTCATTCAGTAATTGGCACCAAAGTGCCACCTTCCCTCACAGGCAAAAGACAGAATGATCACCTGGAAAAAGCGAAGAGTGCCTGGAAGACAGTAAGTTCTCAGTAAATGCTAGCTGCTGATTTTTAATGGATGCTCGTCTGTGCGTCGAACAATGAGTGGGTTTGTAGAAGGCTATCATTGCGCTCCAAGCTTCCTCCGTCCAAAACAAACCTGCTCCAGCTCAAGACCACGTGATCTCAGCTCCTGCTTTCCCGGAATCGGCCTGCGTTCCTTCCTTCCCTGTCTGTGTACCTCACATAAGATCCTCCCCTGAACTTGCCTGATTTTCACTCCTTTCTTTCATTTTAGCCCCCAAAGAATTCCAGTTTCGATTCCTAGTCTGCACACTGCTCTCCTGACTTTTGCCATTGCCACACGAATGGAGTCCTGGCTTCTCCAGTACCTACGCGCAGGCAATTTTAAAAGCCACAACACAGAGCGCTCGCTAGATTTCATTTTCCTTTCCTTCCTCTCACCATTTCTTCTAACGTGACTTTCTCGTCTCGAGGTCTATGATACAGGTTCAAACGGCGGGTTCATCCTGAGGTGATTAATAGACTTGAATTCATTCTTATACTCTCGCAGGATTCAACACAAGATTTATTTATATTTGAGCTATGTCTACAATTTTCCTCAAATCTCCCTGTCTCCATTTGCCTACCGTAGAGAATGGAAATCTCATCAAATTCTTGCCGACCCCACAAGGGTAATATAAAGGTTAATGAGGCAATTTCCCAGCAGTTCCTGGAGTGCTGAGAGTATATGAATACTGGGGTTGCGTGATTACTGGGAACTTTCAGTGCTTATAAAAGAGCAGACATTTCCCCCAGTCCATTAGATAAGAATTCTTAATTTCAATTTTTTTTTAATGGAATTTCTTTTGCCTTCACCATTTTGACTCTGATGACTGGAATTCTGAAAGACACATAAATTAGGATAGGTAAACGCAACTAGTTACATTTATTTACATGTAAAGAGTTTTTTCTTATTATTATTATTTGCCACAACAAGGATTCTGCATTTATTTCTAAAAATGTCTTCTAGACAAAAGTTATTTAGGAATTTTCAGAGAGACCTTAGGCATACCCCCACCCTCATTCTGGTCGTTGGATGCCAACTAAAATATCCTCAACGAGCTACTCCATCTCTACCTACATTTGCTTCCATCCCTAAACTCCGCAAGCAGTAGGAAAAGGCTCCGCGCTGCTGTCTCCTTCCATCTATAATCCCAGCTCTCTCACTCCTTCTGAGCAGACACGACTGCTTCCTGCTTTGCAGAGGAGATGCAAGCCGTCAAGGGGACTTCCATGATCTCTCACCACTGTGAACTCTGTGGACAGATGAGCCACTTGTGCTTTCTGTCACCTGTCTTAAGACACTGGGCCAGACTTCTTATTATTGTCACCTGTATCATCCAATCATCCCCTTGCACATGGGCGTTGCTTGGTTTTCTACCTGGAAACAATCCTTCAAAACCCCCTTGTCCCTCAAACTGACACTCATTGCTCTGTCTCTTTTTGCAGACATCCTTGGTGGCATTTCGTAAGCCCGGGTCCAGCCTCTCTTCCCATTCCATCACTCCTGCATTGCATCCACGCCCAAGCCTCCACTCTTCTCTGGGACTGCCCTTCTTAAGGTTAGCCTTGATTGCAACTCTGATAACCCTCATTCTCTCTCTGTCCTTACGTTATACCACCTGACAGGGAGGTGATACCTGGCTGGTTCGCTCCTCCCTAAACACTTTCTTCACTTCACTTGGTTCCGAGAACATCACAATTGCTTAGGTTTCCCCCCAGAAAGTTCTAGCTATCTAATCTCAGCCTCTTCTCCAGATCCTTCTCTGCTATAGATAACTGTTTTACCTGCTAACCCCCAGCCTTGTCTGGGCTCCAATCAGTGTTCACCTCTGTTATTGCAGCTAGCCTCCGCTACTGTCCTTACAGGGTCTTCTCACTCCAACGGTCAAATCTGTGCTGTTAGAGCACAAGCCGAGATGTTCTGCTCAAAAAAACACTCCAAGGCCTCCCCTCACATCTGAAGCAAAAACCAGTCATTGCTATACCCTGCCAGGCCAGGCCGCTGCGACAGATCCCAGGTTCACTCTCTTTCTACTTACCACCTGTACTGGCTGGTTTTGTGTGTCAACTTGACACAGGCTGGAGTTATCACAGAGAAGGGAGCTTCAGTTGGAGAAGTGCCTCCATGAGATTCATCTGTGGGGCATTTTCTCAATTAGTGATCAAGGGGGTAGGGCCCCTTGTGGGTGGTGCCATCCCTGGGCTGGAAGTCTTGAGTTCTATAAGAGAGCAGGCTGAGCAAGCCAGGGGAAGCAAGCCAGTAAGAAACATCCCTCCATGACCTCTGCATCAGCTCCTGCTTCCTGACCTGCTTGAGTTCCAGTCCTGACTTCCTTTGGTGAGGAACAGCCATGTGGAAGTAAGCCAAATAAACCCTTTCCTCCCCAACTTGCTTCTAGATCATGATGTTTGTGCAGGAATAGAAACCCTGACTAAGACACCACCTTTCCCACCATCTCTGCTCCTTGGCTTGGACTCACCAGGCCACACTGATTCCAGGAACTTCATGGGGTTTTTGTTGTTGTTTTGGGGTTTTGTTTTGTTTTGTTTTGAGACAAGGTTTCTCTGTGTAGCCCTGGCTGTCCTGGAAGTCACTCTGTAGACCAGGCTGGCCTCAAACTCAGAAATCTGCCTGCCTCTGCCTCCCAAGTGCTGGGATTAAAGGCATGCGCCACCAGTGCCTGGCCAGGAACTTATCTTTGTTCCTCCTCGGACTTTACTCCCAAATGCTGCCAAGACAAAGTCCCTTTCCTATTCACTCCCTATCACAGGATCTCCCTTCTTAGTAAAGCTGTTGGGGACATCATCACACGCCACCCCCTTCCTCAAGTCAGGTCTTGCTTTTCTTTACTCCACAGCACTTATCATATCTGCTCAAGTTTAATTCTCTTGTTGTTTGTCTTTACACTAGAATGTAAGTTTCATGAAAATAGCAAAATTTTATGTGTGTCTATGTGTGTACATATACATGTGTGTACAAGTATGTGGAGAACCCAGAGGAAACCCAGGTGTCTTCCTCAAGAACGTCATCTGCTTCCTTTGAAACAGAATCTCCCATTGGCCTAGACATCAGCAATTAGGCTAATCTGGCTGGCCAGGGAGCCTCGGGGACCTTCTGTCTATGTCCCTAGCACTGAGACAAGTATACACCACACATGGCATTTATACCTGGTCTCTGAAGGTTAAACTCCATGTCCTCATGCTTGCAGCGGCGTAAGCACATTATCAACTGAGCCATCTCTCCAGCCCTGTGACAGTAAGTGCCCAGTATGCGTATCTGCTCACTAAGTGAGCGAATACGTGAAATGAATAGATGAGCTTATGAAAATTGTCGTGTTACTAAAACTGTAGAAATCTACATGTTGGTACTGAAGTCTGTCTTTGCTGTGGGTCAGGGCACTTCCACAGCCCATGGGGTTACAGTATTGCTGAACCACCCCTCAAGATGCCCCTCTGTCCAGCTTTTCAGCATCATGTGCTGACAATCTCCTTTCCTGCAGAACACAGGGATGTACTCAGGGAAGACTGGATCTCCACCAGTTGTGTCCCAGTCTCACTGTTAACTACCTGACAGACACAAATAGGATTTTGTTCCTTTTTTTGATATTCAACAACATTACCAGAGGCCAGTTTGATTGGATTTTGCCTCTGTTTGGTACCCAAATCCAGTTGATCAACAACTGGTTATTTCTATTTAGAGATCAGCAAATTCTTAAGAAGCTGGCTGTCCTGTGAATCTCTGTTCTCGTAGTTTGTCTCTTAGGGTCAGTGTGAGCATAAACACTTATATATAAAGCTATATATCATTGAACACTCACTGAGCATTTAGAAAACTCCTTGGTCCCATGCACAGTGTGATGGGTGGCCTGGGCTTTGTATCTAAAGACATCAAGTCTAGAAGGGTAGACGGCTTGCAGATTGACGCAGCACAATACTGCAAGCCCAGTGGTGGACAAGCAGTAATGAGAACACTGAGCAGAGAGAGAGGAGACAGACAGGAAGAAACGTAGTTTTAAGAGTGACCAACTGCTTTCTGAAATGGTGGTCCAGAATCCTCAAAACTTCTGCATAGCTGCTCTTGCTTCCAGGGCCTTTAGTCACCAACAGAACTCAAAATGAGAGCTGCCCATGGACTGCCTTGAACTTGAACAATGTTTCCAAGCTCTGATGAAAACTTGACTTAAAAAAATATATAGGGCTGGAGAGATGGCTCAGTGGTTAAGAGCACAGACTGCTCTTCCAGAGGTCCTGAGTTCAATTCCCAGCAACCACATGGTGGCTCACAACCATCTGTAACGGGATCTGATGCCCTCTTCTGCTGTGTCTGAAGACAACTACAGTGTACTTACATACATAAAATAAATAAATAATTCTTTAAAAAAATATATATATACATATATATTTTATATATGTGTGTGTGTGTGTGTGTGTGTGTGTGTGTGTGTGTGTGCTTTATAATGTTCTATACCCATGGCCTTTGATCTCTCCTGAGGAGCTCTCCCCTGTGGTAGTCCCTGACTGGCGTGCAGTGACCAGGGCACTTACTTGTTATGCTTTCCTGTTTGACTCCAAGACTGTTGTCACTGGGACTTCAGCGGCCACACTTGACCCTCTAAGCACTGAGGAAGCCAAAGGCCTGGAAAGGTAGCTGCCCTCCCCAAGTGTGCCTGCTGACTTAGCTCACCCTGTCTTTCAACAGTACCTAATTTGAAGACGTATCAAGCGAATACATCAGTTTCTACTGTTTACTCCCTACCTAACACAGAGCAGCCTTCCTTTCCTCCAGACTAGAACTGGCCAACGCAGCTCAATCCTGTTCCCTCTTCCTCCTCCCTTGGGAGTCCAATTACAGAGGCTCTCTGCCGCCAGGAGAAACCAGTGCCAGGAGCCTAAGCTGGACACTCTCTCGTGTCTAAAGCAATCTTAGAGGCAGCCTTCTCCTTTAAAGAGGCTTCAGAGCAGCTTCCAGGGCTGTGAATCAAATCCCAAACCTAAGTGTGTCGGCATGCTCAACCGTCGTTACCCCTCAGCACTGGGGAGTTACTACAGTCCTCCAGATTAGTCCTCCCTGAACCGGGCTCGAGTGTCTGTCCTGACCCAGAACAAAGAACATGGAAAGAATGACTCATTGTCCCTTCTGTTCTTGCCCTTGACCTGACCTAACTATAGAGGACAAGTTCAGTCAGGGGTAGACCGGCATCATCCAGATGGGTTTATTGGGCTCTTTTCAACCTTCATGGTCAAGTTGCCTCAATTACTCTACAAAAGATGGGAGAAAGGATTTTTAGCACCCACCTCATCAGCCCTGTGCAGTTGCTCAGGGGGTCATGGTAGACTGGTTATCTAGTCATCTCTGCTGTCATCTCTACTCTCTGTCCCTCTACATCTGCAGCTTTTATGAACACACATCTCTGCCGTGTGTGTGTGTGTGTGTGTGTGTGTGTGTGTGTGTGTGTACATGTGCATGAGCGTGCATGCGTGCATGTGAGTGTGTGTGTGTGTGTATCATTTTTCACAGCTGACTGTGTTCTATTTCTGATAGTCTTGATAAAAGCTGCCTGTCAGCCCCTGTAGAGCTGCCCTAGGCCTGTCAGCCCCTGTAGAGCTGCCCTAGGCCTGTCAGCCCCTATAGAGCTGCCCTAGGCTTAGTCTGCCACTGTGGATGGATTCAGAGCAGAGCAGCTGAGCTACAGAATTCAGAGCGTGGAGCCCCGGATGCTAAGACTCAGCTATAATCACTTCTCTCACACAGGAAGCATGTCTGTGGAAGCCCAAATGGTTCATTTATTACATGGCCTCAAACTCTTTGGTCTCTTTGAATCTTTCCATGAAGAACAACATCCCTGAGAGTCGTCATGTAGAGAATTGTGTTGTGGACAGGTACTCAAAGCTCCCCTCTTTTCCGTATCTCTTCTTACACCCTGGGCTTAAAACAATCAACTTGGAGAGTCCTTTGAAGGATTTAAAAGTGTTCCACCTAAGTGTGACATCAAATCACAACTTGACATGAGTGTGTCTTCATTTCCTATGAAATACATAACCACTCATGCCAAACTTTCTAGCGCTGAAACTCCTTCTAAGTTAAGCCACTGGTGTCCACTCCTTGGACTCAGACAAACCACAATAGCACACAGTGTTTGTATGAGCTTCTGATCGCCCTATCCTCACCCTGACTCATTTGTCTTCATAATGTTTGTCTATGTCACACTATGTACCAATTTGAGATACATCTCCCCTTCTCAAATATAATCTCCATGAAAGCAAGGATTTATATCTTTACTGTCCTATCACCTGCATATGAAAGAGTACTTCACAATTAGCAGAATCCTTTAGAAGAGATAGACTTAGTTCCCTGAGCATCTATGACATGTGCAGTACCAAGTATCCCTCATTTCCGTGGACAAAACCAACATGGGTGCTCAAGTAAACTGTCCAATGAGCAGAGCAAGTCAGTGGTGATGGGCACATGAAGACTCTGGGCAACCTCCACCCTCAAAACCCATTGCAGTTTTATCTCTTTTATCCAGTGCCAATCAATGGGATAGGCAGTACCACCGTAGAGAGGAAGGAAGGGAATGGAAAAGATTTGTTTAAATTCCCACACAGAAAGGGACACGGCAGGGACTTGAGCCTGTCTGGGCTGGCTTCTAAAAGTGAACCAGTGTCAAAGCTAATTATCTGAATATAATAGGGAAAGGCAAGAGCTGTGGGGTCTGAGGAACCCTGCATTTTCTTGCCAAGCATGTGAAGCTGTAGCTGTTCTCTCCCCGGGGCCATTTCTCAGGGCTGTGTTTGCAGAGCCCACCACACTGATGGCTAACGGTCCCTCGTAGACAAAGGGCAGGTGTGCCTCCCTCCCCTTCCACACACTATAAACCAGCACATCACAAAACTCAGTGTTCTGCAGCTGGGAGCCAGCCACTCGTGGGCACAGCATCTGTCGCCACCCTGTGAGGCTAAGAGAGTGTTGTCCCCATGCTGCTTGCTCCGCTGTAACAAAGTCCTTTGTCTTTGACCCAGAAGTCTCAAGTTTTCTGCCAATATCCATGAAACAGTAACAGACCCAGCTTACTAACTGACAAACAGGGTGAAGTTCCAGAACCTGGCACTGTTCGTTTTCAGAAGACGTGACCCAGGTCACTTACAAAACACAAAGGGTGTCAAAAATCACGGTGACTATCAATTCACTAAGTGTTCACGGAACTCAAGTGACATAGATGACGATCAATTAGTTGGAAACTTGTTTACTGTCAAATAAAACTGTCAAATAACCCATGCTTGTGTGACGCAGCATTTTGGATGAAGAAAGAAGCCCTTTCCTGGTGATGTGCGTGCTATGAGCTTGATTTACCATGGGGCTTGCATAGCCTTGGCCCCTCTACCAATTGCACTCACCTAAATAAAGCAAATAGTGAAAACCCATGAGAGAAACTACAGGAAATCAGAGGAACGGCATGTGTGGATCAAAGCAAGGATGTCAGTATTCAGAGTCAGTTCAAGAATGCCTGAGTAAGTTGACAGAGCACACACCCCCAACCCCACCCCGGCATGTGGGATCCCAGGTTCAACTGGCAGCCTTAAATGGGCTGGGGCTAACCAAAATAAGAAATCTATCAAACAGGAAAAGTAGAACTGATGCCAACCAGCCTGGGCTACTCAGCCGATTAACCCAGGCTTGAGTGTATTTTCCTAACGAGTTTTATGTAGCCAGGTACTGAAGAGTTATTGAGCATGTATTGTGTCCCACACACTAGGCTGTACCTATGGTTTTGTGTAAATCATGTCTAGATAAACAAAATAAATAAGTCAGTTATGTAGCATATTAAAGAGTGGCAGGTGAGAAACAGGGGAGGGAGTCTTGATTTTTCAATGGGAGATAAAAGAAGAACTTATTGTAAAACTACTATTTTGAATGTGTATTTGGAAGAAGAAAGGGAGTGAGCCATTCAGGTAAAGCGAGAGCAAGGCCCCTAGACTGACTATGAATGTCATGACCAGAAGACAGCACATGAATGAAGCAAGCCAGTAGACTAGGAGGTAGGGTCAGTAGTTAGGGGGGCAGAGGGACTCCTAAGAAGGGCCGCATAGGGTCCCTGTGGGACCACCGCAAGGACTTGGGCTTGTGTCCTGTAGATTTTATCTGCAGGATTTTAACCAGAGGTGCACAGTCATAACTAGTCAAATGAAATATGGTTGGCAAGTGGAACACAAAAGCTGAGAATTAAATGATCCTGTCAGTATCTAAGAGTATGAGGTATGTTTCCCCTTTCCTGAAATCATCTTGCCAAGTAGGTCTTCTAGTTATCTACCCTACAAAGGTGGGAACCTTGGCTGGAGAGATTTTTTTTTTCCTTACAGTCTAAGGAGATCCATCCAATCTAAGCCCTGGTCACCTGTGGACCATCTGCCATAAACACATGTCCTGAGTTCACACCCAGGCCACCCGAATTGGAGCTGCGTATTTCCAAACATCTCCTGAGAGGCTCGACCTATCATCTAAGTGGCTTATCACAACTGCTGGACTCTCGTTATTTAAGAAGAGGTTCTCGTCTTTAAGTTCACAGTCACTTCATGGATGAAGCCATGAGCCACCTTCATGAGCATACTGTTTTATCTGTGCCTCAGTCCATTAAAAATCAATAGAGGTGCTACATTATGCAAAGGAAGCCAAGTGTGTAAATGCAATCTTCTATGCACAATTTAGGTAGAGTCAAACAAACATGCTTTCAGAAGAAAAATGTTTGCAAACATTTTTCTAAATCTCAATGAACTAAAAGGCCTAGTTAGCTGTAAGTTGTACTGAGGATTGACGGGCATATACTTGGTTAATGCCATGGCTGTCAGCACTAGTTCTTCGACTTAAATGCCCAGCATGCATTAAGATATAGGCGATACATGCACGGCACTCTACACTAAGCACTGTGTGTGTGTGTGTGTGTGTGTGTGTGTGTGTGTGTGTGTGTGTTTTAGGAGCAAAAATGAGTAAGACCAAAATGATAAAATACATATATAAGAGCGATGTTTCTGTATATTTACAAGTACACAATTTGTAAATGTGAAAATATAGCTAGATGTGAGCTATGAGCTATATGAGCTATTATAAAATTTTAAGTGAAAAACAGAATTATTTAAAAAAATTTTCCATTCTAGTAGATTTAAAAAAATATATCAATACTGTCCAGGAAGTGGCGGTGCACACCTTTTTAATCCCAGCTCTTGGGAGGCAGAGGTAGGCAAGCCTGGACTACAGAGTCAGTTCCAAGACAGCCAGAGCTACACAGAGAAACGTTATCTTGAAAAATCTAAGTAAATAGATAGATATGTAGTTAGGTAGATAGATATCTAGATATCTAGATAGATAGATAGATAGATAGATAGATAGATAGATAGATAGATAGATAGATAAACAGACAGACAGACAGACAAACAGATAGACAGACAAACAGATCTCAGTACTGAAGCCAGCATGGCCACACATGCCTTTAATCCCAGCCCTTGCAGGGCAAAGCCAAGTGGATCTCTGTGAGTTCAAGGCCAGCCTGATCTATACAGCAAGTTCCAGGGCAGCCACAACTACATAAAAAGACCCCATTACAACACAAACAAACCAACAGACAAACATAAAAAAAAACACCAATAAATAAAAATAAGAATCCATATTGAAGGATTCCTAGTCCTTTGAAGCCAAGTGAAGACTACCACCATTGTGGTTAAAAGCACTGACTGTGGCTGGCCACGTGGCACCACAAAGCCTGTCTGAGCCTCCCATCCTCGCCTGTGAAGTGGGCTAAGAGCACTTGACGCAGAACTGTTCTGGGAGACTGATGCCAGGTGATACATGAGAAGTATCTGGAGCAATGGCTAGTATACACCACATGCTCTCAATAGACATTAGCTATTCTATCACCAATACGTCCTTGGAGAACATGCTGACTAGCTGTATGTCAACTGGACACAAGCTAAAGTGATCGGAGAGGGGGGATCCTCAGTTAAGAAAATGCCCCCTGGGGCTGGAGAGATGGCTCAGCGGGTAAGAACACTGACTGAGTTCAATTCCCAGCAACCACATGGTGGCTCACAACCATCTGTAATGGGATCTCATGCTCTCATCTGGTATGGCTGAAGATGGCTACAGTGTACTCAAATACATTAAATAAATAATATTTTAAAAAGAAAAGAAAATACCTCCTTAATATTGGGCTATAGGTAAGTCTGTGGGTCATTTTCTTATTAGTGACTGATAGGGGAGGGCCCAGCCCATTGTGGGTGGTGCCATCCCTGGGCAGGTCCTGGGTTCTATAAGAAAGCAGGCTGAGCAAGCTATGAAGAGCAAGCCAGTCAGCAGCACCCCTCCACGGGCTCTACGTTAACTCCTGCCTCCAGGTTCCTGCCCTGTTTGAGTTCGAGTCCTGACTTCCTTTGATGATCAACAGTGATATGGATGTATAAGCCAAATAAACCCTTTCCTCCCCGGGTTTCTTTGATCATGGTATTTCACCACAGAAATAGTAACTAGGAAAAATAGATCAAAGCTTTTCAGCAATAAACCTTTAAAAGAGAAAAATTAGGCATTTAATGTGTTAAAAAAGTTCCACCATACGGACGAAGACTGACTTTGCTCTGTTCATCTATGTGGTTCAGAACCCCTGATGAACATACTCCAAGGAAGAAGTCCAACACAAATTGGGATGAGGAAAACAATCAGCCTTCTCGAGGAAATTTGATTATTAAAGTTATACTTTAGTAACGACTGGGTATGTGAAATTTTCTCAGAGGACCCAGCAGTGGAGGAAGAAAGAAAAAGCAAGCCCGCCTGTATAGATATTCAGTCTTTGCTGACACTGTGAGCCTTCTCAAAATACTGACCATGTGCAGTGCTCTACTATGGGCACGAAGCCACCGGGTCCAGTCTCGAGGAAGGAGTTGAAACAACCTGCACAGGTTACTTTCAACCTCTGGACGGCCCGGGGAAGAGATATGGGAACCATGACGTGTCTAAGTTTAGAAAGAGGACTCAGGGGCTAGAGAGATGGCTCAGAGGTTAAGAGCGCTGACTGCTCTTCCAGAGGTCCTGAGTTCAATTCCCAGCAACCATATGATGGCTCATGACCATCTGTAATGGGATCTGATGCTCTCTTCTGGTGTGTCTGAAGACAGTGACAGTATATTCATATAAATAAAAATAAATCTTTAAAAAAAAAAAAAGAGGGACTCGTGGTCAGTCCTGCCCTCGCTTTGAGGGGACCCCTAACTGTTACTGCTTGTAACTGAATGTCGCTATATATAAAGAATAATAATAAATACTGGAGAGCCACAGGGAGCATTGAGAAAAACGGAGAAAATGGAGTTTGAGGATTGCTAAATCCCTGCTTGGAAGTATTATATAATGAACCTCTGGGGTGGGTGATTAGTATCCATTTAAGATAAAATCTGTAAGAATTATAGCTTCACATGTAATTTTACAATGTATTGGATTTCCACGGCTCCTGTGTCCTGTTTATGATCATTATAGCCTTAATAAGATGAATTTTCCAGTCCCTACGTTCTACAGATCAGAAAAGTGAGTTCCTCCTCTTGGGATGTCTTGGAATGCAAGGGCCACTAAATCAGATTGACAATTAGCACTGGGACTTATCTCCATCTCTGTCGGTAGTGTTCCCCACAGGGAGACATTTCTGTTAATAATGTCACTGAATTCCTCCCCACATACAAAATCAATCATTTGATGTGGGCTTGAGAACATAATTACATAAATATAAACCCGTTGAAGGATCATGCCTAGGCCGAAGTCTAACGTGAACGATGAGCAATCAGTAACTGCTGTCTCTTTTAACTAACAAACCATCAAGGTGCCCATTAGGCCTGGAGTTCTATTAGGATGTCAAGAGCGCCATCTGCTGGTTGAATGGAACTGAGCCACAGCCTGTAGACTGATAGAAAAACAGATGTGTGTGTATATATATATATGTGTGTGTGTGTGTGTGTGTGTGTGTGTACATATATATATATGTGTGTGTGTGTGTGTGTGTACATGTATATATATATATATATACATGGCACAACCCTCATCATGAAAATACTAACTGTAATACAGATGATGAGTTGGCAACTTTGTAAGGTGAAGGAAAATATCTGCCTATTGTAGATTCTTTCAGGTTTAAAATTGCTAGCTAGCTCCTCAAAGCCAAGGGCGATGTGAAGCATGGACAAGGAGTATCAGGAAGGACCCTGTGGCGTTTTCACGGTGGCTAACGTTTGTGTCTCTGACTCAGCGTGCTTCTTCCTTACAGTGAGTCGTGATACTTCACCACGCACAGGGGAGAGAACCTCCCGAAAGCACCAAGCCAGGCAAGCTGCAACTGGAGACAAAGGAAGATGGCTGCGGCTGTTCTCAGTGTTGGGAGCTAACCATGTCTCTCTTACTGTACCAGGACGGTGAGACGACATACAGCAAGGTTCATTAGAAGCTGAAAAAGACTAATAGGCCAGGACTTGCTGAGCTATGGTGAGCTAGATGCAGAAACTGTGGCAAACCAACAGTACAACAAACATTAACAGGAAAGTCTCTTTTAAAAGAATAAGGACATTTTCTCAGATACTCTAACTTTTAAAAAAAAAAAATGACATAAGGGACTGGAAAGATGTCTCCAAAGTTAAGAACACTGGCTGTTCTTCCAAAGGTCCTGAGTTCAATTTCCAGCAACCATCTTACAATCATATATAATGATATCTGGTGCCCTCTTCGGGCCTGCAGACATACATGCAGGCAGAATGCTGTATACATAATAAATAAATCTTTTTTAAAAAAAATAGTATAAATTCATTCGCCTGTAAAGAACGCTCTCTCCGATTTCCTCTACATTTGGGAACTGGGCAATCCCTCCTTTAACTCATTTCTCTCCTCCAATTCCACCAAATTCAACTAGAATAAAGTTGATCTTCATGCTTTTACCAGAGAGGCTCCTCTACCGGGCCTGTGAGTTCATTCTGAGCTGTTTTCTATACTGGCAAAGGCAGACAGTGTTAGCAAAACATTCACCCTTACACAACAAGGGCCCCTGGTTCCAGCTTCCGAGGTCCACTTTCCAGTCTTCAGGCCTTGAGTTCCCACTCGTCTTGCCGGGTCCCTGCTGGTCTTCTGGAAACCCTTCCCAGTCGCTTTTCATCTCTATCTCAAGATCTCGCCCCTTTCCAGCCACCACTTGGTCCCTAAGCGGAGCAGACTTTCTATCTGTTATCTCTCAGTACATAAAAGCCACACCCAAAACTGGCAGCCATAGAAAGCAAGCTTAGTCCTAGCTCCCAAGTACTGTTGAGCCAGCTGGGCTCCACTAGGCGGTCCTCCCTCGGATACTCTCACACAGCTACAGTCAGAGGGCAGCTGGGGCCAGCACCCGGGGCCAGCAGCTGATACAGCGGTCAGCTCCAAGTTCAGCTGCTGTTGAAAGGAGCAGCTACAAACGGCTTCTCATGTGGTTTAGGATTCTTATGATCTTGAGGCTGGGTGTTCAGAGGGCAGATCCCAAGAACCAGCCTTCTAAGAGGCAGGAAGCAGAAGCTGCCAGGCGCGCTAAACTATCCAGGACTGGCACAGTGACACTGTGCCATCGTCTGATTAAAACAGGCACAGGGTGAGCACAGATCCCTGGCTAGGGAAATAACACCCATTTCTTGACAGGGAGCAGGACTGTTGCTTTGTGTAAAATACATGGATAAGAGCTATTGTTACGGTCCTGTTTGGAAGCAGCGATCATCGCAGTTAAAATAAAAGTTTCTCCAGTGCACTGATGCGGTCAGACTCTGAAAGCTGCTTAGACTGGTACTCTCCCTCTGCTCTGAGGAGACCACGTTCTGAGGTGGACCAGTGGCCAACGCAAGCACTTAGTGGCATTTGCTGGAGCTTCATCCCTGACAGAGGGCTCCAAAGAGAGACTCTGTGAAGAGTCAACCATTACACCAGGCTGCTGCTTGGCCTTCAGTCAAGTGGTGTCACACCGCTTAGAAACTCTTTCCACCTTGCATAAATCTCAAAACCATGGTTAAGTGGATATAGAAGTAAGAGAAGGCATTCCACAGTCAATCACATTTATCCCACATGACTGCATGCGCATAGTCCCACCCTCACCCCCAGAGGAGAACATACAATCATATACTAAATAAAAGGATAGCAATGAGGGGGAGCCTAACTCTAAGAGAGTTCAAAAGCCATCTTTAAAGAGCATCTAATGCAGTGGTTCACAACCTTCCTAGCACTACAACTTTTTTTTTTTTTCCGAGACAGGATTTCTCTGTCAGACGCACCAGAAGAGGGCATCCGATCTCATTACGGGTGGTTGTGAGCCACCATGTGGTTGCTGGGATCCGAACTCAGGACCTTCCGAAGAGCAGTCAGTGCTCTTACTTGTTAAGCCATCTCGCCAGCCCGCCCTACAACTTTTTAATACAGTTCCTTATGGTGTAGTGACCCCAAACTAGAAAATTATCCTTGTTGCTGCTTCATAAACTATAATTTTTGCTACTGTTATGAATTGTAATATCAGGAGGCTATGCACCACTTCACCTAACTCTGAGAGCACCTAAGAAGTAGGCATTGCTACCTTCAGTTTCTTAGGAGGAGCTGAGGCTCAGAGAACCTAAGGACTTTGCTGAAGGTTGCACAGCTGGTTATTGGAAGAACTGAAATAAGGTGAGAACCTTATTTCAAGAACTCGTAGTGTTATAATAAAGAGTCTAAGTAATTAAAAAAAAAAAGTAGGGGCTGGAGAGATGGCTCAGTGGCTAAGATCCCTAACTGCTCTTCCGAAGGTCCTGAGTTCAAATCCCAGCCACCACATGGTGGCCCACAACCATCTGTAATGAGATCTGACGCCCTCTTCTGGTGTGTCTGAAGACAGCTACAGTGTACTGAGATATAATAATAAATAAATCTTTAGTCTGGAGCAAGTGGGGTCGACCGGAGAGAGAAACCTTCATTCCCAGCAACAACATGATGGCTCACAATCATCAGTACATCTACAGTGTACGCATATGCATTAAATAAATAAATAAATAAATAAATAAATCTAAAAAAAGAAGAAGAAGAAGAAAGAAAAGTAGCATTTGGCAAGTGTTTTAATACTCGGAACTCTAGGGCTGGAGAGATGACTCAGCAGTTAAGAGCATTGACTGCTCTTCCAGAGAACCCAGGTTCAACTCCCAGCCCCCACAAACTTAAAGTTAGGAACTGTGGAGCACTAAGGAGCGGGCTTTGCTCCAGCAGTAAGAAATCTCAGCCTGTGCGTTCTCCGGGCTAAAGCATCACCTGGGCAGGTGTTCACCTTGTATAACTCGTTATCCGGCACTTGCTTCTTTGACTCTGTAAATTTATACTTCTTATTTCTATGTGCAGACTGACCTTCTGCACTAGGAAGTTCACAGCAGCCAACCGAAACAGCCACCGTGCACTCAGGGCAGCTCCATTCCGAGCCAAACAATGTTCTTCCAACGTTGCTCTTCAGTCATGAGCACCTGCGTTGCTTTACATTCTATAACTCAATTAAACACTAAGAGTGATCAAAATACAATCTTCTTTTTCATTTCTTACTGCTTTTGTTTTTCTCATTTTTTTATTATCTGATGGGAAGAGGTTTCTGTTGTTTTGAGACAAGATCTTGCTATATAGCCCGGCCTGGCCTTGAATTTACTTGTTTCAGTCCTTCTGCCTCCATGTCCTGACTGCTGAAATAACAAGCACATGCCACACCTGGCTCTCGTTTATAATCCTACAAATAGGCTATGTTCTTTATAAATCTGAAATAGTTCATCTCAATTGTCAATTTGGTAAGATCTCACATCACCTGGGGGCGTCTAAGCAAGATTATCTTGGTGAGGTAGCTGGGCTTGGCAGAGCTGCCCCCTGTGTGGCACACGTCTGTGGGTTGGGTCCTGGGTTACCTAACAGGAAAGCCGGCTGAGCGGCTGCTGCAGCAGATGCTCTCTGCTTTGTTGCTGTGATGGGAGCCACTGCTTCAAGTTTCCATTGGCCTGATTTCCCCACCATAGTGGAGCACTGAGCTGCAAACCGGAATAGGAATAAATTCTTTTTCCTCTAAGGGCTTTTGTCAGAGAATCTTACCAATCAACAGAAGAGAAATCAGACGAATCACTCATAAGCCTACGTGTGCTATTCTGCTCTTCCTGGAAGGAAGGACTCATTGTAGGGGGGAGCCAGATGGCAACCTCAGATCCTTTATCAGGTTTACCCCAACTTCACAGGCAAATTGTGCCAATCTTGAGGTGGTCTCCAACCCATGATGTCACAACAGTCCAGTGTCTAGCCACTTCTACCTGCCTTACTGCTCTGACAGGCAAGCTTTGCTGCTAGCCAATGATGTCTTGACATCACCTGCCGGCTTAATCTGCCTAAATCCACTCCCTTCCTTCTATCTCAAGATGACTTACACTCCACAAAACCACTTTAGACTTTTCAGCATCCTCTCCCAGGAGAGCCAATAGTTAAAGATGAGTTTGCCTCTGCTCCAGTGGCAAACGCACTCTACATTCACCTACCTAATAAATAATCCTTAGCAGTTTTCCTATGCTCTGGGATACTGACTCATGCCCCCTAATATACTTTATGCCTAGTATTGGTCATTTTTTTCCTTCATAAATATAAACATGGAACATTTTACCAACAAAATTTTTATATAATTAATTATATGCTTCAAAATGTTGATTTAAATATTAATATTTCACAATTCTAGGTAAAGAAATGATTACCCCAAAATGCTTTTGAAATGTTTCCAAAGGTTTTTGAAACAGTAATAGACCGTTAGCGTAGCACCACCTAGTGGTACATAGAAGGAACTGTTACCACTCCATCAATAGAGAAAAGGGGGACCTTTCTATTTTGCAGTGGCTATTGTCCACCTAAGGTTTCAAAAGATGTTCCTATGAAGTGTCTGATGTTTCCAGATCACCAACCTGCACCTGCTTCTATGCTAACAGAAAATGAAGTCTAAAATCTGGGTTTAGCTGCTGAGAAAGCAAGAGCCAGCCAACCATATTCCCCAAACCTTAGTTTTCTTTGTTTAAGGATGATGAGGGCTTGAATGAAGAGATGGTTCAGTCAGTGAAGTCCTTATGCAGGAGGACCTGAGTTTGGATCCCTAACATTCGTAAGGACCAGGCACAGCAGTGTGTGCCCGTAATCCTAAACTGGAAAAGTAAAGACAAAAAAATCACTGGGGTTTGATGGCACTCAATCTAGCAGAGTCAGTAAATTCCGGGTTCAATGAGAGGCCTTATGCCAAAAAAATAAGGCAGTGACTGACATCTGATGGGTGGACAGATGGCTCTGAGGTAAAGAGTACTCGCTGTTCTTCAGAGGCCCAAGTTCTGTTCCTGGTACCACATCAATTGACTTGCATCCACCTATAACACCAGCTCCATGAGGTCTAAAACCCTCCTTCTGGCCTCTGAGGGCACCCAAAAACGTGTGTGCATACACAGATACACACATAAACAGAAATAAAATATAAATAAAAGACACCCAATATCAACTTCCTTTGGCCTCCACATACATGTGCACACCACACACACACACACACACACACACACACACACACACACACTCACACACAAGATGTTCCGAAAGTCAAACAGAAACTGTATTTGTACTGAATCAGGCCTTGAACTCTGATATCTTTGGGTCATCTTTCCTTTTCAGAGCTTAAAGCACAGCCACCCCTTCTCTGCACATGTCCACACTGGTCCTTGACTCCTGCATTTGAATGCCTCACAGCTTATAAACAGTTTGATCTATTGATGACTGAATGTCAGCTCTGGAGGACAGAGCCCTTGTTCATCTTCTTAATCCCGTGTTCAAAGCCCTCTGAATAAATAAATGATTAATGAGCTGCTAATGATCACCCTTGGAACTGGAAGGCATGGGAGACTCAACCGAGGGACAAATTTTACTGTAAACTTACAAATTTGATTAGAATGAATTGAGCTATGAAAGAAGTGAAGGTCATGGCCTGTCAGAGAAATAGACTTGGCTAGAAAAACTGTACAACCAGACTGGTCTAGAAATGTGTCCATAACATGTTACTGATAGCCAATGAGAAACGAACTGTCACCTACCAGTCAGCCAATGAGAAACGAACTGTCACCTACCAGTCAGCCAATGAGAAACGAACTGTCACCTACCAGTCAGCCAATGAGAAACGAACTGTCACCTACCAGTCCAATGAGAGCACACATTGTGCTTACATCATGGATCTGTGGAACCACTTCCTCAGGAAGCACCCTAGTGCTCTAATAAAGGAGCATCGTAAAGAAATTGCTGGCATGACCACGCCACGGTATGGTTAAAGTATTGATGGTGAATAAGAGCAACATCCAGGGGCACAGAAAGAGAATAGAGAGAGAGAAGAGTGAGAAGGGAGTGTGAAGCAGGACACTAGATCAGGGGTGGGGGTGGGGGCTTTGGAATGTGGAACAAGTACTTGTGAGTAAGAGTAAGGGGGCCTGCAGTCAGGCATGGGCTTGGATATGCAGCAACAGGTATGTCAATGGAGGCCTATGTAGTCAGAGGTAAGGGAAGTGGCTCCTCCTGGCAGGTGGGAAGAGGGTTCACAATGTCCTGAGGAATGCTGGCTTTTATCTAACTGCCAGAGCTCTCCTACAGCCCAGGTAGAGTGTGCCCATTTGATAGGGAGAAGAGCTATGGACCCAACACCTAACAATACAGCTGAAGATCTTGGTTGTGCCCAAGGAACAACACAAGAAGGAACTTACTGACCAGATCAAAAGGTTAATTCAGTTAGGCTGGTTCTGGTAGCACACTTGATCCCAGCACTCAGGAAACAGAGGCAGGTGGATCTCTTGAGAGTTCAAGGCCAGCCTGGTCTATATAGCAAATTCCAGGCCAGACAGGGCCTGTAAGATCCTGAATCAGAAACAAAACAACAAAAAGCACACACTTGAAAATAGTAATTAGAAAAATCATTTATTTCTGCTCCTTTCATATATCACGTTGTCCAGGAAACAAGTCTCCCATATGCATCTGAAATGGCAGAGTACCACACACACCATTTACAGGCAAAGCACCACTACAGGAACTGGCCAGTTGTCCAAATATCTCCGCTCTCATTGCATTAATTTCTGAAAATCAGAAATGTCATGTCCAAAAACTGATGACGGGTTTGTAAAAAATAATCACTTTATTCAATACCCAAGTTTTAGGAGGAGTATAATTTCTTTAGGAAATAAAAAACTAAGAAAAAATGCCGTTTAACATAGATGGTACACTGGGGTAGGTCGTTAGGAAAAATACTGTAAGGAACTTGTCTCTGATACCGTGACTTCCAGTCCTAGCTTTGCTGTGCTTGCTAGGATGTCACTCAATCAATGTTTATGCTGCTCTTCATTCTTTTCCACATTGCACAAGGGAGTGGTTCAGCCTTTAAAACTTTATTAACAGGAGCAACTCCGGGATCCACTGATTTCTTCTCAAAAGACACTAGCCCATCAGGTAGCCCCTGTAGAAACAGAATTCATAAACACAAAAGGTGACCAGGAAGCAACCATTCAAAAATGCTTGCCTACTATGAATCTGATGACAACCCCCAATGTCACGGCTCTCCCTCATCATCACCCTTGGTTCGTGATAATACATAACTGGGCGTCCTGTTCTCTTCCCTCTCAAAACACCACAAAGCGATATGCAAACTAGCATACAATTAGATACGAAGAGGCAGAAAAATGAAGACTATAAAACTAAACTTAACAGAATCAATCTTTGGGCTCTCAAAATTATAACAAAAATCAAACCTTTTTATGGAAACAAGCTTGGATTGCAAAGCCCCTCTTTATCCCAGAGGCGGCCCTGGGAAAGCCAGGGATATCAGCCTGGAGCTGACCCTGGTCCCCAAACTGCAAAGGAATCTACCTCTGCTGGATGTGTCCAGAAAGCAGTTGCCAACTTAAGCTGTGCCCTCGGATGACGCCAAAGTTGAAACTGCTTTCACTGAAGGTGTAGCAGGCCCCAAAGCCCTTTAAGGAACTGAATGTGGTACCCAGGTCCCAGCCCTCCCTTCTGCAGTGAGCACCTGAGACCTAATACCAGGAGGGATGTGCAGGATCAGAACAAAACTGAAGAATGCTGTTCTACTACCCACACTACATACCCAAAGACTGACTACACCTGTACTTCCTGTGTCCCCTCTGGGATCGCCCTTACTATCCACTGGGTTAGTCAAACCTCACTCAGTTTTCTCAACTATAAAATGGAGTTACTGCATGAGGCCTGAGGGTTCTCTCAGAATGTTTTTATATAGCACGTTATTCCTGGTAACAGGCTGATAGCATCTAGTGCGTCAGACCTTTTCACCTGTAAAGTAGAAACTAGATTTCACCGAGACTTAGAGTGGCACACAACCGGCACTTAACAGCTTGATTTTCCTCCTTTCCAGCTTCTAGACCCTTAATGACTCTAGATTAATGCTCAGCCAAGCAATCTGCCCACATTTCACTCTTTGCTCCACACTTCACTCTTTGCTCCTGCAGTATCTACCCAGACATCTGCTCTGAGAACTTTCACTTTCCCCAAGCTGCCCTCCCCACACATGCTCAGACTGAAAACATAAAAAAGCCCTGAATATGTACACACTGACTTAGACAGACATTCACTATCCTAAGGTCTGATGCATTCAAACAAAAACAGGACAAGAAAGCGGTTTCCCAGCACAGAACACGCGATGGATGGTTGTCAGCAAGCGCCCACATCAGGGCCAAACAAGACAGGCCTTGACACCTGCTTACGCTAGGGGGTTCTTTAGAGGCAGGTTCCTGTCATCTGCTGTGTGATGTGAACATACACTTCAAAGCCCCTTCTGCTGACAATTAAACATTGTCCTATTCCTTCCTGAAAGCAGTGTGTGACCTACACTTGTGGACTACAAATCTTAAGAACACTGGGGATGGGAGTGGGTGGGGCCTGGAGAGATGACTCAGCAGTTAAGAGCACTGGTTGCTCTTCTAGAGGACCTAGGTTCAATTCCCAGCAACTACATGGTGACTTACAACACGTTCCAGTTTCAGGGAATCCAATGCCCACCTCTGGCCTTCACAGGCACTAGGTACACATGCACACAGATACATATGCAGGCAAAACATCCATACATACAAAATGAAATAATACATGTTTAATAGAAAAGGGGAGGACATTAAGAAATACAAAATACTTTTAGTAGCAAATCAAAGTAAATACCTTAGTAAATGCATTTATTATGGCCACTCCTAGAATCATCTGGCCCTTTCTTATAGACCAGACAATTTTGTAATCCTTAGTTACTATATTCAAGCTAATGAGAATTTTACAGATAAATACAATCAAAACACACCAAAAACTCATAAAAACAATTGGAGTCAGCAAAACTAGTCCAGTAGGTTAAGACTGCTTGCTGCCCAAAACGATCTCCTGAGCAAAGGGACAGCACAAGGGACCAACATGGTAGAAGGAGAGAAGCAACTCCACAAACTATCCTCTGACCTATCCATATGCCATGGCACATGCCCACCTACATATGCACACACACAAATTTAATTTAAAAAACCAACCTATATGCAGAAACCAGGAAGTCTGCTTTTCTCTTCAGGCAGCCGTTATCTGGACAATCACTAAGTCCCCACACACACTGAGGTAGGAACTGGGCTGGCTGAGCACTGACAAGAGTTTCTAAGAGTGTGACACGATTACATGTAATCCTTGCAGCAGTCCTAAGAGGGTACTGGGCTTGGGCTTGGCTCAGTGGAGAGTGTCTGCCTGGATAAGAAAGGCTTTGGGCTCCAGCCCCAGCACTGCCAAAAAGCAGACAGAAGCACGTGTGAAATAAAGTAAATGGTCCTCACATTACGTTTTAAGAAAGCATTTGTGTGAGAGAACTCAGGAGAGAGCTATCTCCTTCTACCACGTGCGTTCCGAGGATGGAGCCCAGCTCGTCAAGCAGCACAGGAGCCTTTACCTGATGAGCCATCCTGACAGCCCTATTCTCGTTTTATAGCTAAGAGTCCCAGACTGTACAGGCCATTCACTCGTCCAAAACACTAGACCAGAGAAGAGCAGAAGCGGCATTAAGCAGTCTCCCCATGCCTACCCCATCATCTTCTCCAGGGTCCTAGAATTAATCCCACCCCACTTTTAGAAGCAGTAGTGGTTTATTTATCTCTTTTTGACACTGTGATCAAACTCCAATTTGAAATAGAACTTTTAAGATTGTTCCCAACAAAACCCCACATTATCCTTGGGAGCACACAAAACACTTTCTGCCCTAACCTGCCAGTCTCGAGAGGGTTAGTACAATACTAACTTTACTGAGTAGATCTGGGACCTGAAACAAGTTTAGAAAACTAATCCAAAATCTGAAGCACCTGGAGGCTAATTCTCCAGCCACTTCCTCTACTATACATTGTCACCAGCAGCTATGCAAACATCTTGTGTCACCGGTGTCTCTCACTTGCAAATCCTGAGCACTGGACTCAAGAGTCTACTCACTGAAATGACCCATGTGCCAGACTCTCTCCAGACATAGCATTTGGAATTCAGTTCTAATCGTGGAAACAAATGAAATGGACCCTCAAATGCCCAAAGGCTGGCCACAGACCCCTCAAGCTCTCTTCATTCCAGGACTAAACTGAAAGGCAATCAAAGGTGGGTGAGGAGGAGGAGAATAGTGCTGATAAATACAGCGAGCACCTGGATAACTCCTCATACCCCTCAGCATGTGGTCTGTAGGAGAGGGCCACTGTATTCTGCAAATATGTACAATAGCTGTCTCAATTACAATGAAACTTATTAAAAGAGGTTATCTATTTTCTCAAAATACAGAAAAACCAGCCAAGCCCCAAGAGAGAAAAAAAGCCTAAAATAATCACACACTGACAACCAAGAAAAGTGTCAGTCACACTGAAGCATAAAAAAAAATCTAAGAAGTAAGATTATGTATAAATATAAGTAGAAATTGCCCTAAGGCACCAAGGCAAATGTATACTTCATGCCCACACCACCCTTCTGTAACAGGTACAAGCTGAGCATGGTAGCACGTACCAGCACTCTGTGTACCTCAAAAGACTGAAGCAGGTCACTCAAGGCCATAAGGTTATGATCAACTGAGTTAATGCACTGAGCTTATGGCTCAGAAATGAAAAGAAAATATTTTCTGAGTGTAAATGTTTAAGATGATAATAAAATTTAAGCACTTTAGATTTTGAGGTTTTTGTTGGTTTGTTGTTTTTTTGAAACAGGGTACCTGGGCTGGTGATATGGCTCAGTGGGTAAGAGCACAGACTGCTCTTCCGAAGGTCCTGAGTTCAGATCGCAGCAACCACATGATGGCTCACAACCACTCGTAATGAGATTTGACGCCCTCTTCTGGTGCATCTGAAGACAGCTACAGTGAATTACGCCAGATGGAGGGGGCTGGAGCAAGCAGGGCTGGCAGAGCTCCTGAGTTCAGTTCCCAGCAGCCACATACATGATAGCTCATGGCCATCTGTACAGTGTACTCATACACATAAAATAAATTTAAAACAAAGAAAGGAAGGAAGGAAGGAAGGAAGGAAGGAAGGAAGGAAGGAAGGAAGGAAGGAAAGAAAGAAAGAAGGAAAGAAGGAAAGAAAGAAACAGGGTCCCAGGGTATCCCATGCGCCTCGTTGGAAGAAGTATGAGACTGAGGGAGGCTTCAGGAGTTTAGAGACCCATGATTCCCAGCTGTTCCTTCTGCACTGTGTCTGTAGTTCAAGGTCTGTCTGAGTTCTCATCTTCCCGCGACAGCCACCATACTCCACCATCATGGGCGGTTATCTCTGTGGAGCTCTCAGCCAGTCGTGGTGTTTAATCACAGCAGCAGAACAAAAGCTAATATAGATGCTTAATAAGAGTTCTTTAAAAATAAATTAATTACTAAATTAATCTTTGTGTTTGCCTTGACAGAGGTAAAATCAGAATATATAAAAAATTCTATCACCTTCAAATTAAGACAGAACTACTTGTTTCTTTAGCAAATATTTCTAAATTTCAGATTATTCTGAACCTCAATTGGAATTACTATATTTCTGTATACCAATTTACCTTTTTTCTAAAAACATTTAAGTTTTTCTGGTAATCCTTACGGTTCCCAGCTTACTGTTTTTAAGGGACTCTTGCATGGGAATGAGTTGGTCTCTGATTCTTGTGCTTCTCTTAGGCTCTTTTCTTTCTGTTGGTTTGTCTGTACAACTTCAGTGTGATGGTTTTTATCTTATTCTTTATTTTATTTTAAAATTATCTCTTATAAGTATGTTCTTTTCTAAAGAAGACAGAGGGGAGAGGCTCCAGATAGGAGGAGATGTGGGGAGGAACTGGGAGGAACAGAGAGTGTGGGCAAACAGTTATCAGGATATATTATGTGAGAAAAGAATCTATTTTCAATAAAAAGGAAAAAAATCTTTAAATATTACATTAAAACATGCAATCTAGGCAACCAAGAGCATACAGAGGCTGGACCTAGACACCCTATACGTCTATAGCAGATGTGCACCTTGGTCTTCATGTGGGTCCTCTAACAACTGGAACAGAGGCTGTCTCTGACTCAGTTGCCTGACACTGGATCCCCTTCCCCTAACTGGACTACCTGGTTGGGCCTCAGTGGAAAAAGATGCAATTAGGCCTGCGGCAACTAGATGCCCCAAGGTAGGGTGGTACCCTAGGGAGCTCCTCCTTCTCTGAGAAGGAAAGAGGGCAATAGAGGGGAGAGATTTAAAAGAGTAGGACTGGGAGGAGGGCGGGAGAATCAGGACGTTAAATAAGTAAGTAAAGAAAGAAAGAAATTGGGAAAAAAATGCAATCCAAGCCAGACCCATGCCCAACACTCAGAAGGCAAAGGAAGGCAGATCCCTGTGAGTTCAAGGCCACCCTAGTCTATGGATCAAGTTCCAAGATAGACTGAGGAGGGGGTGGGGGGTTCACAGAGAAAAACTGTCTCAAAAACAAAATAAAACACAGTCCTTTCTCCTATCTTACAGGACAGGTTTTCTTCATGCAGGCTGAAAACCATATCCAAATGCTTGGATCACTGCTTCCTTCCTTCCTTTGGTGTATATGGCACCCGTGTAAGTGTGTGTGTGTGTGTGTGTGTGTGTGTGTGTGTGTGTGTGTGAGTGCACATGTGGCAGAGCTGGCTGGCTGGTGACCCCAGGAATCAGCCTGTCTCTGCCTCCCTAGCACCAGAGCGAGACAAACATCTTCATGGCAGCTTTTTACATGGCAACTGGGAATATGAACTTGGGCCCTCATTCTGTGTAGTAACAATTACTTGTTGAGCCATCTCCCTAACTGAGATTCTTTATCTTCTAATATCTGTATATATAGGAAGATACCTTAGGGATGGAACCTCCATGAAAACATTCATTTATAAGAACTGGGTGTATAGCACAGTAGTAGAATACCTGCCGGTCCTGACTCGTTTTATGTCAACTTGACACAAACTAGAGTAAGTCATCTGAAAGGAAAGAACCTCAGTTGAAAAAAAAATGCCTCCATAAGGTCGGGCTAGAGACAACACTATAGGGAATTTTCCTAATTAGTGATTGATGTGGGAGGGTCCAGCCCATTGTGGGTGTGGCCATCCTTGAGCTGGTGGTCCTGGGTTCTGTAGAAAAGCAAGCTGAGGAAGCCGTCAGGGACTAGACAGTGAGCAGCACCCTCCATGGCCTCCAGGTTCCTGCACGGTTTGAGTTTCTACCTTGGCTTCCCTCAATGGACTCTGATATATAATTAAATACATACACCCTTTCACTCTCAAGTTGCTTTTGGTGAAGATGTTTCATCAAAGTCACAGTAACTCTAGACAATGCCTAACATGCACAATGGCTCTGAGTTTCCCAGCACTGCAAAACTCCAATAACAAACCAAACCAAAGGAACCATTTGTATTTTATGGATCTTGTCCATGTATCCAGCAATTCTGTACATGAAACAAGGTTTCATGCGTAGCACTTTCCACGGTGCCATCATGCTAATTGACAAAACATTCAGCTCTTCAGTCAGGAATGAGCAACTTATACCAATAATGACGTAGCAACAACAGCCCGTGGCATGAATACTCCTCTTTGCTCTCATTACTATCACTGGAATCTGATATAGTGACCAGAAAGCCAGGACAGAAAAAATGAGTTCCCTCAGTCAGAGAGGCTGAGGCAGAACTAGACTCTCATGAACACGCTCGGGGAGAGAGCCAGGAAGTCCTACTGGTCTCAGCTTTGTTGTAACTGTAGTAATAACCTGAGGCAAGTCACAAATTTCTTTAGTTCTTGGATATTTTTCACATTTAAATGAGTGTTAAATTAAATCTATGAATTTATGTTGTCCACGTAATTGTTATACCAACTCATAACAAAAGTTAAATTGCTTATTTTACAAAGTATTTTACTTACGGCAATTTCATTCTCATGAATACTCTAGCCATGAAGAAACTCAGCAGGACACAGACGAAGCCAATGAAGAGAAGAAGAAACCTATTGAGTTTGGGTATATTTGGTGCATTGGATCGGTCCAGGATTATGAAACCTAAACCTCCCATTGTAAACAGAAAGCTAGATGCAAGTCCTTCCATAATATACTGTCCGTTTACTCTGAAAAACAAAAACCACAGCAAAGCAAATGAATGTTATTAGAAAATTAATGGTTTTTCCTTTAGGTTGAAATCCTTGTTTCTGTTTTATGTTAAAATAGTTTATGCTGACATTTTATTCCTACCCTTACAACTATTGATTATGCTTTTAGATAGTCATCTTTTCATTCATTCAACAGATATTTACTGAGAAGTATATGACATAGCAAGCATAGGTTCTAGGTATATGACAATGAACCTGTCTTGGCTGGGGATATAGTTCATTGGGAGAATTTACCCAGCACAGACACACTCAAGGTTTAGCCCAAGCACCACAAAAAATAAAACAGTAAAACATGGTCATCGTGTAGCTCACTTTAAAAAAGAGTTTTAAACAGTAAAAAAAAAAAAAAGAGTTTTAAAGCATCCACTAACAAAGCTGTCTAGAAAAAACAGTACACATTTTAGTTATCCTAAACATTGAACATCTTGGGGCTGGAGAGATGTGGATAAGAGCACTGATTGCTCTTCCAGAGGTCCCAAGTTTAATTCCCAGCAACCCCATGGTAGCTCACAACTATCTATAATGGGATCCGATGCCCTCTTCTGGTATGTTTGAAGACTACAGTGTACTCACATACATAAAATAAACAAACAGTCTTTAAGAAAATAAAAAGTTGGACATCTTGCCAAGCATGGTGGTATATGCCTTTTTTTTAAAACTTTTATTGCATTATGATGAGAAAAGTTACATGATTTCAATTTACCTGAATTTGTTAACATTTAAAAACATATTTTAGTTAAATAGAGTTGAATCACATTCTTGTTCCCTTTTTGTACCACCACTCCTCCCATAGACCCCCCCTTCAATACCTACAATATCTTTTTGTCCTATTCCTTAAAATTTATAAAATATTATAACAATAAAAATAAGTTTTATAAAAGTTGTTTGATATAAAACAATCAATTTAATAGTCTTATGTAGATGCTCGTCTACAGTAATAGTGAAAATACATTTTTCTCAATATAAATTTTAAGTAATTCTAAACATTAACTGTATACTTAAAAATAATACAACACTACTAGTATTTTCTTAAATGAACATGAATATATAAAG
>NW_022196898.1:78230824-78240772 GCF_008632895.1 Mastomys coucha
ATTTATGTCTTTCTTAAGGTCCTGTATCATCATCCTGATAAGTGATTTTATATCTGAATCTTGCTTTTTAGGTGTGGTGTGTCCAGGACTTGCTATGGTAGAATTGGGTTCTCATGATGGCAAGTGACCTTGGTTTGTATTGTTTATTTTCTTACGCTTGCCCCCTGCCATCTGATTAACTCTTGTGCTACCTGCCCTTGCTAAATCTGACTGGAGCCTGTCCTTCCTGTGATCCTGATTGTGTCAGAACTCCTCAGAGTCAAGCTGTCTCAGTGATCCTGTGATTCTGGGATCCTGTGATTCTGGGCTTGTTAGATCACCTAGGAGTGGGGCTTTCTGTGTGTGTTGTGGGACTGGCTGCAGAGTTTGCACCCAAGGTCTGCCCAGAACACTAACCCAGACAGACCAGAAGGAACCAGAGTCACTGGGCTGGCGGAGTTCCTGTGTGCCTGGTCCCGCTGGTCCCAGTTACTCCCAGTGTTGGGACAGATGTTGGTTCCTGCTCATCTCTGATCCTGGGTGTGCCAGAGTGCCTGGGAGTGGAGCTTCCTCTGGGTGTTGTGGGGACTGGCTGCGGAGCTTGCACCCAATGTCTGCTCTGGACCCCAGCCCAGGCAGACCGGAAGGAACCTGAGTCACTGGGCTGGCGGACTTCCTGTGTGCCTGGTCCCGCTGGTCCCCAGTGGCATATGCCTTTAATCCCTACCCTCAGGCCTACAGAGTGAGCTCCAAGATAGCCAGAGCTATGCAGTGAGATCCTACGTATTCATAAATATTCTATCAGCTGCAAAGAAATTTGAACTAGCTATGTTTCTTGAAGTCATAATAATTAATAAATTCTCATTTCAAAGTAAAGTATTTTTAAAGCATGCATTCTTAACGAAGGCCCCAACAACATCTCCAGCAATCTGCAAACCCTTGCATGTAAAGCTGTGTATGCTTGTATCTGATTTTCCTTTTATAGAAATTATTAGTTTTTATTTCATGCATATTTGTATGTGTTGGGGGGGGAGCAAATGTGCATCGCATGCATGTGGAGGTTCTGGGGACTGAACTCAGGCTTTCAAAACTAGCATCATGTGCTTTTCCCTGTTTAGCCATCTCAACAACCATATCTGATTTTTCAGGAAATATAGTATGCTGAATTCTTCGAGAAAGCAAATTTCTGTCAAAGAGATGGTTATCAAGTGCTATTAATAAAGTATATATTTTTCATTAACTAATTGACTTCATTGAAAACACAATATTAAAAAAATAAATAAATAAATGATACCATATTCCGAATTCAACAGTGCAGGAAAAGATACTATGAAGCCATCAAAATGGCCTGAAGACCTGAGTTCAATCCCCACACTCTACATGGTAGAAAGCAAGAACAAACCTGCAGGTTGTCTCTGACCTCCACTATGGTATAGTATGTACACACACACACATACACACACACACACACATACAATGTAATTTTAAAAATGTTAAGGAAATAAGGAAAAGTGCTTTGAAAAGTTTCCCTAAGATCTCATTTGTCAGTTTAATTCCCACCCCGGGGGAACCACAATAAATCTCTCCAGAACAGTCTGCATACATAATAATATAAATATACCTTGCTTTAGACGGCTACATACCCAGTGGACTCTAGAAAGTAAGGGGCTCAGCACTGCCCAAGTTAATCACACCATGCTAGAACGTGTTTACTTGATGAAATGCAATTCATAAGGTCTCAAAATCATTTCTTATTTAACAGTTTCACTTGGGGGTCCATAATCTTGTTTTGTAAAGTGTCCACAAAGTTATCATAAAGTTATCTCCTTGCCTACACACGAGACCCCAGAGTTGTTCTCTAGGCCCTAAATAACCAAATATCTTGGGCCTGTAGACCACATGGTTTGTCACTTACTCAGCTCAGCTTAAGAACAGCTATAATTAATCAATTAGGCACTCCAGTGGCACAATCAACTAGTGTCTGGTATTTATATGGTAATATAAATAGATTTGCTAATTTCCATAAAATGTTACCAAGAATGACTGTAGTTTGCTGACCCCAGAACAGTCTGTCATTTTCATTTTAAAATCAACCTTTAGGTTGGTGATATATCAATCACTAAGATCCACCTTACTGCCTAAGAAATTAACAATACAGTTCTACTTCCGTTATGTTCTTGCCTTCTTTTATGATAAGAATGCCACATTTTAAAACAAATGCTTCTAAATGCAGATAAGTCCCACAGCATTTTTACCGTATTTCATTTGTGTTGCCTTAACATTACTATATAGCCCAGACTACCTAAAACCATAGACCCTCCTGCTGGAGTTATAGTCATGTGCCACCCACCACACTCTGCTTTCTAATTTTGAATAATTATGCATGCCAACAACCTTCTTTACCATCACCAAGTTGTACAAAATGGTATCTTTTACCTGTAAGCCAAGAAAGCTACTGGTCTCTGATGCCCATGTTCATCGGTCATTGAGCCAACACTTGGAGGTTCAACAATGACATCATAGATTATTCCTAAATGAAAGACAACAGTACATACTAGATTTCTCAGTTTGAAAAGTAGGTTTCCAGTTTTAATTGCCTCTAATTACATTTAAATTGAACTTATCTATACACAAAGAAGGCTTCTTTGATTGTATTATTATAATCAAAGAGGATCCAGCTAATCTGATTTTTGGAGTGGTGCTTTCAATAGTTATGACCCCCATAGATTCGTATGTTAAAATGTTTGACCATAGAAGTTAGTGCTATTAGGAGGTGTGCTTATTGGAGGAGGTGTGGCCTTGTCAGAGAAGTGTATCACTGTGGAGGTAGGCTTTGAGGTCTTAAATGCTCAAGCTACGCCCAGTGTAAAACACACACACAGTTATCTTCTGCTGCCTGCTAATCAAGATGTAGAACTCTCAGCTCCTCCAGCACCCTGTCTGCCTGCATGCTGCCATGCTTCCCACCATAATAATAGGCTAAACCTCTGAAACTACAAGCCAGCCCCAATTAAATGTTTTCTTTTATAAGAGTTGCCCTGGTCATAATGTCTCTTCAGAGCAATGTTTAGAATGACATCTAAACAACATTATCTCTCAAAGTGGTGCCAGGTTTACAAAAGAAATGTAGTAACACAGGCTAATACTGTAGAACAGTAGTCCTCAACCAGTGGATCACAAACTCCCACAGGGGTCACATATCCTGCATATCAGATACTTACATTATAATTCATAACAGCAGCAAAACTACAGTTATGAAGTATCAATGAGATAATTTATGGTTGGAGTCAGCAAAGCATGAGGAGGTGTAGTAAAGGGTTGCACTGTTAGGAAGGTGGAGAAGCACCGCTCTAGAGTGACTCCACAACAAGGGAGATTCAATACCTAAGTTCTACTTAGCACACAAAATGAAGCCACCTATTCTTGAATTCATTTCTGCAAACTGAGAAAGGCCTAAGGAAACTTTCTTGCTCTTTCTTTTTGTTTGGTTGAGAGGGGTTCTCATTCTGTAGCCTGGCAAAGAACTCACTTTACAATCCAGGAAGCCTCAAACTTGTCTTCCTGCCTCAGCCTCCTGATGATCCACTTACTCAGCCGATGACCATTAAGTCCAGCAACATTTTCAACTTCCTCTGTGCAGATATAATCTCTTACCTTCTTACCTTCCCACTTTTTCTTTTTTCCAAGACAGGGTTTCTCCGTGTATCCCTGGCTGTCCTAGAACTCTGGCTGGCTTAAGACCAGGCTGGCTTCAAACTCTGCCTCCTGAGTGCTGGGATTAAAGGCCACCAGCACTTGACTCCCACTATTAAACAGCCTCAACTCCAGCTTCTTTTATCCAATAGCAGGTCTGTTCCCTTCTCTCTAGCTTGACCAAAAAAAAAAAAAAAAAAATCACAGGATCCCCTCATCTTCTCCCTGACAAATGTACAAAGCCTGGCACCTGCATTCACTCGCCTCTTCTCTCAGCTACACAAAGAGTCCATCCTCACTCTATTCCCAACTTCCTTCTCAGGAACTTCATTCTTTGGATAACTCTTGTCGATCCTGTCTTTTCAAGCTCTCTTTCCCTATATCCATCCATCCTTCTATCCATTCATCCATCCTCCCTTCCTTACTTCCTTCTTTCCTTTCCCTTAGACCCTCCTAACACTTTTTCTGCTTTTCTTAAACACATAGTGTTGGAAAGGATTAAGCAAACTAGCCCTGCATGTATCTTGGCTTCTGCCACCCTCCAGAGTGCTAAGCCTGCCCGTGACCTAGCTAACGTCAAAGGCTTCTTTCTAGTCACTGTCTTTCCAGAAACACCTGCTCTAGTTTACAGCCTCAGTTCTCAAAAGCAAACAAAACAAACTAAACAGACAAAAGACTAAATAGAACCACTGCAATCCAACTTAGCATTATAACCTAAATCACAGCTTCTTAAACTGCAGATTGTTACAAGGGTCTGTCACAGCTATCTGTGGGGATTTTAAAACGCCACTAGTAAGAGGCCCATGGACTGGCAAGCTGGAAAACTGTCTCTAAGTCTCATGTGTGCAGCTGGAGACTTGACCACAGCCTGGACACAGCACACGCCCTTTACACCAAGCACATTCCACACTACACAATGTCTGAAACTTCTGAGCTCTCCCTCCAGATGGTTGTATACTCTGAATTATGGCTACACACACACAATCTGCTCTCCTAAAAGCATGATGTTAAGTATCAAATTAGTATTGTTGGACTGTATTGTGTATTAAGTTTTTTTAATTGCTGTTTGAATTTCTTTAAAAATTGGTAAATGAATTATAGCTGAGAATTAAGGCAAAATTTCCAACAATTTCTGAGATGATCCTAAACATATTTCTTATTTCACAATACATATATATGGGAAAGCAATATTCTCAGTATTTGTAATTATAAACCCAAAATGTCAGACTCTGAAGAACACTGTATCAAATATTCAGCTAAGATTCCATTCTTTATGGAAAATACATAGGCACATCCATCTCATTAGTATGTGAATTTGCTTTCAGCTTTAAAAAAATAGCACAACAGGGGCTGGAAAGATGGTTCAGAGGTTAAGGGCATTAACTGCTCTTCCAGAGGTCCTAAGGTCAATTCCCAGAAACCACATGGTGACTCATAACCATCTATGATGAGATCTAGTGTCTCCTTCTAAGTGCCAGGCATACATGCATATGTACATGTATACATCATCATCATCATCATCATCATCATCATCATAAACTAGCACAACTGTGTATCTACCAAATTGTTGTTGTAAAGTAAGTTTACTAGTTACTATCAGTAAGTTTGACATTACACCTATTTTATATGCCTAATTACTCAAAGTTGTGCAAAAATCTGTCAGGAAAAGTTGGGTCACATAGGAGGAAAAATTCCAGAAGCCCTGATCTAAGTAAACAAAACACCACCCTAGTCTCCTGGTCCCACGTTTGTCCATACATTTTTTTTTTCTTTTCTAGTATGGCCCTTCTAACCTTTCACACTCAGACTAAGGTCATTTCTTCAGGAAACACACTGGAATGGAACCAATGCTTCCAACTCTATGTAGCAGAAAGCAATTATGTGGCATTTAGCATGTCTCCACTACATCCTATGGAGGACAGAGTAATTACATTGTCTTTGCTGTTATCCCAACCCTGAGTTCACAGAAAGTCAGTACTGCCTGTCCTTCTCAGCAGCATTGCTTAGGTACACAGGTAGATTCAGTTGTTAGAAGACTGTCCATTCCAGAAGCCAAACAGTAAAATGTACAAAACATGACCTTCATTTTGATCCAGTGGCTGGAGCAGAGAATTCCCCCCAACCCCATTTTAAAAAAACACCCAAACTGTGGCCCAGTGAAAAGCTGAGTCTTCTCGCAAAAACCTGTCTCCAAAGAACGCAAAAGTCAAGAAACAGACTGGCAAGAATCAACATTAAGTTCTTAAAGCCAAAGCACTAAGTTCCATATTCACAGCTTAATGTGCTGAGCAAAAGTTAATGTTAATGCTGCACCAGGTCGTGCCTTTTTTTTTTTTTCTTTTTCTTTTTGTTTTTCGAGACAGAGTTTCTCTGTATAGCGCTGGCTGTCCTGGAACTCACTCTGTAGACCTGGCTGGCCTCGAACTCAGAAACCCGCCTGTCTCTGCCTCCCAAGTGCTGGGATTAAAAGTGGCCTTTAGGATTTCCGTTAATGCAAGACATAATGTAAAAAATGTCTCTACAGTTAAATACGGTCTTCTACTTCTTCAAATGTGCCAAGTAGTCTCACAAATCATTTAAGCAACAGCAAAAATATGTCTACACACACCCTAAAAATGTTGAACTACTTGCTAACCTAAGATCGTTGTAATTTTCTGAATTAATGACACTCCTTCCTAAATTCCAAAAGCACAATCCTGAATAAATCCTGGAACTGGCGCTCCAAAGGGTGCTGCTCTCTTAAGACTACAGACGGACTGCCAACTCACCAATAGGCAAGGCCACACCCCTTTCCATTTTCCACTTAAGGGATTCGGTGACAGATATCCGAAAAGCGCTGCTTTCCTTCTATTTTCTGAGTCCCATGTTCTGCCCTCTAAAACACACCATCTTTTTGCAAGCCTCGAAATCCAATCTCATGTATTTCTCAGAAACCGTGGTTTCGGTAAGTTCCTTTCTCATTCCAGTGACTTGACATAAAGCAACCCAAGCCCCTGGGGTCTGAGCTAACAAACTCAATGGTTGTCAGATCTCTTCCAAGCTTCCAGGGACCACAAGATTAGTTTAAAAGCCCCACACCCTCTCGACCAACCAAGGAAACACAGTGATTCGAAAATGATGCTCCCAAGACCCCGGTCAAACAATTTATAGCAGGTAGTAAGAACTAGCTGGGCTTGACAATTACATTCAACTCAAAAGGAGAGGGCGGGCAAAGAGGAGACAATTTCTCTCCAGGGAAAGCGGGAGCCGAGCTCCGCTCAGCCCACCGACCTACGCGGGCCGGGCTCCGCGGCCACGCGCCTCAGAAGCGAGCAGCCCGCGCGCCCACCCAACTCATGACGGCCGATCCATTACCTCCGGTAATGAGGAAGTAAGATACCACCACCAGGGCGTACACCGTCATAGCCGACGGCATGTGCACCCAGGGCGGTTTCTTCAGCTTCAAGTTGGGGCATTCGAGCACTAAGAACGGGACTCGGTACAGAGTCTCCATGTCCCCGGCGGTAGGACCAGCCCTCTGGCCTCCAGCCTCCCGCGCCGCCCGGAAACACGCCCGCCTTCCCTAGCTATTGCGCACGCGTGAGCCAAGGACCACAGGTCCGTAGAAGTCAGAAGTAAACAAGATATCCACTGTAGAAACAAAGAAACTACATTAACCTCATAAGTGATATATATTTAAAACTAAATTATAACGAGTTTTCTTAAGCTTGAGTGTGGACTAGAAGCTTTTTTCTTGTTGAGAGATAATTATTTATTATATACCTTCGAGGACCTGCAGGACGTCCTACGTGGCCAAGCCACAGAAACTGAGAGATTAGCATCCCACTGTCCCGCCCACTTGCTGCAGCCACGTTCTTGGGGGCTGATTGGCTGCTGGAAACTAAATTCACAGGGCTGGAGGATGAATGAAAGTTTAGATATGAGCTCCTTTTTAATATTGGAGGTCTCCCCTCGAGGCTTTAAAAAGCTCTAATTCCTTGAGCTTTTTCTTCATGCTGTATAGCGACGCTAATTGACAATAACTGCCAAAAAACAAAACAAAACAAAAAAAACCCCAATCCGTGTCTACTACAAACTGTGACAGAACAAACTACTACTCTGAACCATTTGTAGTTCTCTCAGCTTTGTCTCTTCTCAGTCACCCGAGTATTGGTAAAAATCACCCAGGCCAAAAATCTTAAAGTCATTCTGGTTTCTCACTTTAATTACCTGCTTAGTAGAGCGCTGGCATAAATACTAAAATTGGAACGGAAAATCCTGCCACCTGGCTACTTCAGGTGTCCTCCTGCTGAGGTATCAAATTTAAGTAAGAAAGGACTTTACAGGCTAGAGGCAGTAATGCGGATCGATCAAGGAGACTTTGGAGGTCACTATGCCAAAATAGCAAGGAGGGGAGTAGTGTTTTGGGGCTACAGAAGCTCCACTGCGGTGCCTCTTATCATTCCTGCATCCTATGATAAGAAGCTTAAGGAACATAACAAGCAAATAGAGGTAGAAATGTTAGTGGCTTGCACCATTCAGATTTTAAAATTTGGGCCACAGTAGGAGTCAGGGAACTAAAATCACCTACTATTAGTTTTGCTACAAGCAACAGGAATATGAAGTACCAACTAGCAGATGAAATATGTATATATTAGCTGTGACCTTTGACCCTGCAGGTTTGAAATGAAGAGCAGCAGAAATAAAAAAGAATTGTGGAGAACTGAATCATTCATTGTGTGCATTTTTCAGGCACCGTGCACTGACGAAAGTCTAAAGGAGTATAAAACAAACGTGTGTGATGAAATGATAGATTATGCCTTTTCCAAAATTACAAGTATTATGAATTACATAAGAACAACACTTTTGTGTTGTTTTGTAATATGCATATTAATTCTGTGTTTAAAAAGTTTAAAGAGTTCCCAGTTATAACATGGCAGTTACTTTCTGGTCTCAATACCAGAGAATATGATGCTGTGTTCTCTAAGGATTAGCTGATTCTAGTATTGTATAGTATAGTATAGGTTATAGTGTAGTATAGGCCTGCTTGCCTCTAAGTGATGGTGGATATTTGTTATGGTCAGAAACTCGGTGTCATAAGTTCGGGGACAGTGTCTACTTTATTACTGAATTTTCAGAGCTTTTCATTGGCTGGCAGAGTAGGACCCATTAGCTAAGTGTTGACTGGATCAGTGAGTGGGCCTCTTCTATCCATTAGGTGGGTCACCTGACAATTGTGCTTTCTTCATGTATCTCTGGTTTGTTTCTTGCTCTGCATCTCTGGCATCATCTTGGGCCTCTGGATAGCACCATATTGTTTCCAAGGTGCTATTTCTAAGAAACTGAGTAGATTTCATAATATCCACTGAGATACCATCTTTCCTGCTAGCTATTAGTGAGGAACTGAGCTGGACCGGAACGTTAGATCGCCTTGTAGTCAGTCTCTGCTCTCTCTATTTTCTGTCTTACACCTTCTCTTCTTACTCGATGCTTGCTTTGTGGAAATTGTGCACGTGCTAGGAAGACATTGGTCTGATCTCACACACTTTCCTCCCTATGCCTGCGGAGCTTAGGGTCACTGGACTTCAGCGGGTGTTGGTATTGTTCCTCTATCGATTCCCCGAACATGGTGGGGTAAGTAGCAGGGCCGAGCTCTCTCCAATGTGCTGCTGGCTTCAAGGTAACCAGTGCATGACTCTCGCCCTCAGGTCAGGTTCAGACCCATAGACCTCTCCTCTTGGCACTCCTGAGGCTCAAGCAGGAACATCATGAGGCTGCAGTCGCTGTCACGCTAGCACAGGAGGAGACTCACATATACTTGATGCACCTGAGTGTGATGTGGAGCTAATCGGGATCGGGGCTTTTTGGTTGGTTATGTTTATTGTGGTATTATTATTATTATTGTTGTTGTTACTTTTTTTTGTTTGGTTGGGTTTTGTGTGTGTGTGTGTTTTGTTTTGCTTGCTTGCTTCCTTCCTTCCTTCCTTCCTCCCTTCCTCCTTTCTTTCTTTCTTTCTTTCTTTCTTTCTTCCTTTCTTTGTTTTTGAGACAGTGTTTCTCTGTCTTCTCAGTAGAACAGGTTGGCCTCAAATTCAAGAATCTTCCTGTCTCCTCTTCTAATACTGGGATTAAAGGCATGTACCACCACACTAGGCTTTGGATCTTTTGTTTTTGGGGTTTATTTTGGCGGGGGAAGGGGGGTGGTTTTGCTTTGGTTTGTTTTTTTGTTCTTTGTTTTTTGTTTGGAAGGCTCACTTGTTTTTGTTTATTGTTTTTGGGTTTTGTTTTTTTTTTTTT
>NW_022196898.1:78240800-78251201 GCF_008632895.1 Mastomys coucha
TTTTTTTGTGGAAGGGTCATATACCATGTGAAGCTGGGTTTTTTTAAAAAAAGTATAAATTCTCTTTCCAGAAAAAAACACCCACACATATCCACCCAATGAAGAATAAAATTATAGGAAGTTCACAGACCAAAGTTAAAAGAGAAAGAAAAGAGCTGCCGACGGATGCCCAGGGACTCGCCCACAAGATGAGGAGGATACTACAAAGTAAATACAGAAGATCAAAGGTGCAGACGGGCCAGACATACATATAGAAGTGGCAGAAGAGAGTTTCCACATGTCAGATGAAATAAAACGGAAGGAAGCCACTGCATTTGACAAAAGGCCCGCCCTTAGTGACCATTAACCCTAGAACATGTCAAATACAAAGTATTAAAATGGCCAGAAAACAGATCTGAATCCTTACTAGGCACCCTGTGCTCATAAATATTTGGTAATTTAATTCATTAATTCCAGCAGCACAGTGACAGAAACCAAAGAGCAGAAGGGAACAAAAAGTGGAACTTAAAAAAAAAAAATAGTAGCTCAAGCCTTTAATCCCAGCACTTAAAAGGTGAAGACAGGCTGATCCCTGAGTTTGAGGCCAACCTGGTCTACAGAGCAAGTTCTAGGGCAGGCAGATCTATACAGAGAAACTCTGTCTAGAAAAAAGAAAAGAAAAGAATAGCACACACCTATAATCCCAGCCACTGAAGGCTAAAACGGTGCCGTTGAAAGTTCAAAGCCAGCCTTAGCTACAAAATAAGATCCTGTCTCAAAAACAAAAATACAGTGAATTTAAAATGGGTTTACAGAGGCTGGAGAGATGGCTCAGAGCACTGACTGCTCTTCCAGAGGTCCTGAGTTCAATTCCTAGCAACCACATGGTGGCTCACAACCATCTGTAATGGGAACTGATGCCCTCTTCTGGTATGTCTGAAGACAGAGACAGTGTACTCACGTAAAATAAAAAAAATCTTTAAAAAATGGATTTGTTCACTCATCACACTTGGAGATATACATATGTATATTTGTAATGTATGTACATATATGTGAATAAGGAGAGATCAAGTGGTAGCGGGGAGAGATGTCTAAGGATGGAAAACCTGGATATGTTTCTATAAAATTAAGGAAGAAGATCACAGAAAAAAATAAAGATGCCAGGGAGAAGGAAGGGGATTAAATAACTTACCCTTGTCCAGGGCAATGGCCAGGGTGTGGGGTACAGCCCAATAAAGGAAATTAATCTTGGGAAAAGATTTTTTTCTTTTTCTTATCCTAGTAACGTGGCCAGGGAAGGGTATGCACGTGCTAGGGAAGGGATCCACCACTGACATTACATCCCCACCCCTTTAAAAATTCTTATCACTTTAAAAAATTTTACAATGTGTGTGTGTGTGTGTGTGTGTGTGTGTGTGTGTGTGTGCATGTGCGCGCGTGCACGTGTATGCCTCATGTGCCTTTTACCCACTAGGTCATCTTGCTGGTTCCTCTTTAAATTTTTTTAAATATTTATTTTATGTATATGTATCTTTTTAAAAAGACTACCAGCCCAGGGATGGTGCCACTCACAAGGGGCCCTCCTCTCTTAATCACTAATTGAGAAAATGCCTTACAGTTGGATCTTATGGAGGCATTTCCTCAACGGAAGCTCCTTTCTTTGTGATAACTCCAGCCTGTGTCAAGTTGACACAAAACCAGCCTGTACAATTGACCCCTTGTCAACTTTTCACACAAACACATCACTATTAAGCCTCAACCCTTTCTTACTTTCTTATTCATCCCCAAGATCTAACTAACTTTAAAAGCCCCACAGTCTTTGCAAATTCTTTTTTTATTTATTTATTTTATGTATATGAGTACACACTGTAGCTATACAGATAGTTGTGGGCCTTCATCTGGTTGTTGGGAGTTGACTTTTAAGACCTCTGCTTGCTCCGGTCGACCCCCCCTCCCACTTGCTCTCGCTCTGGCCCAAAGATTTATTTATGATTATAAAGTACACTGTAGCCATCTTCAGATGCACCAGAAGAGGGTGTCAGATCTCATTACGGATGGTTGTGAGCCACCATGTGGTTGCTGGGATTTGAACTCAGGACCTTCAGAAGAGCAGTCAGTGCTCTTAACTGCTGAGCCATCTCACCAGCCCCTTTGCAAATTCTTAAAATTTCAATCCCTTTACAATATCCAATCTCTTTAAAATTCAAAGTCTTTTTACAATTAAAAGTCTCTTAACTGTGGGCTCCACTAAAATACTTTCTTCCTTCAAGAGGGAAAAATATCAGAGCACAGTCACAATCAAAAGCAAAAATCAAACTCCAATCGTCCAATGTCTGGGATCCAACTCACGATCTTCTGGGCTCCTCTAAGGGCTTTGGTCACTTCTCCAGCCCTGCCATTTGTAGCACACACCTTGTCTTCTAGGCTCCAGATGCCTGTACTCCACTGCTGCTGCTGTTCTTGGTGCTCATCACAAGGTACTGGCATTTCCAAAACACTGCTGTCTTCCACTGTAACTAGGCTTCACCAATAGCCTCTCATAGGCTCTCTTCATGGTGCCATGCTTCAACTCCTTTGCCCCCTTCAGTCCTGGGCCATCAATTGCAAACTGAGGCTGCCTCTTCACCAATGGCCTTCCTTGGCCTCTCACTGTGCTGAGCCTCAGCTGCTCTTCATGACCCCTTCATGCCTTCAAAACCAGTACCACCTGGGTGACTCTTACACATTACCAAGTCCTGCTGCAGCACAAGGTACAACCTTGGCTATCTCTGGAACACAGCTTCTTTATGTTCTCAGAAAACACTTCCTAGAAGATGTCACCTCAGTGATGCTGGTCTCTTCTTAATCACCACTAATTTCTTAGCTCCAGCTAACCAGCATCAATAGTCCCAGTAATGCAAAGGTTTCGCTTTAGTAGTTCTGGAATCTTGTTAATCACAGCTGATTCTTCAGCTGAAGCTAACCAGAACCACAGAATCTTCACAATCAAAATAGCAATGACCCTGATAAGAGTCTTTAATCTTCCCTCTGAATTTTCACAAGCCAGGCCTCCATCTTCTGCATGGTTCTCAACATGATCTTCCAAGCTCCTACAGAACACCCTTCCACAGTCCTGTTATGTATATGAGTACTCTGCATCTATCTCACACATCAGACCCCATTACAGATGGTTGTGAGCCACCATGTGGTTGGTGGGAATTGAACTCAGGACCTCTGCAAGAGCAGTCAGAGCTCTTAACCACTGAGCCATCTCTCCAGCCCTGTGTATGTGTCTTTTGCCTGCTTATATATGTGTGCCTTGGATACCCTGGAACAGGAGTTAGAAACAGTTGTGAATTGAGCCTAGGTCCTCTGGACGAGCAAGTTGGCTTGCTCTTATCCACTAAGCCATATCTCCAGACCCTCCCATTTTAAGTTTTGAGATAAGATAGTGCCAGGTGCCAGGACTGACTGGCCTTGCATTTTTGATCTACCTGCCTGATCTCCTCCTGTAGCTGAGATTCCAGACATGTGCTGCCACACACACTTGGCCTAGAAAAAGAAAAACCAGAAAAGGCAGAGGTATTACACAACCAAGATATATGCCCACTGTGCATAGGAATTATGCTATCTTTAGTGTGTGTGTGTGGTTTTGTTTTGTTTTGTTTTCCGAGACAGACTTTCTCTATGAAGTCCTGACTGGCCTGTAACTCTGTAGATCAGGCTGGCCTCAAACTCATAGATATCTGCCTGCCTCTGCCTCCTGAGTGCCGAGATTAAAGGCTTGAGCCGCCACCCCCCAGTGCCATGTCTTCTTATCCAACCTATCCAATAATACCCTGGAGTAGATGTCAAGGTCACTCTTCAGATGAACGATTTCTAACCGTAGATGTGGTCAAAATTCTGACGCTGACATGGTCAGAAACTGGCTGAGGCCTTCCGCCGCGGTTCACGTGGACTCGAGTTCTGAGGTGCTAAAGAGAAAAAGGGAATCTGCCAAAGTTCGGGGCCGAGTTTCTCTATGTGTTGAAGGGTTAGATGGCCGCTGGGGGTGAGCGAGGTGAGGGCTGTTAAGAAAGGGTTGGATTGCTGGATAGCAGTCAGTCTATACTAAAATATATGCATGCACGACCACAGACATATAGACGTTTTGTAGAAAAATATATGTATATACATTGAAATAAAATCTTTCCGGCAAAGCTTGTAGAATTCAAATAACCATTTGAACTTCCCACTTGTAATTCCTTCCTGTGGCCACAGTGGGGCAGGGTTTCTCTTTTCTTGTACTCCGTCATGCCCAGTTTTACTGGGCCAAACGTACTTTTGATAAATTGAGATTTGTCAACTGTGTTCACAAGCGTAGTAAAAAGGCAAACTTGTTTTTTAAAAACTTGCCTGGATGCTATGATCAAGTAAGTGCAATTAAATATAACATAAATAGAAAAGACTGCTTCCTGGAGCGCTCCAGCATATCTTTAAAATGCAAATGGTTTACTCCTTTAAAGATGAAAGAAAAACCTCCTGAAAGCATCATTTTCAAATGAATAAAATATCAAACCCAGGATTTTTTAAGTATATCTAGCTGCCTTGAAAACCATATAGATTTATAAAATTTTAAAAGTGGGTTTGGCAAATTTTGGCCAACTAAATATTTTTACAAAGAAAAATTCTATTAATTTTTAACACAATACATCTTTTAATAAATATGCAAGACCCCATATGGTGGAAGGAGAGAGACAATGCCCACAAGTTGTTGTCTGATGTCCATGTGTATGCTGTGGCATGCATATGCTCATGGGCAATCATACATACATACATACATACATACATACATACATACACACAGACATATAATAATAAGTGTTTTTTAAAAGTCATTAATATACAAGATTAAAAACCTGACAGCAAATGCTATCTCCTATCATCTGTTCCGTCTCCCTATGCCCTTTAAAAAAAAAAAATGTAAGCAGTATTAATGGATTCTTTTGATTGAAGACTATCTTTTCAAGGCATCCTTTACCCCAAGGTTAGGAATACCATCTAAAAGAACAGACTTTAATCTTTTCAAAGAATTTGAACTAAAACCCAGATTGCAATTTCACTGCATATGTGAAATATGGCAATGGCTTCAGAACTCCAAGTCCTTGCAAATGGGCGGCTGCACCACGGCCAATCTCATCAACAGCTTTCAGAGCTGCTGGGAAATCAAAGGGCCTTCTCACCTCCAGAAATGATCTCTCCAGAGGTGAGTGTGTGGAGTGCATCTGAGCAGCCGCTGATGCTGCTGATGGCCAAACGTCCCGAGCAAAGACCCTGGCTCCAGGACTGTCAGCCAGGCCTTCCAAACACAGCAAACTCAAGGCACCAACACACACAGAAAGAAACAAAACAAAAATACGTGGGCTGAAAATGACGAAGGACCCTTGAAGGCATTGATTTGGCTGTATTTATGTGCATTGAAAAGAAAAGAGTATGTTTTATATATATTAAATGAAATATCTAACTTTTTAAGAATGCTGTAAAATATTTCCATATGTACATTGTATCAAAGTACTTTCCCTCAAGTTCAGTTGAAAGGAAATACGCACAACATTAGGCCCATCAGAATAGATGTCTCCAGTTGTGGTTTTCAGATGTCCTAATGCGCTTCTGCCCAGAACTAATCATATACAGCTTCGGCACTTCAACCCGTGTGTGTGTGTGTGTGTGTGTGTGTGTGTGTGTGTGTGTGTGTGTCCACAATTCCTCACAAAGACACAAAAACCGTTTTGGATGGTATCAGTTGACTTTTTGCTTGTTTCCAACACAGTCATTTTCTTTTAATCATTCGAAGAGAACTCCTGACCACACAAACTCAGGCATGGACAGCAGAGACTACCATTTCTCTGAAATCCTCATTATCTTCTTGGTATTTATAGGTCAGATGACTGAGACAGACAGAGATGATTCGGAATCTTCTAACAATGATGAAAGTCTTTTCCATCAAACAAATTACACACACTCCCATCTTTTAAAAAAAAAGACAGTCCAAGATGCAGGATCCAGGTTGATGAGAATATGTTTAAATGAAGGTTTGGGGTCCAGATTTTAAGAGGTTCTGCCAGAGGGGGTTCTTACTTGAGTTCAGGAGTCTGATTTTTTTTTTTTTTTAGTTTAATTTTAAATTTTTGGTTTTTCAAGGCAGGTTTTCTCTATGTAGCCCTGGCTGTCCTGGAACTCACTCTGTAGACCAGGCTGGCCTTGAACTCAGAGATCTGCCTGTTTCTGTTTCATGAATGTGAGGGATTAAAGGCGTGCTTCACCATGCCCAGCTAGGAACCTGATTTATTTTTAAGTATAATCTTTATTAAATTTGTTCCTTAAAAGTTTCATATGTTTATTAAAACATCTGTCACTCTCTCCACAGATCTTTGGTCTCCCCCCCACCACAGTCACTTCCCCCTCCCTAGAAGACCCCTTTCACATTTATGTCCTTTGGTTTTGTGTTGTGACCCACTGAGTTGAACCAGGACCTTCTATGGACCACATGTTTGGAGCTGTCCACGGGAGCCTGGTGGGCTCACCTCTGAGTTATATAGCTGAAGGCAATGACTGCGGACCACAGGTTTAGAGCTGTCCACAGGTGCTTGGTGGGCTCACCTCTGAGTACATAGCTGAAGGCAGTGACTGTCCCTCCTCCAGAATCCCCCAGTAGCCAATAGTTCAGCAGGAAGGGATAGGGCTGCATAAGTCCTTCCAAGATTAGTGGCCAGTCTAGTTTTGTGCAGGCCCAGACAAGATCTCATCTGCTGTGGGATCATGATAATGCCTTACAGATAAAATTTCCCAATCCCTCTCCCTATTCTTTCTCTTCCTATTTTTTCTCTCTCTCTTCCTCCCTCCCTCCCTCTCTTCCTTCCTCTCTCCCTTCCTCCCTCTCTCTCTCCTTCCCTTCCCCCTCTCTCCCTCCATGTCTACCTCTCCCCCATCCCCTCTTCCTTGTATTCTCTGAGCCTTGTATAGCATGATAGAGATGTGTCTTGGCTACATGTTCAACCATCTCTTAAGGAACAGTGTCCCCAGCAGTTCCCTAAGGTGATTCTCAAGTGGGAGACTGTGGACCATGTGGTCAAGCTCAGAGTTTTGAAACGGAAAAGGGAAGTTTGGGCACTGGTCCTCCTGAATGTGGACCCCTGATGTCTCTTTTTAAAGATTCGTTTTTCCATGTTTTATGTGTAGGAGTGTTTTGCATGCATATATATATGCACGTACCATGGAGACCAGAAGAAGGCTCAGGTCCCCTGAGACTGGAGTTACAGACACTTGGTAGTCACTGTGTGAGTGACTTTATTTATTTTTTTTAAAGATGTATTTATTTATTTTATGTGTATGAGTACACTGTAGCTGTACAGATGGTTGTGAGCCTTCATGTGATTGTTGGGAATTGAATTTAGGACCCCCTCGCTCAGGCCCAAAGATTTATTTATTATCATAAATGAGTACATTGTAGCTGTCTTCGGTACACTGTAAATGAGTACACTGTAGCTGTCTTCGGTACACTGTAGCCGTCTTTGGTACACTATAGCTGTCTGTCTTCGGTACACTGTAAATAAGTACACTGTAGCAAGTCTCTGTTGAACAGGCTTTGACCAGGTTGATTTCCCAGCCTCCCCTGCTCTGCTTTGCTTTGGCAGAAACTCATCTTCCATAAAACTATAAAACTACAAACATAAGTAGTTCTTAAGGAAACACAATGGCTCATCTCACACCATGTTTGACGGCGGGTGTGTTCAGTGTTTAAGTTTCTGCAGAGATATGAAAAGGGAACCAGAAGTAATTATGAAGTAAGTAGCAGGTATGTCTACTCTTCCAACAACCTTGGAAAGATATTTTTATTTTCATTTAGCATGTTCATAAAACACTAACTTGCAGGAACTTCTCAAGACCTAATGAGTAAGCAAAGGGAGTCTGTGCTCTCTCCACCGCGCCATGCCTGGTACTGTGTGGAAACAAAACACCACAGGGCCCGGAAGAGACTGGAACCTTCGCATGCTTCAGAAGTTCTCCTCAGAGGCAGTGTTAACGCGGTGCCTAGTACACGCACAGTACCCAGTTAATGTTTGCTGAATGAATGAATGTGAGTACTTCAAGTCATCAAAGGAGCTTTCTAAATCCTAATGGGCTTAAACCCTTTGATGTTCTCCAATTGCCAACAGTCGAGGTTGACAAATTTGTAAGTAAGCAAAGAGCTCAGGAGTCATATTGCTCTTGGCAGAACATGATAGACTTGTTATTTTTTTTTTTGTATTAGGCTATGAACCGATTCGTCATTAATCAGATTTTTGGGCAAACAATATCTAGCATTAAAGAGTTCTTTAAAAAATGTAAATCAGGAACTTTACCCACACATTTGCTTTTTTTTTTTTTTTTTTTTGGTTTTTTGGTTTTTCGAGACAGGGTTTCTCTGTGTAGCCCTGGCTGTCCTGGAACTCACTCTGTAGACCAGGCTGGCCTTGAACTCAGAAATCCACCTGCCTCTGCCTCCCAAGTGCTGGGATTAAAGGCGTGCGCCACCACCGCCCGGCCACATTTGCATTTTTTAATGTTTCTTTACATTTGGGATTCTCAGATTACCTGGCAAGAGGTCAAGGTTTTATGGGTTGCTACCCTTTCCCCAAATGTTAGATTTCTCCAGGTTAATGTTTAGAATAAAAATATAATCTCCCCTAGTTTTACGTAGTGACTTCATTCTTAGAAATTCAGGTATTGTCAGGCAGTGGTGGCACACGCCTTTAATCCCAGCACTTGGGAGGCAGAGACAGGAGGATTTCTGAGTTCGAGGCCAGCCTGGTCTACAGAGTGATTTCCAAGACAGCCAGGGCTATACAGAGAAACCCTGTCTCCAAAACAAAACAAAACAAAACAAAGAAATTTAGGTATTTATAACAGCCATTCTGAAAATGCTTTGTGTATCTTTATTTACATGGAATCTACCATGGCCTGGATAATATAAGAAGCTAATTGGATGTTGGAAAACTCATGGAGTCAGGACAGTTTGGTTAGGACAGACCTGTACATTTTATACGTGTCCTGCAAATTTCCCTAGTGTGTCACAGGTGCTATTGTAGCTTAAACCATGGCTAAGCTAATCTGCCAAGAGCTAGACCCGAGCTCCTAGGGGGCATTGGTGCTATTGTATCAACCCTTAGAGCCCCTTACAGTGCTTGGAACACAACAGATACCAAATTCACCATGAAGGCCGTGAAATTAATGAATGGGTGCACAAATGGGAGACTTTGGAGATCACTATGCCAACACCCCAGCACCAGGACAAGTGACTTACCAAGGAGACAGAAACAGAGGCTGAACCAGCACTGTATTCCAGGCCTTTGGGCTTCAAGCAAACACTGTCCCATTCTAGCTGAGCTCTTCATATGGAGTGTCTTTGCAAGGTTACCTAAGGATAGCCCAAGGGGCCTTGGAGGATTGTCGGTTTTAATGAAAGCGATTTCTAGATTTTCAAATTCCACACACTGTTTCTGAAAATTGATTTCCCCCAAGAAGATGGTATGTAAACTCTCTGTCCCAGCCTGTCCTTTACAACTGTTCCATGTTTCTTCCATTTTGCAGAAGAAAGGAAACCACAAACCCATTTGATGTTCCGTGGTGAATTGACTGGAGACACACTGTTTGAGGGCAGTACATGAATAATTTTGCATCTTGGATCAGCACAGCTGCTTCCAAGCAATGTGGCTCTGATGGCTTCCCATCCACTCAGGATCCAGAAACCCAGAGCTGTCTTGACATCTGCAGACCTCAGAGCAATACAGGATAACACTTTGTGCCAAATGCTTGCATACGTCATATAAATCATGCTAACGCGCAACTGGGAAAGGTGTGCTCTATCCTACCACTTGGACAAACAGGTGTTTAAGGTGGGTCTGACATTAGATTCCTAAAAGTCTTCAGATTTCTCCATCCAAACATGGCTTTACAGGCGCGGTTTGTTTCCTGTCTAGCAGAAAACCCTGCTCTTTGCAGACCTCTGGCTCGATTTCTACCTTGAAGGACCTTCTCTGTTAGTTCAGCACACACCCACACTCTGTCCTAACTCCTTAGACACCCACAGCCTTCAGTAACACATCAATCACACAATCCTCTTTTGAGAAATGCTCCAGAGAAAAGGGATTCTCAGGCCCCATGAATGAGTTTGGGGAGCCCAGGGTAGGAGCTTCTGGACTAATGTCGAGATAGGGAACCCAGGGCCACCTGGGACTCCTGGCCTCTGATTGTGGGATGAAATATTTCCAGGAGAAAGCTAGAGCAGTGTCCCCTAAAGCATAGGCCCAGAGCAGAGAGAACCTCTTGTCCAGGACTGATGGCCACATAGGTCCTATCAGGGACTTGTAGGGACCAACATGATCCAATACCCTATGAACTGTGTCTCTTCAGTGTGCTCTCTCT
>NW_022196898.1:78251211-78282450 GCF_008632895.1 Mastomys coucha
TGTGGCTCCTTCCTCACACACAGCAGGTTGGGATACCATTCTCCGGTGGCTCCTTCCTCACACACAGCAGGTTGGGAATACCATTCTCCGGTAGAGCTTTGCAACCCCGTGCTTGCACCTTCTGTTCCTTGGACAGCTCCGTTTTTTCTCCAGAGCATTTGGTGCTTGTCTTATGCATTTTGTTTATCCCATGTTTTCATTTATTGTTAATTCTCAGTGGAATGAAATGTCCTCGTTAAGGAGGTGTTTGTCTGTCTCTGTTGTTAATCCCAATGCCTACAACCTTGACACCCACAATTGCATTATAATGTCTGAATGGTGAGGAAAAGAAAAAGCTCTTGGTAGAGTTATTTCTTCCCTGCCTGACACAGAAGAGAAGCATTCAGCATTGTAGCAGGCTGTCCTGGACCGCACTGAGGATCCTTTGAATGAAGAAGAGATTAGAATGGGGTAGAGTGATTACGGCAATTTTTCATTTAATATCCTGGCTTTATTTATTTATTTATTTATTTATTTTTGGTTTTTTGAGACAGGGTTTCTCCGTGTAGCCCTGGCTGTCCTGGAACTCACTCTGTAGTTCCAGGCTGGCCTCGAACTCAGAAATCTGCCTGCCTCTGCCTTCCAAGTGCTGGGATTAAAGGCGTGTGCCACCACTGCCTGGCTAATATCCTGGCTATTGTTATCACCTCAAATGGCAAAGAAATTGGTCATTTTGAGGAGCTGCTTGAGATTGAAGCAAAGAGAACCCAGTTCAAGAGGCAGCAATGATCCCTTCTTCTGTCTGTGCGACCAGCGCAGGCTAGGCTCTGTGGCTTCTCCTTATTCTCCTTAGCTCTTTTATTCTCACAGACCTTCGAGAATTACTCACAAGGAAAAGACTTCCAACATGCTACTGTCCAGCCAATGTTCCATGGGGAAAATTGCCTTGGTAGTATGTCCGGGGCAAGGGAATAATGTACAACTTTGAACTGTCCATTTCTATTTTTTAAAATAGCCACTGTGTGTAGCTCCATTCAAACTATCGAAAGGTTGGTGGAACAGCTTACTTTAAGATTATTCAAACAGTGCTGGAGAGATGACTTAGCAGTTAAGAGCACTGACTGCTCTTCCAGAGGACCCAGGTTCAATTCCAAGCACCTCATGGTGGCTCACAATTGTCTGTAACTCCAGTTAGTTCCAGGGAATCAATCCCTTCACATAGACATGCATGCAGTCAAAACAGCAATGTACACAAAATAAAAACACATCCTTTTTAAAAAGTATTCAAACCTTCACTCTGTTGGGAATGACATTCTACACGATTTAAAAACCTAACAGGAAGTTTTAGATGACAATCTAAGTATTTGACAGGGCCTATATACTTTTCAAAAACATTATAAGGGGTGTGTCAGCAAGTACTGTTCATTACACTGCACACGTGCTTTAGTGATGTGGTGCCCTGTAAACAATCACTGCAAAATTAAGTAGATGAAGACAAAAGAAATCCTCTCATTTTCTCCTTACCGTCCTCAGGTTGAAGAGCTCTAACAAGGCAATGAACAATACTCTGGTCTTACTTGAAATCAGTCATGCAATTGCCGTTAGATGGTATTGTGGCTAGACGTAGAATCATAGAGTATAGTGTCCGCAGACTGACAACTTGGGGGCTAAATCTGACATGTTTTTGCTAATCAAGATTTATTGGAATACAGCTATGCCCATTGGTGTGTGCACTGTCTGTGGCTACTTTTACTCTACAATGGAAGAGTTGGAAGGTACGACAAACACCATGTGTCCCACAGTCTCTGCATGACTAACACTCAAATGCAGTAAATACCTGAATTTTCTTCAAGACCATTTGTTCTTTAGGGATACCAAGCCGTAAGCTTATTTCTAACCCTAGAGAGAGTCAGAGAGCAGAGCCCTCAGGCTGTTTGCACGGGCCACGGAATATAGAAGCAGGATGAGTGTCAGGGGGGTTTCAGTCAATACATTTGATCCTTTCCCTACTTCATAGCATAGTAGGCCACTGTGCAAATTACCCAGGGCCTTTTGTAATTTAAATATTCCATAATGCAAAGGGAGTTTTGACCTTGCTGAAATAAGCAGTATAGAAAGCTTTTCTTTCTCACTGATCTCCTGCAGGATGGGAAAAGCATTACAGATGTGGCCCTTTTATTAAAATCTGTATGGTGACAGGGAGGTTCCTTAGTGAGTGGTAATGTGCGCATGTAGCAGGCTTGGGGGCTGCAAACCCTGAGAACAGCCTTGCACTGGATTAGCGGTGTCTTTATGAGAGCTGCTTCTTGAATCCTGGTATTCGCCTAGGTCAGTCTCTACGTCTGGAGTGCACTGCTTACTAGCTACTCAGCACTCATCTATACCTTGAGCCTACATATTACTCTGAGAAAAGCCTGCTTCCCATTAAGGCTCCTTCCTTGGTTTCACATCAGGGCTTTCCCTTCATTGTGTGTGTGTGTGTAAACTTGTCTTCCATGAGGAAGCCATGAGGCAGGGCAGAGTTCAGTCGCTTTGCCAGCTACCAGTATTTACCCTCAGCACTTCTTGGCACAGTTTTTAAGTGTCAGCTGAATGAATGAGAGAACACTAAGGCACGTTGCAAAAAGAATATAAATGGATGGGGGAACCATTCGTACAATCTTCTATGTTCACTACATTAACACAAAAAGCCTGCTGCCGGACAGTGGTGGTGCATGCCTTTAGTCCTGGCACTTGGGAGGCAGAGATAGGTGGATTTCTGAATTCAAGGCCAGCCTGGTCTACAGAGTGAGTTCCAGGACAGCCAGGGCTACACAGAGAAACCCTGTCTCGAAAACAAAACCAAAAACAAACAAACAAGCAAAGCCTGCTAATGACAGGCAGCTGGGATCTGGGAGGCTAGAAGCAATTTTTGATTCAGTATTGTAAATATTAACTCTGGAAGCATTATAGGCTGAAGTATCTATGTCATTAGTATGTATATGTATACCAGGCTTCCAAAGGGATGACCATAGGATCTGCGCTTTGGGGGAGGAATTAGGTCATAAAGTTTGAGTCTTCATAAGGCAAAAAGATTAACAAGCCAGGAAGGAAGTGTTGCTAGATGCCACCCTGACCTTAGCCTCACCCTGAGAAGTAATGTTGTTTAACTGCCAGGTATATGGATGCCACAGTGGTGCAAACCAAGAACGCAAGCTTGGGACAGGGTGAATGTCTCTGCTTGACTCTCAATGCAAGACTCGCCACTGAACTCAATTTCCTTTGTTTAAAGAGAACTTTAAGACTTTTTACTACACCCTCCATCTACACACACACAACAGGATTCAACACATAGTTTATTTGGGATTCTTCAAAATTAGCCAGGTGCGGTGTTGCACGACTCTAATTCCAGCACCTGGGAGCCAGAAGCAGGAAGATTTTTTTTGTGTGTGTGAGTTTGAGACCAATCTGGTAGACACAGTGAGTTCCGGGTCAGCCAGGGATACAAAAGTTAGACCCTGTCTCTACAAAGCAAAACATCTCCCTGCCCCAAAGCAACAGAGAAACCAAAAATTAAACCTAGAGATTTACAGAATCAAGTTATTCATAACTATTTACAAATTTTAAGGGCACGTCTTTATCAAGTAAGTACTAAATAGAACTCCTGAAGCCAGTCGAATCCTGTGTACTCAGTGGTGATAGACCACGTGATAGTGGGCTGGGCCAGAGCTCAGCACCCAGCTCCAAGGAAAAGGGCCGAGTAGCATGCCAGTTCTCTACATCTAAATACACTGCAGTTTAGTGTTGCAGAGACGCACACATCTGCTTTCACAAGCCAAGATGAGTAGCGGAGATGCCAATAGTATAAAATAATGATCATAGTACTAATGTACCCTAGAGGAAAACCAACACTCAGAACTAAGTAGCATCATAACCTAAAGACTGACTTCCACTGGAAAATGCAGTCATGCCCGGAGGTAGCCATTTTCAGGCTAATCATTAGGCAAAAAACGGTATGCCATTAATACTCAGCTTCTGAAACTTGATTTGCTTAAACATATGGAGATTTTTCTGCTTTTATGAGTAAAAGAGCCACTTCAACCTTCTGATGGAATTCCTAAGCAATTCAATGGAAGGAGAAATACTAGACTTTAAAAAGAAAACCACTGAGCATATTCACATGGCCTTTTAGGGACCTGTCAAGACTACTTTGTCACACACAGAACTGGATTCAATAAAAACCTGATTTCCCACCCACCCCCACCCCTGTCAAACTGAACCAGCAGTTACAGAATCCACATGGGCGACTTGGGTTGGTACTATGTTCACACAGTATCTTAAGTATGGTACTTCAAGCGAGAAAAACAAATCCATGCAAGTATTCACAGAGAGAATTTAGAGAAAGCTGGTACTAGCTTGACTTTCCAAAAGAAAGAAAATGTATAAATTATGGCCATACTAAGATATTAACATGCATTTCAAAAAAAGTTTTATCAGGGTTCTATGAGGGAAAGAAAAATTACAAATATATTGTGCTTTCAATTTTGTCTTTATACTAGTATTCTAAGTAGTGGAATAACATGTTTTTCCAAACTTTCCAGGTTAGAAACCTGGTTTTGAAAAGTATAAGTACCTTTAACTTTGAACAGGTTAAATGTATTGCTTGTAAAGTATATCATGTTAATACAGGAGCTTTCTCAAAGCTCTGCTAACCCATTTTTTTTTTTTTTTTTTTAAATTTGGCTGAAACTTGACAGGATCCAAGAGGTTAAATGTTGGTACTGCTCTTTCTGAGTTTGATGGCCAGTACCCAACACTATGCTTCTGGCCTCAGAGGGTACCTAAACACACATGTACACACTACCAACATGTCATAAAAATAGAATACATAAAAAAGGAAAAAAGGCTGTGTTCACAAGTTGCTCAACCTAATAGTGGGGCCTGGATTCATCAAGGGCTAGCAAAGTGAGGCTTTCCCTTCCAATGTTTATAAATCTTAGGCTTCAAGTTTTTAAAAAGCTAGCCTGCAGATCAATGAATAAGTAATGAGTTCACGCTTAAAACACTGAACACACTACAGTCCACTTCACTCACCTGTCATGGGAAGAAGAGCCCAAGGCTGGCACTTAAGTTTTTTTATGTGAACCCTTTTAGGTCATAGATCAAGTATTGTCCTGTTCTCCACTTACAGGAGCTAGGGTCAGTTGCTACACTGGCAGGCCAGCGGGTCTTTATTAGCTACACAAACCCTCCCCATCCACAAGTGGGACCACAGAGATGCCATCTTGCCAGGTTTTCACACATGCTGAGGATTCTAACTCAGGCCACTCTTGCAGTTTTACTTTCTGAGCCACCTTGCAAGTTCTGAAAATGTTCTAATGTGACCAAAGATAACCACTGTCCTGCTGTTCCACTCAAAAGTGGTACCCGGGGTAGCTGCCATCTACATAACCTTGTTGGTGATACCTCTGCTTATCAAGGCACCCCAATGCAGCCCTCCCAAGCAAATGGGTCTTGCTGTGTGACCGCTAGGACAAAGAATGTACTACTATGCCCATCAAATTTCAAATAAGACACCATCTGCAAATGAACTCCAGCAACTGTCATCTACATTTTCCTCACTTGCAAAGGTGACAACAGACTCCAGGGCAAACAGTAGCCGTTATCATCAGGGACACAGCCAAGTGTCTTCTCTGTCCAAATGCCAGCATATCCATTTTCTGGGATCCCTTCAACCTTCCTGCAAACTTTACTTAGCCAAGCACAGGGGTACACACCTAGAATGTTAGTACTGGGGAGGTTATAAAGGGGCGCTGCAAGTTTAAGAGCCATATAGCCAGAACGTTTCAAAAACAGAACCATGTTTTGCTTTTTAAAAAGATTTTTGTGTATGAGTGTTTGCCTGGATATATGTGGTAGATTTCTGCCTTTTAACTGTTAGAAAACCCTCCTCTGTGGCTAGTGGAGCAACAGCCAACAGAAATACATTAGGAAAGACTCTTGGACCAGTGCTAGTTCTTTTAGCATTAAGGAGCTTCAGAAAACTTGTTCAACGAATACTAACACCAAACTAAAGCCCATATTTCAATGAACTAAAATGCAATGAAAATCACCATCTGAGAACCATTTAGAGTTGTTGTAGGTGCTCAAAGTCCTCAGTCAGTAAGTTTTTAAAAAGAGGATTTTAAAACAGTTTAAAATATTCCATTCGAAACGGTCCAAGGCTGGGTTCTGGTTTGACAGTGTAAAGCAGATACTAAGAAATGGTCTGAGTGTCACCAAGAGTTGAATAGGACCATTCCTAGTCAGAGGAACCACTCAAGATTCCAGCACCCAGTGACTTCCAGCCACTGCCTCCCTAAGAGAAAGCAACCAACTATTAGTCAAGCACTGAGACAAATCACAGATAACAGAACCGTAGACCAAGTCTTGATTTTTATTACTTAAAAAAGCTGCATTTATTTTGCTTTCTGACTCTGTGCTTGTGCCTTCAACACTTTCACAACGATTTTCTGCTCCTCAATAAGGAAAGCCCGCTTGATCCTAGGAAGAAAAGCAAACCAGTTATTATTTAACATAGCAAAGTTGCCATTTTAAGATGGAGCAAAGCAATCAAGAGCCTAGAAAAATGTACAAAAAAAAAATTGACAAAGCTTGTGAAGGTACATGAACATTTGTACAGGACTATTCTCCAATTCTAAGTAGTTTTGACTGCTTCAAGATCAACTAAAAAATACATGGGCTGTGATGGTAAGTTTTATGTCAACTAGACAGAGGCTAGAGTCATACAGGAGGAGGGAACATTAATCAGAAAAACGCCCCCAGACTGGCCTGTGGGCAGCACCACACTGCCTGGTGAATGGGTGCTTTAGGAAGGAGTCTGAGAAAGCCAAGGAGAACAAGCTAGCAAGCAGCATTCTCCAATGGCAGTCCCTGCCCCAAAATCCCTCAGCGATGGGACTGCTACCTGGAAGTGCAAAATGAAATAACATCTAACCCCAGGTTGTCTCCGGTCAGTTATCACAGCAATAGAAACCTAACAGACAATACCATCACTTAAGATAGCTTCTGGCTAATATTATTTCTTGCATCAGGATCCAGGGCATGTTATCAAAATATCATACAAAGTTTTAATCTTTTTATGATTTTCCATAAAACCTAGCTACTAGCTGGGAACTAGAACTCTGGGGGTGGGGGTGAGAGGGTGTAAAGAAAGGAGCAAAGGACGTCTTGTTAGATAGAACCAAACCTACATTCTGTAGGCCATGAACCAAATACGCCAAGCAAATTTCTATAGCTCAACATTCAGCACTTTACCCAGTCCTCTTTCACCAGCACTTCACCTTCCATTTTCCTGAGTTAGGTCAAACACTAGAGTCTGGAAATCCTTTCTGTTTGCATCATTCAGGTTTGGCCTCAAATGCTAAACCAATCTCTACAACTGCATGAAATTTCTCTTCTAAAGAAGTTCAGACCGCCTGCATTACAGGACTCTTGCCCTATGCTTGCCTAGGGTACTAGACCTTCCTCCTCCAGGAACAACTTCCACACACAGGGCAGGCAGATAGCTGTCAAAAAAAACCCATCCAGGTGCTCTGACGGGTTATCTGATGCTCAGCAAATAAGCTACAACCACCCTCAGACTCTTTCCAGCATCCAAAGATGCACACCCCTCACCACCAAACCCTCTCCAGGACATCAGGGAGGGAGTGAGGCAAGGGCAATTTCCTCTCGCTGAGGAAAAAGCTTCTGTCTATCCCAACCCTTCATCTTGTTAAGCCAGACCCTCAGCTTTTCCTTGAGATTCACTTGTTCCCACAACTAAGACTGAAGCTTTCTAAGTCTTTCACAATCTCTCCTAGTTTTGTAGTCACCTCCTCAATCAGCCACCCAACCAACACCTGTTCCTACCTTTAAGACCATCTCCTCCACAGCTGCCAACTATCAAACGCTAACTCAGCATTTCTTTCTCGTCTGCTCTCTATAAACGAAAGCTACTTTCAAGATGCCCCCAAATGACACAACAGGAGTATCACTGTTTTTTATACGGCACCTTATCGCCTAGCAACTGTCAAGGGAAGATTCCCACTGGCTGGCACGCTGTGTAACACACATACAGCCTGCCTCGGCCGCCTCACTCACCTGTCCCGGACACACTTGGCACACATGGAGCCACCATAGGCCCTGCTGACATGCTTCTTTGTCTTAGACAATCTCATAAGGACTTTGGGTCTCACGGCCCGAACCTGTATAAGAAAGACTGTAATTACCTTAAGATGCTCAAGGAGAAAGACATTTCCTAGGAACTGGGAACTAGGTTACAAAGGGAAGTCTACAGCTTTACCCAGAAGCCATTTCGGTTATTTCTCACATTGGTTACTTAGTAATTTCCAAGCATCTTAGCAGCAAGTCCACCTTCACTTATTTCCCTAGTGAGGGATTAAGGCTCTCTAAAAAGGGCACTTACCCCTCGCAGTCTGCCTGGGCACACGCCACATGCGGATTTAGGTGCTTTCCCAACTTTCTTGGTGTAAAGGTAAACAATCCTGTTGCCAGGGGTTCGAGACCTAGGAAGGGAGATTGTAAGTAGCTCAGCATATCACAGAGAAAGCAACAATAGTTACTTTAAACTTGCAGATACTCACAGCCTAGTTTTGTTAGAGGCTGTATTGTAGGAGAGCCTACGACGGTATGTCAAACGCTGGACCATCCTGAGCGCCTAAAATTTAGAGAACAAAAATCACCTTTCACCGTGAAGGTAAATTAAGTCAAAACATCACCACATAATGTACCTTAACATTCACATACACATTCATTCACACAGTGCATTCCACATTTAAACTAGAGATGACTAATATTACAGACACTTTCCTACTGGTATAGACTTGGCTAAAATCCTGATCACAGGCTCATTCCTCAACAAGTCTGTTTTGCTTGTGTCTAGACAAACTACTACCGAGGAAAGCTGGAGAAACACAATTTTAAAGGATGACAAGTGGGACCCTTAGTGAACCCCAGCAGGGCCACTTGCTGGCAATACAGAACCAGCTCCTGGGCTCTAAGACAGTATGTGTCCCTAATTTATACAGCTCCCAGTAGGCATAAGACACTGAACTACCCCACCTTCCACAGTGCACCTTTATCTTTATCCTAAGGTGGTTATCTTTAGAATCTAGGGCTTGTCTCAAAGCAGCATCCCCGAGAAGGAAATGTTTACTAATGGGACCCGGGTTTTGTGTTGTTTAAAACCAAACTGCTTTCCTAAGCAGATCAGTTACTAAACGACCCTCCAACCCGCAGCAGCGTTACATTTGGAATCGAGACCTTCAACGTGTTGGACAAGCATTGTACCCAAGGGCTTTAAAACTTCGTTTGAAAATCGGGCTGTTAAGTCTCAAACCCTGGGACAAATGGCTGAAGTGCCTAACTAGCACTACTCCAAATACCAGAAGCCCAAGCAGACTCGTTTTCCACACTTTCCAAGCACCCACTTTCCTTAAGGGGAGCCCAACTGCCAAGCACTGACGGTGACACAGACCAATGTTAAAAGGACCTAAAAGCCGCCACTGTTTGATTTGTATCTTCATAACCAAGCCGGACTCCGCCACCGCCCGCTATCAGGTCTCGCTCGCTTCCTAGCCACCAATGACAGACAGCAACAGGGGAGCAGCCGGAGGCCGCGATCAGGTCGCCAAGCGCTTCCCAGCCATGACTTAAGCCTCTCGCTCTCCGTAGCCCGACGGCCGAGGCGCTCGGGGCTCCGGCTACTCACTGCTTCGGAAGCCCTGGATCGATCGAGGGCTTTCCGAAACTACGAGCCGAGGATCCACCCGGTACGCACCTCTCCTCGTCCTTCACCATCAACCCCAGCTACGGCACCGTCCCCGAGGGCGTCCCGCCCGCCTAACTCCTCGGATGGCTACGGATCGTAAACAGTAAAAACACAGAGCAGAAGCGGGCCACCATACCTCTAAGCACCGTCCCCGGAAGAGGAAAGGGAAGGGGCGGGCGAGTTCAAAGGTCAAATGTGACTGCGCCTGACAGGAAATACGTCAGAGAGCGGCGCTTGCGAGCGCGCCGCCATGTTGTACGGAAGCGAAACGCCGGGACCTGTGTAGGTGGGAAGCTTTGAGCTTCGGATGAGTAGGGCGGCTTCCGTTGGCGGGCGGGGTCTCCAGTCGCGCGTAGGAACGTCACGTGAAAAATTAGGTGTAGGAGTGCTGTGGGAGCGAAAGCAAGTGACATAGGAGGCCTCCCCACGTCCCTAGGAGAAAACTAGGGAGCCAGGATGCGTTTAGCCTAGGGTAATTAGACCTGGTTTTAAATCTCTATGACATCCCATAAGGTAACCTGGATCCTTCCTGTTCTCGACCTTCCCTTCTATTATTCAGCCAGAGCACAAACTTTACAGACTTTTAACCAGGCATTTGCTAATTACTAGCTGTCTCACTTTGGGCAAGTCCGTAGGTTTCCAAAAGGAAGACATTATTAAATGCCCCTGCAGCGCTATGATCAAAGGTATCGCGAAGTTAAAAAAAGCACTTAATCTACAAGTCTTACACAGAGCAAGGGCGCTGTAAATGGTGGTTAATTTATGATGGTGTGCAAACAACTGCTTGAGGCTTTGCTTGGGTGGTAAAGTTTGGGTCTGCTAGATGAAGATGAGGACCAGAGGGGGTCAGCGATCTCTGAACGTCTATGTGAAAGTTTACATTATGTGTCCTTAGTTTTCATCATGTTGTTAAAAGTAATGAACGCTTTCCGTGGACTTTAAAGACGAGCCCCATATCACTACCATCTTTGTCAAGAAACTAGGTAAACCGCTCTGATTATATCCTTTCCTCGATCTCTCTCAAATAGCTGTCCGGGCTGCGGTCTCTCTTCAGTCTCCGTGGCAGGCATTGGGTAAAGGCTGGTGTAGAGAGACAAACATAGTTTTTGAATAAATGAATGAATACGTTTCCTTAGCATCTCATCTCTTTGTTTCCAGAGAGATTTTCCTGGGCAGAGAACCATCTCCATCTCTAGGAGATGGGAGCGCTTATTGTACTTTGTGAGTTAATCTATCTCTATGTAAGCCCCTCCATTCCAGTAGAAAACTGGCCTTGTAATTTTCCCAAGTAAGCTAAACCCTATTATGTGAGTTTTCTTCTCTTCTAATCTGTGCTTGGGTTTTTATTGATCAGTCTTGCTGGAAATACAGAAATCTTAGTAAAAAAAATCTCAAGACCCTCATTTATTTTTATCTCCTTTAGTTCTCTGTTCGTCTCTTCATTAATTTCTCTGTATATTATTGTGTAGTTATTATTAAGACTAAAATAAGGTGAATCAAATATTTGGACTGGGGACAATAGAGGCTTAATATTTTTAATGTCATTTTTAAGGGTTTGGATAAACCTTAATTTTGGTGCAGTTTGTGTCTTCATCACTATTTCTTTATGTTTTTGGTTTTGACATCAGTTTTTATGGAAATTTAGTTTAAACTAACAACCTACTCATTTCACAAGATTTAGAAATGCTGCCGGGCAGTGGTGGCACACGCCTTTAATCCCAGCACTTGGGAAGCAGAGGCAGGAGGATTTCTGAGTTCAAGGCCAACCTGGTGTACACAGTGAGTTCCAGGACAGCCAAGGCTACACAGAGAAATCCTGTCTCGAAAAACCAAAATAAAATAAAATAAAATAAAAATAAAAAAATCTAGAAATGCTTTTGTTGTAATATACCTTCTTTTTCAATTTTTCTGTTATCATACAAAGATGATAGTTTTACTGTGCTATTTCATATATGTCGTTGTACCTTGCTAGTTAATCTAACTGCCCTCTTCCTTCTTCCACCTCTGTTGGCCCCCTTCATTCCCACTTATGCTTTCATGACATGCATGTACACACACATCTAAATCTAGGTCTGCAGATGAGAATGAACATGGAATGTTTTCTTTTCTCCTCATAACCTTTCCTTGGCCCCTGCCTTTAGTTTCCATCTACTTTCTTATCATATAGTCCACGTATGAGAGAAAACTTAAGATATTTGTCTTTCTGCATTTGGCTTCTGTTGCTTAATATCATCTCCAGTTTTATTTATTTCCTTGCAAATACTATAATTTTATTCTCTCTTACAGTTGAGCAAAAACTTGTATGTGTGTGTCTGTGTGTGTGTGTGTGTGTGCCAATCACATTTTCTACATCTAGTCATCTGAGAAGAGTCTAGGCCATTTTTATATCTTGGCTGCGATTCATAGTGTAACAGTAAACATGTATTTGACTTGTATCTTCAGTAATTCCTTATGGAAGCCAAGAATGAAGCCACACACCTGTAATTCCAACGTTTGGGAAGCCTGGTGAAGAGAAGTATGAATTTGAGGCCAGCCTAGTCTACATAGAGAGACCTTGTTTCAAAACAAAATAAAACCTGTTCACAGATTCACTTAGACTTCTCTCTTTCTATATAGAGTGACTTGGGGATATAATTTTTTCCACAAGTATAACTCTTTCCATTGTCAATTACTACATTTTTATTGAAGCCAATCTAATATGTAAGCCTTGTCTTCAACCAAAGCTACACACATCTACTGATCTATGATCTGGCTTTCTGTTTTGTTCCACTGCTCATCATGTCTTTGCTTTATCAGTTCCACATCTTATTAACTCTTTATAATTAATAAATCTTAACCACAGAGATGACATGTATGTACTATATTTTCTTCCACCAAAGGAAAAGTCTTGTCTTTTCTAGATACATTTTATAGTCAGCTCACATGAACTTTGCATTGGTGTTAAATTCCCAAACCGATTAGAAAAGAATGGATGTTTTATGGTGTGAGTTTTCCTAAGTATAATAATATATCTTCATGTATTCAAGTCCTCCTTAATGCCTTTGAATACATTTCTATGATTTTTATAGAGATTTGAATAACTTCTGTTAGGTCAGCTTCTAAGCATTCTACATTCTCTAAATTTATTGCAAATGGTACCCTTTATATCAGTGGTTCTCAACTTTCCTAATGCAGAGACACTTTAATATAGTTCCACATTTTGTGGTGACTTCCCCCATCCATATAATTATTTTCATTGTTACCTCATAACTATAATTTTGCTACTGTTATGCATAATGCAGATATCTGATATTTTTCAATGGTCTTAAGCAACCCCTGTGAAAAGATTACTGAGAACCACCACCTTACATTATTAATTCTATTTTGTTGCTGGTACTTAAAAATGTAATTTATTGTATACTATCTTTCAGTTGTCTTGGTAAATTCCTCCATAACTACTTGTAATTTATACAAAGATTCTTTAAAATAATTTTTAGACTCATTTTATTTTATGTGTATCCGTGTTTGGTCTTCGTGTATGTCTGTACTGTCTGCATGCTTAGTTCCCACAAAAGTCTGAAGATGGCAACAAATCCCCTGGAATGGGAGTCAAAGGTGATTGTGAGCCACTTTGTGCGTGCTGGGAATTGAACCCAGTGCTCTGGAAGAACAGTGAATGATCTTAACTGCTAAACCAGCTCTCCAGCTCTGTCTTCGAAGATCCTTTAAATGCAATCATTGAAATGTTTCCATGAGTAATGAGTATATAGCTCCATACAGATTCACAACCTTAACCCAGATGTCAAGACATTGTGGGTGTCACTCCAGATATGTCCTCAGCCTTCTCTTCCTCCCTCTGTCTCCAAAGAGAACACCGTGCTGACCTCTGACCCTTCAAGATCTATCTCTCTGTTCTTTTATATGCATGGCATCTCTTTTCACCAAACTCTTTTGCTAAACCTGATGTTTATAACATTCATCCATAGTCTTTATAAACTTTTTATTTTTATTTTAAAATTTTTTAAAAAAAAATTGTGATATTTATTTATGTATTTATTTATTTATTGAGACAAGGTTTCTCAAAAACCCTGAGTGTCCCGGGAACATGCCCTGAAGACCAGGCTGGCTTCAAACTCACAGAGACCTGCCTAAAGGTGTGTGCCAGCACTGCCCAATTGTTTGTTATTCTTATTGCTACATAGAATTCCACTGAGTAGATGTATATAGGTCAAGCTAGCTTTGAACAGATAAAATCATGGGTTATTCTGACCAAAACTATTTTTTAAATGAATGACTGGGTTAACATGGATTTAACTAAGGAAAGGTGAGAGGGAATATTCATAACTGAATCGCTGCAGATAGAATTTTTAACGTGACTTCTAAATGTGGCTACGTTTATCTACATTGCGATAGAGAGACTGGAAGGTTTTCAGTGTCAACCCTTTTTCCTTTTTCTCCATTACTGGCCAGAATCTGTAGCGCTCCATGGAGTGGAGCATTTTATTAACTGAGGTTGTTAGCGGGAAGCTGGTCATCTCAGGGCATTGCATGTTATGCATTGAAACCATGAATTGATTGGGTGTAAATTGATTGTTAGAATAGGTCATTAGTTTGAGGATCTTGCTTTGGGGTGTCTTCATTTGAAAATGAATATTAAGCATATCAAGGAAAGAAACAGTTCTCACCTGAAAGGAACAAAAGAGATGGTTTATTTTGGCGCCAAATATGAGTGACATGGCCCAAGAACACAGGTAGAGGTCTCTGCAAATGTTCGCATTCCATTGAACTAGCAATTACATGAGCTTTTTATGGTAATGGAACAAAGCAAGTCATAAAAGAATATGCTTTTCAAAGGCATTGGTAGATTCGTTGGGCAAACACGTTACAGCTTGTGGGGAGGACCTTAGGCCGCCAGTGCTATCTGATGGTATTCTTAGCTCTTTGGTTGGTGAAGACTAGGGGGTCTATCTGTGCGTTCCAGGAGCTTTACCTAATGGTGACAAAGGTGTTAGTTAGGTCAGCTACAGAGGAGGGCGATCAATGACCACTGAGGGGCTGAAGATGCCCCAAGATAATTTGGCTCTGGACTTGCAGCATTCCAACTCCTCCACATTACTGAGATCCCAGAGTGTCAATCATCCCTTGTAGTTATAGCTTCTTTCTGGGTCTCCTTAAAAGAAGTCACATAGCTGGCAGTGTGGTATACTCCTTTAATCCCAGCACTCGGGAAGCAGAGGCAGGTGGATTTCTGTGAGTTTGAGGTCAGCCTGGTTTATAGAGCTAGCTCCAGGACACAGATAGGGCTGTTATGCAGAGAAGCTATGTCTCAAGAAAAGGAAAGAAAGAAAGAAAGAAAGAAAGGAAGGAAGGAAGGAAGGAAGAAAGAAAGAAAGAAAGAAAGAAAGGAAGAAAGAAAAGAAAAGAAAAAAAAGAAAGAAGTAAAATTATCAAGGAGAGGTCCAATCTTTGGATCTCTGTAGAGACCACTGGTCGCTGTATTTCCATGGTGGGTTATTCCCAAGACCCCTGTTGAAGCCTTCTCTGAAAGTATTACTGTGTCTTTAATGCAGTCAGCTTTGTTAACTTATACCAGAATTTAAGGATCACTTTCCCTACAAAGGGTTAAAATACCACAGCATTTAACATTCTAAGTTTTAGAAATAGGAATTTGAGAACAAATTAGATTTTTCTAATAGAAATGTTTCTGAGCCTAAAGCCCTAAAGGGGAGTAAGGAAACCAATTAACTTTAATTTAAATAATCATGTCTTAAGTAGCAAATGAACCAAGCTCTATTGTCAGAGAACAACTGTATTAAATCCCCCAAAGGTTAGCTTCAAACCAGCATTGGTGCGATGGTTTCAGCCCTTGCTAATGAAATAAGTCTATGTTGGTCTCTGTAACTGCTATTTGTTGTCTAACTGGACATGGTCATGGGGGAGGGGATGAGGAAGGGGGGGGAGGGGGGGATGGCTGAAAGAGCAAGGATAGCAGTTATGGGAAACTTACATTGATGCTCCTATTGTTAGTAACTTAAAAAACAAAACAATGCAGCTAAAGATTGTATTCCTGCAGGAAAACAGTTTAAGAAAACATGAGGAAATTGTAATTTTGTGTCCCAAAGCATATATGTATATATACACACATTCTACTGTTTGGTTTTTTTTCTACTTGTTAGTCAAAGGTAATGGATGTGTGCTAGTTGAAAGCACATGACTATTTCATAAACATGTCACAGTGCCAAATTTCTGCCAATGTCTCTAAACCATGGGAAATATATTAAGCAAATGTATATTATTAAGAAGGCATAGAGGGCCGGGCAGTGGTGGTGCATGCCTTTAATCCCAGCAGAGAACAGAGGCAGAGGCAGAGGCAGGCGGATTTCTGAGTTCAAGGCTAGCCTAGTCTACAGAGTGAGTTCCAGGAGAGCCAGGGCTACACAGAGAAACCCTGTCTCGAAAAACAAACAAAAAAAAGAAGAAGAAGAAGAAGAAGAAGAAGAAGAAGAAGAAGAAGAAGAAGAAGAAGAAGAAGAAGAAGAAGAAGAAGGCATAGAGGGCATGTACTAAACTCTGGCAGTGGGTTAATGCCAGGAGATTTCTTTCAGATGGCTTAACATACTAGAGTTTGGCCGAGAGTTGGAAAGAGATTATGGAAGGCTTCAACTTAAGAGCTCAGTGGTCGTTTCTTTTGATTTCTTTCTCCTCACACACTGCCTTTTTGTCCTTGAGAAAGCAAGTTAACCTCACAGATTGTCTCTGTATCTGTTTTGTGGGAACAATTATATTACAGGCATCCTGTAAGAGTGAGAGGGGCAGCACAGACTAAGGCTGGCACATAGTGGGTGCTCTAGGAATTCTGGCCTTAGGGTTGGTTTCTGGAAAGGGATTATTGCTTTCTGTTCTCTCTGGCTGCCCAGCTTCACATTTCGTGATCACATCTCGTTCCAAATGTTTCTGTTTCATTTCCTTGTGGGATTTTTGAGGTGTCTAAAGAAAGCTCCATAGACTTCACCAAGCTGGCAAATAGTGTAGTCACGGAAATGGTAAGCAAGGAGCTAAAGGGTTAGTGTATCGGAGTTTTGTTTCCTGCAGTTACATTTCTCCTGGAAACATAGACACTGTCTTTGGAAAGAGCAAAACCTGTCTTAGCCTAATTTTTTATGTAAACAAAGGCAGTTGCTTCGGTGAGACAGACTTAGTGAGTTGGTGAGACAGACTTAGTGAGTTGATGCTGTAGAAGATGCCAGTGCATTGATTTCCATTGTCGTTTGTTCAGTAGTCATCCTATTTTGTTACAAAGGGCAAATAATTTTGCAGAATGCTCCTCCACCCCCACATTAAGAAGTACATAATATCATGTTTGTGTTGAAACTTTGTCTTCCGAAATGTCATAACCTCCGCGGAAAGAGAATTAAAATCCTGTTATTTTAATTTACATCTAGCCACAAGATAAGTAAAGTTATCATTGCAATTCTAATTAAATGGGATGATTGACTAAGGTAGCACATCAAAGAAGAGAAGTGAATATGATAAGTGGAAGACTTATTAATTAGTCTGCGTGGAAGAAATTCCAGGGATGTCAAGCTGAGCCTGCTGCAAGGAGAAAAAAAGCAGCCGAGAAAGCGCTCGTTTCTTTGAAGTTAGGAACTGAGATAGTGATGGAGGTAATTGCGCCTGACTGGATCCAATAATGAAGAGCTGTAAATCAGACCTCAGAATCGAAGGAAAGATTCAAGTTACGACTGCGGCTGTCCCCCCTGCTGCGAAGAAACAGAATGTGGAGCGCGCTAATTGACCCAGCCTATTTCCCAGTAGTTCTCTGTTATTATTTATTAATTTTTAATTTCTGAATTATTTACGTCCTGGGAAATTATTCCTGACAGCCTGTTAGGCGTGCCAAAGTTAATGGAGGATGAAAGGGTGGGTACCAGAATTAGCGGGGATGGAGTCACAGGCTACTGGATTTAATGATTTTGGAAAGAAAAATTGATTCCACACAGTGTGTCACTTTATACTACTTTCGGGATGCACAAGCTATTTGATTAGTCGAGAAATAACCGACTGAGAGTATATTTGAAGTGTAAATGAGTCCGAGTGCTCAGCTGTTTACTTTCCCCCTTTCCGAGAGCTCTGGGTTTTCTTAAAGCTGAAGATTAAACACTGATGAAGACGTGTTTCCACACCCCGCACACACACCTGTTTGATTCCCGTTAAACTCAGAGGAAAGCTCTCAAGAGCCAAAGCAGGTGCTTGGCCCTTTATTCCTTCTCTCCCTGGCACACTAGGGATTTCTTTATTTCAGCCATGGACACCCCAGAAGCTGTGATCCGTCTCCCTCCGGAACATGTCTCACCTGCCTTATGGAAGCCAGAAAGAATCGGTGCTTGCTGCTGAAGAGACAGAGAAATGGGAAGAAATGATGACTTTGATGGATCAGTGAACAGAATCAGGAGAAGGGTGTGGTCCTGGTTCTCAGAGCTGACGGCTTGCTGTGCTTTCGTGTCCCACTGTACCACTTACTTGAGTGTCTCCCACCTCCAACTACAAATATACATTTCCTAAGTAATAATTTATTCATGTGTTTTTACTTTTTTCTTTTTGAGACAGGGTCTCATTACATTGCCCTAGCTGGCCTGGAACCCACTCTGTAGACCAGTTTAGCCTTGAACTCACAGAGACCAGCCTGCTCTGCCTCTTGGATGTTGGGATTAAAAGTGTGCACCACCACGCCCAGTTTTTTACTTTTTTTTAAAAAAAATGCAAAACTAGGGCCTGGGTAGTGGCCTACACCTTTAATCCCAGCACTTGGGAGGCAGAGGCAGATGGATCTCTGTGAGTTCAAGGCCAGCCTGATCTACAGAGTGAGTCTTGTTAATTCTTGGCACCGCTTTAGGTTTAACTTCCGGTCCCTGCATGGCTGCAGGGGCTCCAAGGGTTTCCTGCTGTGTCTGGCCTTGCATCCATCATTCTCCTCTCCAAAGAGCTGAGAATCCCGAAAGCCTGACCATTCACTACAGTTCTTTCCACCTCAGAGTTGGCAACCAAAGCCAGATTTTCTTTTCTTTTTTCTTTCCTTTTCTTTTCTTTTTTGTTTGTTTTTAAAGATTTGTTTATTATGTATACAGCATTCTGCCTGCATGTATGCCTGCAGGCCAGAAGGGGGCACCAGATCTCATTATAGATGGTTGTGAGCCACCATGTGGTTGCTTGGAATTGAACTCAAGACCTCTGGGAGAGCAGCCAGTGTTCTTCTTTCTTTCTTTATTTTTTTCCAAAAAAGACTTATTTATTTATCATATGTAAGTATGTGTAAGTAGCTGTCTTCAGACACACCAGAAGAGGGTGTCAGATCTCTTTATCCAGTGCATTTCCTCCGAGTTACTCCACTCAGGAGCCGGTCTCTCAGTGACTGGCAGTTCTCCTAGCACCTGCAGGAAAGCGCAGGTCTCTTCTGGGTGTCACCCTCACCATCCGGTTGTGAGCCACCATGTGGTGGCTGGGATTTGAACTCAGGACCTTCAGAAGAGCAGTCAGTGCTCTTAACCGCTGAGCCATCTCTCCGGCCTGCAGCCAGTGCTCTTAACCTGGGAGCCACCTCTCCAGTCCCCAGAATTTCTTTTTTAAATGTTCTTTTTATTCATTCCTCCTCATCTGTCTTGTTTGATGGCAGGGTCTCATATTCTCTAGTCTGCCCTAACTTCCAGCCTTAACTATTATACCCTTCTAATTTTAGATTTACCATCAATACATGGTCAAAGCCAAACCAATCAAACACTGAATACTTGTGTCATGTGATACATGACAGGGAGGTATAAACAGACCAATCCAGACAACGAAAAGTGTGTTGTCCTCTAGTAGCAGGCAGTAGAAGTCAACTGTGCAAGCATGGGGAACATTCGGGACTGCCTGGAGAATAGGTAATATAATTCAGTGGAGGTTCTGGAAAGCTGAGGGTGACACCCAGGAGAGACCTGTGCTTTCCTGCAGGTGCTAGGAGAACTGCCAGTCACTGAGAGACCGGCTCCTGAGTGGAGTAACTCGGAGGAAATGCACTGGATCTGAGCCCGTCTCCTCAGCCTAACCCTGGCTCCCTTAATGCACAGAGTGGTGTTAGTCTTGATTTTTATTTTATTCAGTGGGGGCTGGTGAGGAGGAAAAGGGAGGGTCTCACAGTGTAGCTCAGGCTAGCCTGGGAGAGGCTATGTAACCCACAACTGGAGGCAATCATAATACTTCAGTTTCCCAGAATGTGTTGTCTCCAGTTGACTAGAGGGCATGGCACAGTGTTGGGGTCCAGGACTCGTGCCCCCAAACTACACGAACACTGATCTCAGACAAAGAGGGTTTGTTGAACATATACACCCTAAGGCTGATCTATTAGGACTGTAGCTCAGAATTCGGGGGGTGCTAGGGTGCCTAGGTTGTCATTAACTTACTAGCTTCTGAATCTCTTGCTGGCGGCTCTCTCTGGCTGAACTCAACCTGGGCACATGACTCACACGTGTCCCATGGAATCAGCTGCTCCCACACAGATTGGAAAGCAGAAACACACTGCTCGGGACACACGCCTTCCTCAGTCTTAATGCTTTCTTTCATTTTGGAAGAAGGGTAGCTGCTGCTTTTTTGTCTTATGCGTTTTTGGTGTGTGTGTGTGTGTGTGTGTGTGTGTGTGTGTGTGTCTCACTGTGTGGTCCAGGCTTGTCTTGGAACACAATGTATAGGCCAAGCTGGCCTCAAACTCACCATCCTCCAGGCACACCTTTCTGGGTACTGGGATTGACCAGACGGAGGTGACCACCATGCTCCAATCACACTCATTTTAAATTAATGAGTATAGGAATGAAATTTTGAGATCTTTTCTGTTTGCAATGTCTTTATTCTTTCATCATATGTATTTCACAGTTTGACTGAATCTACAATTTTCTTTAGGAATTTTATCTCCTTTGTCTTTTTGCAATGAGAAATCTGAAGACGTTCTGATTCCTAGGCCTGTGTAATCTTTTTTCACTTGAGGTTTTCTCTGCATCCTCAGTGTTCTATACTTCAGTGATGCCCTCGAATTCATTTTTCTCTGTTGAGTTTTTTTTTTAAAGATTTATCTATTTATTTTATGTATGTGAATATACTGTCACTGTCTTCAGACACACCAGAGGGGGCATCAGATTCCATTACAGATGGTTGTGAGCTACCTGTGGCTGGTGGGAATTGAACTCAGGACCTCTCTCTGGAAGAGCAGTCAGTGTTCCTAACCTCTGAGCCATCTCCAGCCCCATCTGTTGAATTTTTAACTCCAACTTTTTTTCCTGTAAGCTTTCAAGAACTCTTTTTATTATCTGAATTTTCCTTTTTTATGTAGTATCTGTTTTCTGATTTGTCCAAGGAAAATAATGACAGCCCGTTGAAGCGTTTCTTTTTTTGGTCTCTCAGTACGGATGGATGGTTGTGAGCCACCACTTGAACTCATGACCTCCAGAAGAGCAGCAGGTGCTCTTAACCGCTGAGCCATCTCACCAGCCTGAAGCCTTTTTCTTTTTTAATAGAGATAGAGTTTTTATTTCCTCCAAGATACTGTGTTCTATTTATTGATTTGGTTTCTATTTTCCATGCTGAGTCCTCCTCAAATATCTGCCATCTTTTCCTCTGTGTTTATGATTAAGAAAAAGGAACTGAAATTGCATTGACTGCCCTGAGTACAGAGGGGCCTTTTCACTTTGAATGTTTCTGTCTGCGAACTGGGGAGGGTACTGGTTGATAACCTCCTGGGGTCAACAGTTAAAAAGCCTTCTTTCTGGGTTTCTATGTTTCATAGAATAGCCTCTTCTTGTCAGGAGAAGCTGATAACTAGCAGATGATCTTCCTGAGATGGGGTCCACCTTGGATTAAAATCTATGACGGGTTTGTTCTTGTAGGCAAGGCCCAGGAGAATTTCATTTTAGGAAAGATTCCTGCTATTAGTATGCTTTTCCTGTTATTATTAAACATATATAACAATCATGAGGTATTAATCCACCCTTTTGATCAGATCTCTGCAGAACATTGAAGATGTACTATTTTGTAGTGATGCTATGTGGACAAATAGATGATTTTTTTTTCTGTTTTGTTTTTTTTGAGACAGGGTTTCTCTGTGTAGCCCTAGCTGTCCTGGAACTCACTCTGTAGACCAGGCTGGCCTCGAACTCAGAAATCCGCCTGCCTCTGCCTCCCAAGTGCTGGGATTAAAGACGTGCGCCACCACAGCCCAGAGATTTCTTAATCCTTAATGATGATTCTTTAAGAATTCCTAAAATTATAATAATTATTAAGCTCCTTTCTGATAGTCAAAACTGCAATTAGAACTCTGCCAGTCTTCACGTGTCACAAGTTAATTGCTTCTGAGATAGTAAGCAGATGTCTACCACTCTGAGAACTTTCTAAGAGATTGCAAAACCATTAGCCAAAGGCTAAGAAGGGAACTAAGGATTTACTATAGGTGCAAGGACAGAAGATATTGACTGAGTTTATCTATACAAAACTTCACTAATATCTTAGCCACAGAAGTTCTGGTTTTTAACTCTCCATGAACCTGTAGATCTGGTAACGGGTGATGAATGTTAAGCCAGATAATTGTTCCTAATGGATATGCATGTGAACATTCTTTGTTGTAAACTTCTTTTTGAATTTATGTTTGAACTTCTAGTGAACTTTTGTAAAAAGAAAAAGGGGGGTGTGCTTGGAAAAACCATGTGATCTCTTTTCCTAGAAAAGGTACAAAAGACTAAGCAAGATCACACTGGAAGATATAACATTGGAGAGAAAGCATTGGGAGTAAGGCATGAGAGCAATATGCAGAGTGCAGAAGGAAAGAGGAAAAAAGAAGATGCCAAAGAAGGAGCAGGCAGGCTTCTCCTTACCATGGGACAGCAAGGCAGGCTTAGTCTTACTAAAGAGAACAAAGCTTTCTTCTTACAGGCTTAGGTTTAATTCATTTAGTAATAAAAGGGTAGAAGCCTTTTCTTTCTCTATGCAATAAAGATTGGAGCTCATTTTTCATCCAGAATGAATGAGTTCTTTCTGCACTGTTGCTTGATCTTTTGCTCCATATACATATATAAGTATGGATGTTTGTGTATAAGTATGTAATTATGAGATCGTATGAAAGTTGGGCCTAACTGGTTCAAATGGAGGTTTAAGAATGTGTATGCATGAATCCGTATATGAATTTATGTGAGTTTAATCCATATTTGCTATTGTAAAGTTTTTCCTTCTGTGAGCATGACTCTCTTTTTCTAGTTCAATAGAAGTTTCTTGCTCCAAACATCCCCTTAACCTGACAAGTGAGAGGCATCTGGACAAGAGGGAAAGGCTCCAGCAATTAATCCTTTACTTCATCCCCTGCTGTTTTAAGATGAGGTGCTAAACACCAGAGACTGCAACTTCTGGTCTCAGAGGAACACAGACAGGCAGGTCAGCTACAGTAGCGAAGTTACTTCAGACTTAAGATAGGTAAACGTTTTATTATTATACAGCAGCCCTAAATATCTTATAAGACCAAGTCTTACCCCCACCAACTCTTCCCCCTCCACTGCTTTAAGAAGAACCAACAAGAAAGAAGGTCCAGGACTGTCCCCCAGCATCTTCTCATCTCCTAAAGAGAAATAAATGGTCAGGCTGGTGGCCTTTTGGGAGCTAGATGAGAGAAGGAAAGAAGTTTTTACCATGGACAATTCATCGTGTTTCCTGTGCTTAGGGTGGTAACAATGCTCACATCTTCAATCATATCTTATGCCCTGAAGCATGAGGCCTCTTCTGTACTTACTCCTGAGGCTAAACAATTATACTAAGGAAGTGGAAAGGCTAATTGTACAGTCCTGTGCAATATGGAGATCTAGCCCACTGAAACAGCTCTCCCCTAGATCCCCTTAGACTCTTCATTGATCAGCCTCCCCTTTGCACCATATATTGAGTGTAGCACTGTTGGTTGCCAATCTGCTTTGCGGTTTCCAGAGGTCAGGCACTCTCACATTCTCTTTAATGTGGCTTTATGTCTTCCAAAGAAAACTCCTTATCCACATTTTTGTGAGATTTTGCAGAGAAGCACGAGTTAACCAACCATTTTCATCCAGAAAACCATTTAAGTTTACTTTCCCTTCTTTTAAGATAAAAAATAAAGCAGAGGCTTCAGGACACTGAGATACAAACCAAAGAGTTCTTCTGCCTCCTTTAACGTCTCTCTAGCCTTGCCTCAGACTCCTGGATGCTGGTATTATAAAGGGGAGCTGCCACACCTGGCGCTAGCAGTAGTTTTGCACGCCAAGAGTGATGGTTAATAGAGATTATCAACGTAGCAGGATCCAGTCACTAAAGAAACAAGTCTATGGGCTTTCCTGTGAGGGATTATCTAGATAACTGGGGCTCGAAGAACGGCCTAACTGTGTCACCATCGTCAGTGCTGTGTCCCACACAGTAAGGAAGAGAAAGCAGGCTGGGTGCTAGCATCCGTGGCTCTCTGTTTCCCCACTGTGGTCACAATGTGATGAGCCATGTCAAGCTCCTGCCATCCCTGCCATGATGGACTGTACCCAAAAACTAGGAGCTAGAATGAACCCTTCCTTCCTCAAGCTGCTCTTGCCATGCATTTGGTCACAATAATAAGACAAGTGACCAATTTATCCAGGATCCAGACCCACACTGTCTGCTGTCTTGGACAGCTCTGGTAGACAGAGCAGCTGTGAAACATGACTCCCTAGGGTGAGAATGTGGAAAGGGATGCCTGCATCTATCTCAGCTACAACGAGTCTCTCTGCTCATAATATGAGCAGGTGTAGAAGATGGTAACTAAGGGAAGCACCTTGACCTGAGTTGTCATATGGGTGAATATTCAGAGGCCTTTCTTGGAGGCCTGGGGAATAGGTACATGGGCAAGAAGCAATTCACATCTCAGAAAGAAAAAGATGCCTGACATCAGAAACACTTGGCTGAAATGGGGGTGGGAGTGGGATCGATATTTTCTTGGCTAACTGGTCATTCTGCTGTAATGTGACAGCACATTGCAATGAAAACTATTTCAAAGATAAGTTTCAAAAAGCATGTATACATTCTTAACGGTTTAAATCTCTATTAAGTTTACAAAATGGGTTTTCTAACTGGCACATTAGAACAGGATCTATTAAGAGTAGCCAGCATCGTCTATTGTAGTGTCTGCTAATGTTCATCCCTTCTCCTCCATGTTTTTGTTTTTATCTAATTACAACTCAGTGTTTAAAAGATAACAGGGTTATTTTTTTCTCTCTTATTTTAACAATCATTGTTGTTCAATAGCTGAGTATATGTGCTGTCCTGGATCATGGGGTTAGGAGTGCTTATTTCAACATTAAATAGAAGGGTTCTTTTTCACTGAAGCGAGCAGGGAATTAAGCTTACAACTTCAATTACCAATAATTAATTCCCCACACTGCAGCCATGCAGTTTGCATTTAAGCTCCCAATGCCCACAGGATAACAAAAATCTATTTTGATCACTTTTTATTTTCATCATTTAAGGAGTACATCTTATTCCAATTAGGCCCATGCATTTCAGATTGCAAGAGAACAAACACTCTTTCTCAAAGCCAGGGAGTAAGGAGGGGAGCCTTTTGAACCAGACAAAGACAATTGTGAGATCTTTTCAGTCTCTTGCTTTTGTTGAAGGGCATCTCACATTGTGGGGCATTGGCTAGCTTATCTACATGGAGCCCTTATTTAGAAGCATGTGGGTAATTCTGTAAATTTGCTTTTCTTTATGTACTGAATTATTCTTTACTGGCTTTTCAAAAAAGAACAAGAAAGCAACTGAACACCTGATTTCCAGGGAAACAAAACAAAGTCTTTTTCTAAAGCTAACCCTAGAAACTCTGGCTGAGGCCAGAGGATCAGAAGAGCTGTTCAGAGAGGGAGGCTCAAGTCAGATGTAGGCAGGAGAGATTGAACCCATCAGGGAATTGCAACTTCTTCTGACAAATACTGAACAACAGAAAGAAGCCAGCAGGGTGTCACCAAAGCACAGACAACAATCAGAGCTGGAGTTCTTAGACATAAAAGGACATGCTTGGAATTAGGTGCCCTGGAAATCCAGACTTGTGTGCATGTAGAAAAGAAGTTCTGAGAAGTTCAGCTTCCTGGGTTTCTTCTGGCCTTGTTAACTTTGTCACCAGTGACCCTCGTGGTTCACTAAAATGCATTTTAAAGCTCACTTAAGTGGAATTCAATTAAATGAAGCCATGAACTAATCGGAATATGCTTCTATACTTGGCTTTCAGGAAAAAAGCGAAAACGGTTTAAGGCAAGAATATAGTATGAGGCCGGGCGGTGGTGGCACACGCCTTTAGTCCCTGCACTTGGGAGGCAGAGGCAGGCGGATTTCTGAGTTCAAGGCCAGCCTGGTGTATAAAGTGAGTTCCAGGACAGCCAGGGCTACATAGAGAAACCCTGTCTCAAAAAAACAAAACAAAACAAAACAAAACAAAACAAAAAAGAATACAGTATGAGCCATTTAGGAAGATGTTAGCTCCAATATTCTCTACAGAGATCAAGGAAGGTCTAAAGTTAGCACATGCTCATCTCAGTCTTCAGCCTGTAGCTGCATGATACCCAGACACATCCAAATCAGGAGGACCCCAGTACCCCAAGTTCCTTCATATGTCCAAACCAGGACCCCAGTACCCCAAATTCCTTCATATGTCCAAATCAGGACCCCAGTACCCCTTCATATGTCCAAATCAGGACCCCAGTATCCCCAAAATTCTTTCATATGGTAATAACACACATTTTAAAAAGTAAATTGAATTAGAGTCCTTGTGTTAAACTTGCTTTTATAAGAAAATAAAAACAGTTCCTTGTTAAATAAATCTTTTAATGTGTATGTATGTGTGGGTGCATGTGCACACATGATTGTGTGTATGTGTTGTATGTAACCCAAAGGACAAATTAGGCACCATCAGTCTTTCCCTTGCCTTTTCTTTTCTTCCTCCCTTTCTTCCTCCCTCCCTTTCTTCCTCTCTCTCTCTCTCTCTCTCTCTCTCTCTCTCTCTCTCTCTCTCTCTCTCTCTCTCTCTCTCTCTCTCTCTCTCTGTTTCTTTCTTCCTACCTGCCTCTTTCTCCCAAGTGCTGGGATTAAAGGTGTGTGTCACCACTGCCCGGCTCTTTCTTTCTTCCTTCCTTCTTTCCTTCCTTCCTTCCTTCCTTCCTTCCTTCCTTCCTTTCTTTTGTTCATTCATTTTCAGCTTTATTTTTTCCTCAAGACAAGTCTCTGTGTAGCTCTAGTTGTCTTCATACTTGCTTTGTAGACCAGGCTGGCTTTGAACACAAAAGAGATCTGCCTACCTCTGCCTCCCCACCGAGAGCAGGGATTAAAGGTACACCACACCCAGCCTCCATCAATCTTACTGTGAGACAAGGTCTCTCATAGGTGGTTAAGGAGTACCAGCATGGGGTTCAGAAGCACATCAGTATGCTTACCTTTTTCTTTCTTCTTCAAAGGGACTCAAAGTAATTTACCATCAGAGCCATCTCCCTAGCCCATTTGTTAAGTAAATCCTAATGATTAAAAATTTTAATTTCTTTCTTTCTTTCTTTCTTTCTTTCTTTCTTTCTTTCTTTCTTTCTTTCTTTCTTTCTTTTGAGACAGGGTTTCTCTGTATAGCCCTGGCTGTCCTGGAACTCACTCTGTAGACCAGGCTGGCCTTGAACTCAGAAATCCATCTCTGCCTCCCAAGTGCTGGGATTAAAAATTTTTTAATTTGTATTCAAGCTATTATTCAAGCATTCTGTTTTTCAACATTAAGTTAAAAAAATAACACTGAAAGAGAATAAGATGTCCAACAAAATTCAACAAATGCAAGTAGATAAGAAGCTCTGACTGGTAGCAGTACACAAAACATCCAAAACCAGACTTTCTCCTCCCGAAGGCCACATTCCAATCATCTGGACAGGATCCACCACCAGCCCGGCCAATCTGTGTTTGAGGCACAACCATCCATGTCCACCTCAGGAAGATAAGCTAAATAACATAAGTGATTTCTTTCCCTAAGACTAACCCTAAAGAAAGCATAATATTTTCCTTTTTCTTTATGTATAGTTTTTGTCAATGATAAAATAACAAAGGGAAGGGTTTTCTTTGTTTGTGAATGCAGAGCCACCTTGTGACATCCTTCCTTGGTTTCTGGCTTTAAGCTTTCTGGTGTCATAGCTTCAAAAACAAAAGCACATTACACTTGCGCCTTTCCGTCTGTTAGACACACTTTCTCTTCACGTGGGAGTTTGTTTCCTTGTTCATGGTCTGCCAATGATTTTGGCACTGTGAGGCAATTTCTACCCAGGAACTTTACCATAACACTTTCCAAGCAAGTGGATATGATAAGCCCAAAGACTCTTTAGTGGACCCCACTGCTCTGAGATCACACCCGCTGTTAGAGACATCCAAAGGGGTTGTGGAGAAGAGATGGGCCTCAAACTTACTTGGAGAGATTGACCAGCCCCAGGGATGTCTGCAACAAGAGCAGCAGAAGCCTGGTGGCTGGTTATGTCTGGGAGAGAAAGGGGACATTCAGACCTGTCTTCCAAGATCCAGTAAATGACAGACTCATGAAGGCCACAGTGTAGCACAGGCTGAGGACATCTGGAAAGGCTCTCTGCACCCTGCACTGGAATGCCCCTGAGATCTGTTCTATCTCTTCTTATCTGAAAGCTGAGACTGTGCCCAGGGTTCTCAGCTGAAGCCTGAATGCAGATATCCCCTTTCACAAGCGGCAGTTTATGGGGGACATCTGTCTCCCAAGCGTGCTCGACTGTCTCTTGCAGTTTGTGGGTGACTTCTGCCTCCTAAACATGCTCGAGCTGTCTCTTGTAGTAGAAGTGTGCTTTACTCTCCACTCTAGGCTCTCCACAACAGGGGTGGTGGTTGGAATGAGAACGGCCTCCTATATGGTTCCAATAATCGATTGGTTCTTAGGTGGTGGAACTGTTTGGGAAGGATCAGGGGGTGTAGCCTTGTTGGAGGGGATCTCCCAAGGGCTCAGGCTTTGGTCATGGTGGTTTATCCCAGGAATAGAAAAGTAACTAAGACACAAAATTACCAGTTTTGAAGTAATTAGTTACGGTGCAGACTTTGGTAGTGGAAGAAAGGACCCAGGTTCATTTCTGAAGAAGTAAAACTATACATGGGACCTCAGCAACATCAAGCTTAAGTGAACTAACTGAATGTTTAGTGTCCCCATCATTCCCTAAACAAGACTTGAAAGGGAGGACATGTTTGGTTAGGACATTTTGAGAAGTACAGTAGATGTACACTTATTTCCCATTAATATCATATTATGCCAACTTCCTGTTCTGTGGACCATCATAACTTCTTAGCTGCTGGCATTCCTAGATGGGTTGAAAGAAATCAAATAATTAGTCCACCTGATTTTGAGAAAGTTCATACTACATGAATCACATTCCTTCCTGCTTGTCTGCTCTCGATGACCACTCTTGGTTAGGCCTCGTTTTTCTCTTGAACCCCATTGAACTGACACTAAGAAGAGGAGATCTAGAGAGACCTGTGACTTGACCCTGACTGCAGAGCTGGTAGGTGTCGTTAACCAAGCTTGAACCTACAGCCTTATTTATTAGTTCAAGATTCTTTTCCATGATCAGACCATTTCTGACATTGTATGTAGTTCTGATCATGAAGATGGATATTTTTCCTCCCTAAAAATGAATTTTAAAAGTGAAGATATATTTTTCTTCAGGGTCTTTAGTTCAAGAATAGGTCAATTAAAATTTTTATTTGTACTTTTAGTTATATATCTGCATGTGTGTTTGGGTCTGGGCATGTGCATGTTGACCACAGAGGCACCGGAACCCTTGAAGTTGTAGTTACACAGTGCGAGAGTGCCCTTGCTCTCCTTGATAATGAATGTACCACCAGGCAAGGAATGGGGTAGCCTATAGCACAGTGCTTCTCAACAGTGGATCAAGATCCCTCAGGAGTCAAAAAACTCTTTCACGGGGATTGCCTAAAATCATTGGAAAGCACAGATGTTTATATTACAATTCATAGCAGTAGCAAAATTATAGTTATGAAGGAGCAAAAAAAAAAAAATAATTTTATAGTTGGAGTTCACCATAACATGAGGAACTGTATTAAAGGGCCACAGCATTAGCAAGGTTGAGAAGCACTATTCTAGAAGCTAGCAAAAGCAGGAAAACTGGTTCTATCTTATAGCTCATAGCCCCTGTGAGGCTTTGGACCTCCACCACCTCTGTAAATAAATAAATTTGCACTGGTTCTGCTACCGAGTTAGTGGAAATATGGCTACAATTGTAAATCAATATACTCTCAAAAAGTATTTTAAATACAAACACATTGACAATGCAATTAATAACACATCCTACTAGATTTTTTTTTAAAGCATCTGATACTTCTCTCATTTGATCTTCATTCACCAAGTTGTATCAAATAGAAAGAACAGCAGATTCTCAAGTGTAATTCTTACCATGCATTGTGAACTTCTCTAGATGTTAGATTTATCAATTCAGCTCAACCCTGTCAGGATATTGCCAGTTAGGCTCACCATGACAATACATCAGCCACACTTTACAAAGAAAAAGACCGAGGCACAGAGAAGCCATGCAACTTGCCTGGCCTCCCAAAAGACAATAAGTTGTGAAACTGTCATTGTCCTGGTCTGTCCCTGGAGGTTGTGTCATTTACCTTGATGCTTCCTTCAAATGTTAGTGGCCAAAGAAAGACAAGAGCAGATGCAGATCTTGTCTCTTACCCAAGAGCTAATCCAAGTGTTTGTGGAGGGAGGCACACTTTCTTCTAGCTCATGGATTCTCCTTTGTGATGTTTTTAGTGTTTCCCTATAAACTTGATATGCTGCTATTTTTCACTCTCCTCTCCTTAGCACTGATGCTGCTCTCACATGAGACTCACCAAACATCTCCTAATTAGCAGATATTAGTTGTTAAATAACTAGTTTATCTAGGTTTTGTTTTGTTTGTTTGTTTGTTTTCTCCAGTTCAATAGTTTGGGTCCCTTCTTGCCTCTTGCTTATTTCCAATCCCCATGCAGGGCGTTACCTATGTGGATACACTGGGGAGCAAAAGTGTAAAAGGAAGAGCTGCAGCCGTAGGCACATGTTATCAGATCGCACAAAGGAGGTTGGCCCTTGCTTGTCTACTGTGGATTTGATTCTGTTTTATCTTCATGTGAAACTTGAGCTTTTTTAATTCCGATGAAGTTGTGCGTCTAGACATCATTAGCTTTAAAGTCTTCATTTCTAACATAGACTTTTGAGGTTTATTAATTTGGCTCACTTATGCTAATCACAATTAATCAAGACTTTCTTTTAATTTTATCATTTTTCCCCAAGTCTCTAGACAGAAAAAAAAATCAAAATGAATAGTAAAAATGAGTTTGTTCATCTTCAAGGCTTCTTTTCCATGTTAAAAAAAAAAAAAAAAAAAAAAAAA
>NW_022196898.1:78282460-78307192 GCF_008632895.1 Mastomys coucha
AAAAAAAAACAAAAACAAAAACAAAATCCCACTTTCCTCTGTGCTTCAAGCCCAGAACAGTAGTACATGAGTAGCTGCTATTGGATTGGCAGCTATTGTTTAAAGTCCTTAAAAAAAAAAAAGTTTGCAGCAACATCTATGCTTTTTAGAAAGCATCCAGTGACATGTTAGCATATGTAAATACTTGTTGATAGACATAGATGTATATTTGGGAGGTGAGCTGGACATCAAACTTGCCCCACTTCTGCTGTAGTGAGCTAAGTCCTGCATTATCTGCTGAGCACCCACATGGACCAGTTGGATATTAATGGTGTCACCTGTTCCAGTGTCACATGCAGTTGTCAAAAGGATGCCACACAAAACCACACAGAAGATGTGTGTAAAGACAGTCTAAGCTGGGCATAGTAGCTCACACATGGAATTCCAGTACTTGAAAAGCTGAGGGAGGAGCATCAAAAATGTGAAGCCAGCCTGGGCTGTATAACAAGACTGAAAAGAAAAGGAGGCCAGGCAGTGGTGGCTCATGCCTTTAATCCCAGCACTTGGGAGGCAGAGGCAGGCGGATTTCTGAGTTCGAGACCAGCCTGGTCTACAGAGTGAGTTCCAGGACAACCAGGGCTACACAGAGAAACCCTGTCTTGAAAAACAAAACAAAACAAAAAACAAAAAAGAAAGAGAGGAAGAAAGAAAGAAAGAAAGAAAAAAAGAGAGAAAGGAAGAAAGAAAGAAAGAGGAAAGAAAGAAAAGAAGGAAGAGAGATGGATGAAGGAAAGGAAGAAATGAAGGGAATCCAGTTTAAAATCAAATTATGTAAGACTTTTTAATCTTCAAATAACATTTACTAACTTGAAGCATTATTAGATAATGCAGAAGGCACTTGACATATGGGTTAAACTTTCATCTTAAAAAATAGCAATAGTTTCCCAAGGCTGGTTTTTGTTTTTGTTGTTTTGTAAAAATCTTCTATTAAGTGACTCTAAGTATTCAACTTAGGTTTAGCCCTTATCTAAACTGATGAGGAGGATATTCCCACCTTCCCAAGAAGCCTGGGTGGAGGGTGCCCCCTAGACAGAAGATGAACCAGCTAGATACCTTGCGAATGTCCCCTTCACCCAGAGGCAAAAGTAAACCCATTCGTTCTCATTCCCCATTGGAACAGGTAAGAGACACCGGGAGTATCAGTTGGTAACAAGCTGGAAGTCAGGGAGGGATTAGAGGGCTGGATCCCTGATTGTCCAGCTCCACCATTGGGTTGGGATGGACCACGCAACCCACCCGGCTTTCCTCTCTTTCTAGGTCTCACAGAAGGACACCAAGCCTGCCAGCTGCTCCACTCAGCCTTGCCTGTCGTGGTATTTAACTTTATTTACTCTGGAGGGTTGGTTATGGTATTTAAAAGAGAAACATCCCACTGTGAGGGGCTGTTGAGTTTTCTAGGTCCTCGTCTGCTTCTCGTTTGCTTTAGAGATCGGTGATACAGTGGGTGGTTGTCCTTCTGGGCCTGGGGTCCTGGAAAGAAAGTTAGCAAAGTTTCATAATTAACAAGGGGTTCAGGGAATCAGACTTCCTGCCTTAAACTGAAAGCCAAAGAGCTATCAGTTCAGAGACGAGCGAGCTGGATGTTCTGCTGAGGCTTTGTGTGGGCCCAAGTGTTCAAAAATACATAGCTTTTTAAAAAATAAAAGCCATCGCATATCCCCTTCAAATTGGCTCCTGAGGTGTTCTTTTGAAAACTGGTTCGGGTCACACAGGGCAGGAAGAAGAAGAAGAAGAAGAAGGAAGAACTGGGTTATGCTTGATTTAATTCACTTCGGCTTTCAGGATTAAAGTTAAGTCAAAGTTGGTGTCTGCCATTTTTTGACAGCCAGGTGAGAAGAGAAGAACAGTGCTTTCTCAGGGTAGAGATCCAGAGAGCTTGTTGGAAAAATAACCCCCATGACTTGAGGGGGTGTGGTCTAGACCAGGTCACATCTTGTCACACAGACAATTAGTGACTACCTAATGCTTCTTATTTAGATCAGTAAAGCAAGTTATGTGTTACTAAATAGACTTTGTATCGATATTTAACCTAAAGACCCAATACTATCTTGTTCTAAGCACAGATGTCAGCCTGGGTATGGAGGTATACAATGTAATCGCTAGACTGAGGGGACCTAGGTGGGAAGGACACAAGTTCAAAGCCACCCTGGACTACATAGGGAGACAGTGCAAAAAACACACAAACAAAACTGACACAGCAAACTAGCTGATATTCAGTTGATCATTGTTATTTGTTATGGCCAACAACTGGTTTGTCTATACTTAAATTAACAAGTACTAAATTTAAAAAAGCTACTTGTTTAAATAATTTAATAATGTTGGATTTCCATGTTTATACTCTGAACATGAGAAATTAATATTTTAGATTTATTCCATCTCTTAGTGCCTAATTTAAAAAAACCTATTTCAATTTTATACTATTGTCATAGCATATAAAAATGTCTATGCCTATCTTTTTAAGCCTTTACCTTATTTGAAGGCATTTAAATATTCAATAAAAATAACGAATTTTAGTTTATCTTAAGAGCATCTTGATAATTCTGTCACCAATTTAGTGCAAAATGTTTTGTGTCCTGTTGTAATTTATGTGCATGCTAAATTTCTGGGTAGAAAAATATTAGACATAAGCATATAAAAATAGCAAATTTTCCATTTTTTTTTCTAAATTTTGGAGATAATCTTACTATGTAGTCCTAGCTGGCCTAGAACTCACTGTGTAGACCAGGCTGGCCTCAAACTTACAGTAATCTTCCTGCTTCTGCCTCTCAAGTGCTGAAATTACATACAGATGTGCACCACCATGACGTGGACATTTCTGGTTTCTTTGGAGACTCAGTTGTGTCATGTGATGTAGTTCTGGAAACTGTCTCGTGAGAGGATGTTTTGCTGAAGCAGACACATGAGAGGATGTTTTGCCAAGAACAGACACATGGTATTTTTCTGGAAGCTGTCTAGTGAAAGGGCATATAATACTTTGCTGAAGCGGACACCCAAGAGGACACATGATGTTCAGAAAGAGTTTAAGTATAACACAACAGACAGTGGACAGTACTCTGGCATTGCTTCAACTTACCCCTCTTTGCTGGTCATCATTAGGCTTTGCTGACACTGGTCCTTGCTGACTGGTGACACCTGGCATTGGTTCGCCTTGCTGTCCTTGCTGCTAATCATTGATTGTCGTGACTTTGTAGAGAGAAACGCACTAGAGAACTTCCAGTACTATCTCAGCAATTTCTTGCCACTGCTGCAGACTCAGGCTGCTTGGCAGAGCCTCTTGGTTTCTTCTGGATAGAACTGCCTTGCTGATTCGCGAATAGCATTTACTAGTGGATGGAGCTACGGCTGCTGATTCATGTGAACTGACCATATCCTGACAACAAAGATTGAAATCACCCCCAAAGAATTATTTCTAAACAGGTCCACATCCTCCTTAGCCATGTTAACCTTTCCTTCTACTACCTCTGGTGGATGGTGGGCTAGAAGGAGGTTAGAGCATTTAAGAAGCCTTGTTAAGGTAAGTTTTGAAAAATCTAAGCCTACACCACCATGCCCAGCTAATGGAGACTCTTTAAATTATAGTACCTATATGACTACTCTGTAAAAAGAAAGAGAGAAAGAAAGAAAGAAAGAAAGAAAGAAAGAAAGAAAGAAAGAAAGAAAGAGAGGAAGAGAGGAAGAAAGAAAGAAAACAGCACAGTAACAAGATGAAAACTGTATGAGCAAATGTGCTTTCAAATAATCCTAAACTGTACCAGGCAAAAAACCAAATCATTTTTGCAGTAAATTTCAGTGAGAAAATTCAAAGGCTTTTAGAACACACATTGGAAACTCTGTCTTAAATAAGGGTAATTTGTTCTGGGTCTATAACACAAGGCAGCTTCAAATGTTTTTATGGTAGTTCATTTGATTACTCTAAAGTTGTTGATTACTCTAAAGTTGTGTGGCAACCTACTTAGGCAAGTTCACATGACTAGCAATCTGAAAGCATTCTTGGGACTTCTGACCATTTCAGAGCTGGCTGACCCGCTCTCAAAAAGGCTGGGGGAGGCAGTTCGTTTTAATGGAAATGTTTTAAATCATCATGAAGAAGTCACTGTCTTCAGTAGCTGAACTATTTCTGTTAGTCCCCAGTGAAAAGTTCTAACTGTGAAGCCTGGCATGATAAATGACCGTAAAACACCTTAAAATGCAGGGCACGAGGAGGGTTCTGAGTGAAGACTTTCTGAATGGTGACAAGGTTTGCATTAAATGTACTCTTAGGCATCAATAGCCTATAACAGAATATTCCAAGCCAGAGGATACAGCAGTCAGAGATAGGGCCTTCCTATAACATAAAAACAAGCAAGCAAGCAAGCAAGCAAACAAGCAAGCAAGCAAGCAAGCAAGCAAGCAAGCAAGCAAGCAAGCAAAAACCAAACCAAGACTCCCTGAATCAGCATTTAGCTATTTCCTTTTCTTGGATGAAACAAAGCTCATATACCAACAAAGAGCCAGCATGGGTTGTTCTAGGCCCAGACTACTGGCAGTTTTTCACTGATCACTTTATTACTGGACATAAAACTGCTTGCTGTGCAGCGGCAACCCTGTCATTGTCTCCTGTGGCTGGGACAAGCTGGTCAAGGTGTGGAATTTGGCTAACTGCAAGCTAATGACCGACCGCATTGTCCATACTGGCTATCTGAACACAGGGACTGTCTCTCCAGATGGATCCCTCTGTGTTTCTGGCAGCAAAGCTGGCCAGGCTATGGGATCTCAAGGAAGGCAGGTACCTTTACATGTTAGATAGTGGGAACATCATCAATGCCCTGTGCTTCAGCTCCAATGGCTGCTGGCTCTCTGCGGCCACGGGCTCCAGGATCCAGATGTGGGACTTGGAGGGCAAGATCACGGCAGATGAGCTGAAGCGAGAAGTTATCAGCACCTGCAGCAGCAAGGCAGAGCCAGCCCAGTGAACCTCTCCGGCATGATCTGCTGATGGGCAGACTCTGTTTGCTGGCTCTACAGAGAACCTGGAGCAAGTATGGCAAGTGGCTAAAAGTCACCCCCTAAAAGTTGATGACAGTCTTAGAAATAAAACTGACTTTCTGGAAGAAAAACAAAATAAATTGTTTGTTGTGGTGGTAGCATGAGGGATCGATCCTAAGTCCTCATGCATGTAAGGCAAGTGTGGTACCACCGGGCTACAGGCCTGGCCCCTCACTGGAAGCAAGGTCATTCTGACTAATTAATATCGCATGTACTATTGCCTTTCCGTGGAAAGAACAGGTCGCGAAACCGAGGAATAGCAGAGTGAGTTTTTTGCTCGGGTAAAAGTTGTTTTATTCCAACAGAGTGAGTGAATTCTCCCTTTCAGGAGTTGGATCACGGATGTCCCAGGTGAATGGGTGGAATGGGACTCTGCTGCCCCACAGAGGGCCCCTAAATCTCCTGATGTCATGACACCTAGTGTACAGTGCACATTAAATTATTCGCTTAAGAAAATGAACAAGGCTTGACTAACTGTTGGGGTCAGCTTGAGATGGATGTGTAAAAGCACATAAGCATTAGTGGCCACAGAAAACACTCTCTTTGCTTTGGGCGGGGTCGGGGGGGAGGAGAGGTTTGCATTATTTAGTTTTGTTTTGTCCAAAAGCAATCATACTGACAAAACTTCCTGTGGTGGGCTAGATGTATGGAGAGAATGGATGTGATGATTTAACAATTATTTTGTGACTTTTGTGCTGTGGTAATTCTGCTCGTCTCTTGTGTTTCGTGATTCAGTGTTTGACTGTACTGTCAACCTGGTTTTTTTTTTTTTCTTGTATCATGAGAAAGAATAACAATGGCCCAGGGGAATTGGATCCAGAATCTTTGTCTGTTGGCTTCCTATACACCTCTGAGATTTAGTGGTGCTAGGCTTCTCCTTCGGGGACCCTGAAGGAATTCCTCTCAGAGAAATAGCGTGGGTGTAGGTTGATGATGTCAGGTTTTTGTTTTTCTACCATGTTATGAACTAGAATGTTGAATTTTCCGGCTTTTAAAAAGCGGCATGTTTTGATCGTGAGTCCCTTGAGCTCTGTACTTGTCTGGGGGCTTATTTTCCCTCCCCGATCCAGTCTGAAGTTCTTTGTCTGCAATTCAATCTCTATTGCTTTAATCATTCTGGATTGTACCGGTGGCTTCTCACTAATAAAAGAAAACTGGGGAGCCAGGCTTGGCATGGGCCAAGCCTCTTCAACTGCAGTAAGACTTTACATATGAATTGTCTGCCCACAAAAGGGTCCACTGTCAGATTAAATTAATGAGCTGCATGTTTTAATCATTAAGGTAATAGCAATATGTGGATTCTTTGCCTCTGTTTTAATCATTTCTGTGTTTTTTACCAGCTAGCTCATCAAGTGCTTTCTTTTGAGATGCCGTTGTCCCATTTCACTGCAGAGAATAGCTTCTATGTGGGACAGAAAGGAACGCTTCGGAGTTTTGAGAAACCCTAAATAGCTTCAGGGCTTAGTGAAATTTATAGCTACATCTTTGTCCCCAAGTGCTTTATTTATTAGATGGAATTCAGAGGGACAGGTCTGTGGCCACCATTAGCAAATGGGACCAGTGTGGGGTCGGATTCTCAGACTTGAAGGCAGTAGGTGAACTTTTAGGTTGCCGCAACTGAGGTGGAAATGGGTTATTCTGAGAACCATGGGCAACACTTAGACCGGTGAGTTGAAAGAGACATCACCAAGGAAGCCAGCAAGCAGGGACTCTGACTGCTTTGCCTTCTCTGGAAATGGCTTCATACAGGCTTACAACTTGGCAGGTGGGTATCTGCCGGGCGAGACTCAGCAAGAGCATTTGTAGTTCTCAGAAGCATCCAGGTTGAGCACATGAAAGCACGTTGCCCTCGGCTGACTTTCCTAACAAATAAAGCCTTGATTCAGAGAGCATGGGTGGGTGGGTTTCAGCGCCACTACCTCAGAGATTTAGACCGTGCCCAAGAGAAAGCTGCAGCCTAGGTCCGTTTCAGCTCTCTAGTTATATACTGCTGGGATGAAGCCACGCAGGTGACTCCAGGGACTTGTAACTGAATTTGCTACATTAAAGCAACTGTTTTAATAATGCTGTGATGGGTGGAGTACATACCCAGTGCATTTGCTTGATTACTCAAGCGTAGCCCCTTCTACGTTATATTCTTCTTTAGGAGCTTCTTTGGGGCGGGTCCAGTAACACTGACTGTGTCCTTAAGTCTTTATGACCTGGATGCTCGGCAGAAGGTCTGTTGGCATAAGGACAAGCAGAAGGTATCCTTTTTCTTCCTGGAAACTGGGGCAGGAGGCTGATGAAAGGGTATGTGAGTAGACTGAAAAAAAAAATGGATAGATGGGATGAGGAGGAGGAGAAGGATGAGGGAAGTGAGGTCCAGAGAGAACAACAACTTGTCAAGGTCATGTACCTTCTTGGGGATGGTTCCAGAATAGGGAAGACTTCGAGCTGGCGTTCACTGGAAGTTGGCCCAAGCTAGGTACTGTGCTAGATCTGTCGTTCCCAACATGGCGGTCGCTAGCCTCACGACGGAGCTAGTGAGCAACTGATATGTGGCAAAAGAGACCGAGTAGCTGAATCTGAAACATCACTCAATTTTGATTTAAAAGTCAAAGCAGTGGAAGTATTTTTTTCCCCTATTCAAGCCAAATTTACCACATCTATAGAGCCACCTTTTACTTTAATTACTAAACTTTAGTGTCCAAAATTGAGACATGTTTAAGACACATCCTAGATTTCAATAACAGATTGACAAAAGGACATAAAATGACTTATTAGTCGTTTTTGTGTGGGTTGCATATTGAAATTATGGGATATGTAGATTCAAGAAAAATAGAACGTTAAAATTATACTCACCTATCTTTTTTTTTCTATTATTTTTTCTATAGTTACTAGAACATTTTAGTTTGGGATGCTGATTCATGCTTATGTAAGCTATAATCCAAACACATGGAAGACTGGCCAAAGCAAGAGGATTGCTACAAATCTGTGTTACAGAATGAGACACTTTTTCAAACAACTATTAACAGAAAGGGGGAGGAGGGAGGGAGAGAGAGAGAAAATGTAAATGCTGCAGGTAGCTTGATTAGCCTCAGATTGGGTGGTACTGCACTGGAGAATTCCCTTGGCTCATGGAGAACTTTAAAGTTTTTTTTTTTTTTTAATTGTTTACTTATCTTATGTATATGAGTACACCGTAGCTATCTTCAAACAGAAGGAGAAGAAGACATCAGATCCCACTACAGATGGTCATGAGCCACCATGTGGTTACTGGAAATTGAACTCATGACCTCCGAAAGAGCAGTCAGTGCTCCTAACTGCTGAGCCATCTCTTTAGCCCTCGTGGAGAACTTTAAAGCAGTCAGTCTTAAGGCTCTTGTGTTCTGGGTGAGTTTCTTGTTTAAAAATATTAAAAACTGAATGCATACAATCAATTCACTTTAGGGCATTTTCTCATATTTTTTTTTTTGCTTTGATTTTTCAACACTTTTTAAAAAGTAGGTTTCTACCACAACAGTTGTGTTTCTGATTTCAATTATATTTTCTCTTAAAGACTGGTTTAGTCATTTTTCCCTGAGAAGTAGGTCATGCGTTTGGAATAAAATTATCAATTCATAACAAAGATATTTGGAAAATACCAAAACATTTAAGTAAAGATTGTATTTTAATATTACACTTGCCCTTCTCTCTAAGTTTTGCCTAGGGTTTGAAGGTCAAGTTAAGCAGCTCCATGAAGACTGCTCAGGCAGCATCTAGGCTAGTTCTCTCTTGTTGTTCTTGGGGAGTTGGAAGGGCTAGCACATTTTATCTGCGTTCTAACATTGGCTCAACGCAGATGCCTGACGATGTGGAGATAAAAGCTCACTTGCAGGACACCGCCCGCACCAAGTTGGATGGAAGATTCCTGAAACTCCTCAAAAGGCTGAAGCCACCACGGTTGTCCGTGAAAGGACCCCACCTTTCTCCCATCTGTGAAAGGAGTCACTGTGGTATCACAGAATTAAGTTGTCGATAGAGGGCGCCAGAGGACGAGGAAGAAACTACAGACAACAGCATTGGCGTATTTCTTTGGTTTAAATTATGATTTAAAAAGAAAAAAAAAAAAAGAAAGGGAAAAAAATTGAAAAGTCACGTTTTCATCTTGTAAAGAGGACATCAGGACTTCCTTTCCCGAGTGTAATTTCTGTCTCTCCAGGCCCGAGTCTCGCAGAGCGAGTCTCCAGCTAAAGCCAGCGTGTGATGCGCACCTAAGTGGTCTGTGAAGCCCAGGGAACGTTTTTTATTTTTTTTCCTCTTTACCAGAGGCCACGACCTATGTTTCTTTCCCCAGTCAGAGCGTCAGAACTCTGCCCAGAAGCCTCACTTCCACTTGCATTTTCATTATTAGCAATTGATTTTTTTGTTTGTTTGTTTTCGTTTTTTTGTTTTGTTTTGTTTTGTTTTGTTTTGTTTTGTTTTTTGAGACAGGGTTTCTCTGTGTAGCCCTGGCTGTCCTGGAACTCACTCTGTAGGCCAGGCTAGCCTCAAACTCAGAAATCTGCCTGCCTCTGCCTCCCAAGTGCTGGGATTAAAGGCATGCGCCACCACTGCCCGGCCCCGTTATTAGCAATTTAAGCCTTCTTACTGAGAAATGAATTGACAGAGCAAACACTAGCGCTCTTGCCTCAGGCCGTGCTTTGTCAGTTTCTGGGAAAACTAGCTAGTGACATAGAGCAGCAGATGTGTAGCTTGCAGCCTGGCAGGCAACAGAAAGAGTAACCCAACATCCAAATAGTTATAGAGCAAAAAGTCACCTTGACAAAGCATCGTTGAAGCTGAAACCTGGAAACCACTAGGCATTAGCCAGGTGAAGTCAGAGGGTTTAAAGGAGATTCTAGGCACTGGACAGGCTGAGTGCTGGGGCCTGCCTGGGAAGTGAGCCACGGAAGGAGGCTAAGCAGGAAGCCCTGGGGAAATCATCATAGACTCAAGGTTATAGTGGGAGTTTGGTCTTGGTTGCCTGTGTGATGTGAAGCCCTTGATAAGTGGATGATGGGATTAGATCTATGTCTCCAACTTTGAAAGTTGGGGAACAGTTTAGAATTGTTCTCATTAGTTGTATACTGTGAAAGAGACATCAAACATTCATGACACTAGACTCCAACTTCTTGGGTGACTGTAGTCCTCTATGTTGGCTTTTAATGGCATCTCCAGTCTTCTATGTAATTGTGTGAGCATGCCAAAGGGAGCTGGCCTTAGACAGCATCATTACATATGTGTATGCTTGCATAGAAAGATTCTGGGATGTAGCCAGGCTACTAACCATTTTGTCTGAGGAATAAGACTAGGTAAGAGGCTACAATCTGAACTCCAGATGTTGCTGTGTTACTTGAAGATGTTTAAGGCAAAGCTTAATTGGTCTTCTAATTAGCAAAACTCATAAAATCACTATCATTCCCAATTTAAAAACAAACAAACAAACAAACAAACAAAAAACCCAAAAAACAAACAAACAAACAAAAAACCAAACGTTTCAGCTGGGAAATTTGAAGGCCTTTGTGGAGCCCCAGTAATTTCTTCCTTCCATTAAAGCCTCTGCTGGAATTCTAAGAACCTTCCTATTCGGGGATCTTCCAGCTCCAGAGAACATAGATTTCTCTCTGCAGCTCATTAGAGATGCTCAAAAAATCAACTAGGGGACTAGCTGCAGAAGCCCTCACACACCCTTTGATCTTTTTAGTGGCAAATGTGTCATCTGTAACAAGATGGTCCGGTTCTTCCTCGAGGCTAAACCAGATCCACTCTGAGGTGCTTCTGAGTGTCCTTGAGCTCTGGATAGCTAGCTACCAGCCTTCCCCCAACTGAGGTATCCATTCTGCCATAACACTTGCCCCATGCGCATCATTTCCACTTGCTTGGTAAATAATTAGCTCACCACCTGTGGATACAGAAAGGCTTATATAAATATTTCAAGGACTGCAAGTGATTGAAACCACCTCTGTTTGGTTTCACCTGCCCCTGCGAAGCTTCAGATGAAAACTTGCCTTCACGTAGGACATGACCAGGAAGAAACACAGCTAGTAGTAGATGCATGCAGTGATCTTTAGGCTACTGCGATCAGAAATAGGTCGTGACAAAGCCAATAGTTTGAATCTGTCCAAGTTAAGCTCACACCCATGAGTCTTACTGTGAAAGAAATAAAAGACTCCATTTTACGGGAACATTTTTACGTTAAAGGAATATTTTTTAAAATAGACCTTATTTTTAAACAAGTTTTAAGTTTGCAATAGAATAGAACATAAAGTACAAAGTTCTGTCATATCCCCAACACACACACACACAAATACACACATACACATGCGCATGTGAGCGCACGCGCGTGCGTGCACACACACACACAACCTCCCTAACTACTGATGTCCTCCACAGATTATTTACAGCATCAGTGCTGACACTGATACCTTCTTGTCACCCTAAGTGCATAGTTTACAAAATGGTTCCCTCTTGTGTTGTGTAATATACATTTTGAGACAAATTTCTGGCAGGCATCAGTCTCTGAATGACCATACTCATCCCCTGACTCCGAAACACCCTCTTCACTCCACTCACTCATCTCCCCCACCCTAACTCTCCCCACCCACTGATATTCTCATCAGTTTTAGAGTTTTTTTTTCCTAGTGTCTTAGAGTTGGAATCCTGAGGGAAAAAAGTCAAGATTATCTCTCTCATGAAGAGCTATAGGAACACAAAAGCTTCTATTTCTTTACTGGTAGTGGAAAGGTTTTTAGTACTGGTTAGGGACAGCAAGATTGGGAGAACGACAGAGAGTCAATTAAAACCAACAATGCATGAAAATGCCAAAGGTAATCCGATGCTTGATAAGCTAATTTAAAGAGCAATATAAAATAGAAGAGTTTGAACAGAGGTGTCCTGCTTCAGTAGATAAGGCTATTTCTAGAGGACATGGGTTATTAATTGAATCTCCCAGTGCCAAAAGTGGACTACCACCCTATGTGTTGTTGGTTAGAGAGATCCGGGGTTCACCTTCCCCATTCCCCAGTACAGATGAATTGAAACTGTTTTTGGTTGCCTTCAAGAACCAGGTTGTATGACTGGATCGCTGAAGACATCGCACGTGTTGATCTGAGTATGCAGACCAAACTGGAACTAGGCTAAAGGCTTCCTGATTGCTGACTGGCCCTCCTGGTGCTAGAAAGGTACTATTGATTTTACTATTTTACTATTGATTTTAGGGAACTAGTTGTCGTCAATTGTTTTACTCAGCTGTTTGACCCCAGATGCAACCCTACTAATCAGCCAGGCAACATGCTCACTGGTACAATGGTGGCCAGCCTCTTATAGGGCTAATCGACCAGTCTCAAAATGGAATTGAAGCCTGTTCTACAATAGAGTATTCACCTCTAGTACTGTCAACTGAGTCAAAGCCCGCAGCCATGGGGATCATAGGCCTTAGCAGAGAAGCTGCCGCTGCTGTTTTGCTAAATGAACATGATGAGACCATCAAATTGCCTTCTAAATAATTGGGTTTGTGTCCATAGGCTAGTGTTGCTGTCTACCTTGGCCAGAGCAGCTTCTTCTTGCAGTGGTCAGTGATACCTGGTTATCATGATGAGAATAAGTGATGGCTGAATGCTAGTTATAAGTGGGACATCCATATCACCACCTCAGAGGCTGGGGGAACATTGTAGAAGAAAGAGTGGAAGGAATGTTAGAGCTAGAAGATGTAAGTGGGAAAGAGTATGGAATGCTGCCTTCTGGCCATAATAAAGCCACTGTACCCTGGCGTGGTACCCAGAGCAGCTGTGGTTGCCTATACAGGACTGTGCCTGTCAGCATCCTTCTGTGGAAGGGAGAGGAGCTCACGAGACCCACAATGTCCTGAGTACTTATGTGCATTTCCTGCTTGCCAGGAGATAAAGAGACATTTTCTTCAATGGTGTAACCTGGAGTGTGTTAGCTATGCGCCAGTAAACAATACCTCAGTCATACTTCTGTAAGCAACCGTAATGAAACCCATTGGACCACCAGAACATAGCAAACGTAAGAGTGGAAGGGACTAGCTGGGGAGGGGGGGAAAGGCGTCAGGGGAGGGGAAGCAGAGAGGACAACGGGGTTGAGGTGAATGATCGGAAACGTTATATACATGTACAAAGATGTCCTACTGAAACCCATTATGTATAATTAAGCCATACTAACAAAAATAAAAGATGGAACCACTTCTCAGAGACCCGCTTCCCCTGAAGTTGGCTAGATTTTTTTTTTTCCTCGTGTACTGGGGAATACAGAGCTCTGTGAACCAGAGCTGCCCACATAGCAGGCAAGTATCCTACCACCAAATTTCAACCCCACACCTTTCCTCATTTTTATTTTGAGACAGGGTCTTGCTAAGTTTCCCAGGCTAACCTTGAACTTATATTTCTCTTGCTTCATCTTCTGAGTAGTTGGGCCTCTTGGGCCACGACTTGTGTAGTTTCTTTGTGATTGTCATGAATACTCAGTCCTATGTAAGTCATGCTTACATCCAGTCAGCTGAATGCAGCCATGGGGTCACTGCCTTATGGGGGGCAGCTGGTACTGGTGCATGCTATCCTACTAGAGCTGTGCGGGGACTCTGTTGTGATGAAAATAGTCTTACAGAAAGTAGCAAAGGAGAGCCGGGCAGTGATGGCACATGTCTTTAATCTTAGCACTCGGAGTCAAAGGCAGGCAGATAGATCTCTGAGTTCGAGGCCAGCCTGGTCTACAGAGTAAGTTCCAGGATAGCCAGGGCTACACAGAGAAACCCTGTCTCAGAAAAACAAAACAACACACACACACACACACACACACACACACACACACACACACACACCAGGACATTGCTTTTATTGCCCAGAGATAACCACCATTAAAAGTTTAATGAACATCTCTATTGGTTACATTTCTATGGTTAAGATAAAGCACCACAACCAGAAGTAACTTATGGAAGAGTTTATTTGGGCTTATGGTTCCAGAGGGTTTTAGAGCCCAGAGCAGCAGAGCAGAGCCATAGCCGTAGAAACAGGAAGCTGTTGGCTCGTATTTTGAAAAGCAAACACAAAGCAGGCAGAGCAAGCTGAGAGTGGCAGGTGGCTTTGAAACTGTCAAAGTCCACCCCAGAAACTTACTTCCTCCAGCAAGACCACATCTCTTTGGCAAAGAGAGCTGCCAACTGCAGACCAGGAACTCAGACATCAGCCTGAGAATCGTTCTCATTCAAGCTACCACAATAACTTTCAATACTACAAGCAAGCTTAGACTACTTCACAACACGCTAATTTTATTTAAATATATATTCAGTTAGCTTTCTGTGTCTTCTTTATTAGTGGCTCACCTTTTAAAATACATACAATCTTTTATTACTTAGGGCCACATTAATGGCTAACAGGTTACTCCCACACATTTTCTGAAAAGTGCCAGCAATGAAGATTTCTGGCACATCTGTCAGTTCAATTAGTTCCTTAGGCTGGATTGCCATACAGGTTGAGTTTTGAGGTCAACAGGTAAATTAATGCATTTAAAATTTTGATGCATTTACCCAAACTTCACCAGAATACAGTTTCCTACATTCAAGCCAACAGAAAGAATTAAACTTTTATCACTGCCAATTTCTTAGATAAAATATATTTTAGGTTTTTTGTTTTTGTTTTTTGTTTCTACTTAAAATATTGTTTGCTTTTAATCCAGTGCTAATTACATAGGCATAGGTGGCTCATGAAAATCCAGTGAGCTGTGTGTTTATGATTTACACACTAAGTCTAACATATTAGCCTTTGAGAGGGACTTTCTCTGTAGCAGGGAGATGACTTACAACTGTTACAGAGAAACCGAACAGTTCTGGAATGGGGGTATGGTGGGGCATGATCAGTAGTGGATCAGCACTTTTTCAGTCATTCTTAGTTCCTCGGTTTAGCGCCTCCTCTGCCCCCCAGGATGAAAGGTGACATCGGAGTTCTAGCCTTCACCAGTGAATACCATAAAATTAGGTTAGAAAAAATAATTTTTCCATATACATATATGTGTGTGTATGTGTGTGTGTGTGTGTGTGTGTGTGTGTGTGTGTGTATTTGAGGCAGAGGCATGTATGACATGACACATGTGTGGAGGTCAGAGGACAACACGAAGATCTGTTCTCTCCTTTTACCATGTGGGTTTCAGGGATTGAATTTAGATTCTCAGCCTTAGCAGCAAGCACCTCTAAGAGCTATCTTGTTGGCCTGGAGGCTTCTGAATCAAATCAACTGTATCATTTTCAGATATCCCTTGCCCCTCTCAAAGGCTTGCTTCCTCTCATGCAAACTGTTAAAATTCCATCATACCCGGATTATTAAGCAGCGGAAGGAATGGTTGGCTGAATATGCAAATCTAAGACCTCTCTGTATTCTGAGAGCTGAGGTTTCCCCTATAATTCTCAGCTGGGTGGAGGAGGTTGGTTGTTAGAGGGACAACAGGAGAGATGAGAGAAAGCAGCTGGTAGGACAGGATGGGGGTGGCATCTGTTGGCATGGTCATGAAGAGAGACACCACAGACTGAGGGATATCACGTGATGCCCATGAGAAATGGTTAGTCAATGTGTATTGACCTCCTGATGCAGGAGGATTGTGAGTTTCAAGCCTGTTCTAAGCTTCACATGAAGACTTTGTCTCAAAAAAAAAAAAAATTGTTGAGTTCTGTTCTGTGCCAGAATTTGTACCAGGTACTTATTTGTACCAGAATTTGTACAAGTCCTTTGCCAAGGAACGAAGACATTATAATCAACACACAGGCTCATTGTGATGAGGATTCTATGGCACTGAGAGATGTAAGACAATGCCCACAGGGCTAATAGTCACAAAGAGCTTACTCATTCAGGGCATTTCTTTAAGCACTTTGATACACTAACTTCTCTAGTGTTCATAATAATTTTGGGAACTAGACCCTGTTATCATTCTTGTTTTAAAATAAGAAGACTGGTGCACACGCAGAGAGATGAGATAACTTCCTCTAGATCGAGGGGGCAATGAGAAGGGGAAACTGGCAGAGTCCACAGTCCTATTCTGCTCCCATAAACCCCATGTCCTCAGCAAAAATGTCAGTCATCTGAACATTGGGCTAGATCGGAAGCAGTTAGGATAGAGACAGAAGTGGCTGAGGGATGTTAAAACATTCCCCAAAGTTCAGTATTGTTGAACCTGTGCAGTTAATTCCAACCTGAGAGATATTTTTCAAAAAAAAAAAAAAAATTAAAGGATTTTTCTCTTTTGTGGATGAACTTTGAGAAAACCAAAGTTGAAGTGTGTTATGTGCTGTGTTGGGGTCAAGGAAGCCTTCACACTGACTGGTTAACACTCACTGTCAACTTGATGGGGTCTGGACTCATCCAGGAGGTAAGCCTCCAGGCACATCCATGAGGCTCTTGTTAGAGTGGAGCCTCTAGGCATGCCTGGTGTTGGCTGGGTCACTTGAGGTAGGAAGATTCTCACTAACACAGGCTGTTACCATTCCCTGGGGCCTGTGTTGCAGGATATTTGATCACATTGTGAACCCCAGTATTGTGTTATTTACTGAAAAAAACAGTTTCTAGTTGTGGTGTGGCTCAGCCCTTAGCACATATCTTTAATCCCTCTGGCTGGAACACAGATGGGCCCTTCGTACACACCTTTAATCGCAAACAATGAAAGTAAAGTTAGTTTGTAGAAGGAAGCACCCATGTTTGAAAGTGATGTCTAATTGAGTGGCAGACAAAGTGATGAATCAGAGGAAGATCTGAAAGAATAGGATGTGCCCAACTCTCATGAGAAGAGAGAGGAAAGGGAAGCTACTTAAGAGAGAGCAGAGCAGAGACAAAAGTTATTGAGACAGTTGTACAGAAATGGGTTGCAGAGAGAAAACAAGCTAGACACAGGTGGACCAGAACAAGCCAGAGAATGAGAATGAGCCAGAAGATTAGAACATGTTGCCAAAGTTAGTATGAGACCAACAGAGCAATTCATAAAACTGAGAGACACTAGATTGACTCAGTCAACTTGGAGAGGAGTTTGACCCAGAACAACTAGTTGAACCAGCCAGCCAGAGCTCAGAAAGAATTAGAAAGGGTGAGTTTATTCAGCAGTAAGGCTCAGAGGATGAAAACACTCTAGGCCTAGATTAGATTGGATGGAGGCTAGAAACTTCCAGGACTAGGCATAGGGACTACATGGACCAAATGCTTCAGGCTTTTGCTGCCTTGACGTCCCCAAACATAACGGATGGTACCATCAAACTCTGAGTCAAAACCAACCCTTCCTTCCCTAAGTTACAGGGCAATTTATCTAACAACAGGAGAGGTAACCAGGACAGAGCTGAGACCTTGATTATTTCGTTCCAGTGAATCTAAATTCAGAAGCCTTTCTAATTGTCCTTTGGTCATGAAAAAGTAATACATATTCAATTTTATTATACATTCATGGCCTTTCAGTAATGCATCTGTGGATTATAATAAGCACCTTGTATTTATCAATTTTGGATGAATACAAATTAGTAATTTGTATAACCAACCATGGAAACCCTGGATGGTTATTCTTATAAACCAACCACCCCACCCCTACTTAACTGCGGTCTCTCTGGACAGTCTGAGAGTGACGATGACCTAGGGGGCTCTTTCTTCCCCGATTCCCAGAATATTCTCTGAAGCCCTTGTCCAGATGTTAATGTGGTCTTGCAGTCTTAGCTTTTCCAATTTTCTTTCTCTTTAATGAACAACTGGGTAGAATGAAGAGAATTGTTCAGGGACATTGTGGTTTTTTACTCTTCTAAACTGAGCTGGATTTGGCTGACACCATCAGTGACCAGAGTCAATGCCATTTGTCAGTTGTGGGTGGCCTATATTAGTGGCCTTCCTCTGTTCCCAGTGGACAGGTAGCCCATCTGGAGCTTATTGGCTAACTCAAAAGAGAATTCCAAAATGCAATGGACTCAGAGTCCAAACCTCCTACTGTTGTCAGAGTTTGGGTCTCTTGGGTAGAGTGACTTGAGAAAATGTCTAGTGGTATGGGCTAAATGAATAGAGATTTATAAGGCTTAACATTGATCAAAAATATAGATTAAAAAGAAAGAAAAAATTCTCAGGGTCCAGCATGGTAATGCATGCCTGGAAATCCACAGTGCCGGAGGCTGAGGTAGAAAGATCCAGGGTTGGAGGCCACTCTGGATTAAATAGTAGGTGAAGTGGGAATTTCTGGTTTCCCTGGAGACTCAATTGTGTCATGTGACATTTTTCTGGAAACTAACGATCGGGTGCCTTGCTGAAGCAGACACATGAGAAGATGTTTTTCTGGAGGCTGTCTTGTGAAAGAGCATGTGATGTTTTGCTGGAGTGGATGCTTAAAGAGGACATGATGTGATGTTTGGAAAGGGTGTAAGGATAATCTAGCAGACAGTGGATGATGCTCTTGCAACTTTTTGCTGGTCTTTGTTGGGCCTCGATGATGCTGGTCCTTGCTGATGAGCTCATTTCTTGTGACCATTCCTATTCCCCAGCCCAAAGATATGGCTTTAAGTATTTACTTCAAGCAAAGAGCTGTTTTCCTAATTGCTATAAGAAATTTCTCCATACCTCTCAGAGTATGAAGGATAAAAGTATATGGAGACCTGTCTTGAAGCTATTCAGAGAAAATTAGAAATGTGCTTTAGGCTGTAGCTGATCTCCCCCAAATTTGAGAGTCATATGGATTCTCACTACATCCAAACGGACAGTCGAGTATGCTGGACCGGGATGCCCGGCTTCCTCCCATGCTGCCTTCTCCTTGTGCCATTAGAGACTCCCCAAGAGTCTGAATTTCAAGAAGCATGAAAAAACGTACTTCTTTGTAGCATGTTGACTACATTCCTGTGCATCCAAGAAGCAGTCGCTAAGTTCTGAATAAACAAGCAAGTAACTTTAACTTAGTATAAATTAGTAAAGTAAATTAGTAACTTTAAAGCAGTATATATTTTAACTTTTTGTTGTTGCTGTTGTTTTGTTTTTCAAGACAGGGTTTTTCTGTGTAGCTTTGGCTGTCCTGAGAACTTGATCTGTAGTCTGGGCTGGTCTCAAAGGCTGTCTCCTAAGAGCTGAGATTAAAGGCGTGCACCACTACTACTACTATTGCTCTCTCTCTCTCTCTCTCTCTCTCTCTCTCTCTCTCTCTCTCTCTCTCTCTCTCTCTTTACTGTTTGATACCTACTCTTTTTTGATCAACACCTCTCACCCCAAGATGGAATGTTCTTCCAAGTGTTTCTACTTGCTTATTCTGCATATTTCTGTATTTTATGCATAGCCTATCAAGTAAATTCTTGTCTATGTTACCACCCCCACAATGCATTAAAAAGTACTGTCAGATATGACTCTCTCCCACCCAAGGCCATATTTATCCCATTGGGTATCTGAACCATTTAAGTCAGATGCTGCAGAGTGGCAGGGCATGCTCTTTAAATGCCTGCCATGCACACCATGTGTTGGTCCCGAATACAGGCTTTTGATGATGACACAGAGGGCAGCTTTGGAAACATTTTCATGCTGTACCATCACCAATTACATTTAATATTCAAATCTGGGTTTAACCCAGACCTCCCAAGAAGGGTCCCAGTGGCCAAGTCAGCGAAGGAATGCCTGGAATTTTGACCTCTCTTCCTTAAGTATCTGTCCAGCTTATGTGCTTCCATGTGTTTTTGAATTAAAAAAGATTCAAATAATCTATCCAAACTTTTCCTGATTCAGGCATCCAACATCATTAGTGAAGACAAAATGGCTAGAGTTTTTTTTTTCTTTTTTTTTTAAATACTTACAGCTTAAACTAAAACTATAGAGTGTAGGAGTTAAACGTTTGGCTTATGGAAGCTAGAAGCTAGTCTATACTGCTTAGGAATACGATTATATAATGAAAAATAAGGCAAGAGGCTTGCAATTTTATAGAAACCAAACGCATAGTTTCCCTCTTTCCCCTGGGATGAAATGCTTTCCCGTAGGTGCTGGGGCTATGCCTCTCGTCATGAAGCCTGAGGAGGGGCGCTTTGATGTGAACAGGGATCATGGTCGAGCAACGGATGTAGAAACCAGTGTGGGAACAGGAGGGGCTTGCAGAGACAGGAAAAGGCATTGTCCCGAAGAAAGGTTATTCCACTCCTTTCTGTCGTCATTCGGGCCGTCTGGTTTATTTCCTTCCCCCAGGTTGGTGCGAGTTGGAATGAGAGTCTTCTGTTAATGAGGTCAAGAACAAGGCTCCCCATTTTGTGAGGTGGTCAGGGCTGAACTTTCAGATTTCAGATTTTATGAAAAGTGACTCCAAAATTAATTTGGTCTTTGACTGAGCGATGCCAAAGCAGCTGGCTAGGAAGTCAAAGGCCTAACTCGTGTGGGTAAGCAATGTTGAACAATCCAACTGGATGGTTTTCCTAAGGAAACACCTTAGCTGGGCAACACAACAATTCAGGTACTGTGGACATGTAAGGCTGAAATCCTGCCTCCGGTCAGGTGCCTTGCCACTAGAAATTTTCTGAACTACTGAGCTTTAAAAAAAGAGTTTCCTATTACAAATGACTGGCTGCCGACTGAAAGCTGTGATGAAGGCAGTGTGATGCTGTAGATCCCCGGGCTGGTTTTCTGTGATCATGTGGCCACTCCCCTGTGGAGGTCCCATCTTCCTCTGGGGTTTTCTCAACACACTTCACCCTCTGTCCTGTGCCCCTCTTCTTCGAATACAGTTGCCAGACAGGATCTTCAGCTAAGCCTCCATCCCCTAAGGGCACTATTTAAGAGTGGCCAAGGTCAGGTTCCCATCAAGTATCAAGATCTTGTCATTTTCTCCAGACTTAATAGTAGACGCTCCAGCTTAATTTATGTATATAAGTACACTGTTGCTCTCTTGAGACACACCAGAAAAGGGCATCGGATCCCTTTACAGATGGTTGTGAGCCACCATGGGAATTGAATTCAGGACCTCTGGAAAAGCAGTCAGTCAGTGCTCTTAACCGCTGAGCCATTTCTCCAGCCCGAGAATGCTTTTTATTTCCTAGTTTTCACACCAATCCATGGCTTAAGGCAAACCTTTAATATCAGATTTCTCATTTTAGAGATCAGTGAGTTGATGATCAATAGGCTTCAAGCATACAGAGAACAATACAGCTCCGTGGTAGAGTGCTTACCCAGCAACCGGAAGGCCATGGGATTCTATCTCTAGCACAGAGATGGGTCTCTAATCCAGCATCACGTGGAAAATGAGTGTCAGAGCCAAGGTTAGTCTGTTCAATATGGCTGAGACTAATGGGTGTAAAATCTGTAGAGTACTGGCCTCAGCTCTCAGAACCAAAGAAAACTAACTTTCCTTTCTAGGACCTGTGGGAACCCCTCTTTCCAGGACCTGTAGGAACCCCTCTAGCTAGGACCTGTAGGAACCCCTCTTACAAAGGTCCAGAGAAGCTGCAGCCAACCTTACCTTAGAACCTGAATTTGGTCTGAATTGCCAGAGACACTCTTTCAATTGAGGTTGTTGCAATCTTGCCCTTTGTTCTAGGTCACATTGAAGACCCTAGAGGAGGCAGAAATAGTGGTACTCACTTTTGACCCCAGCACTTGGGAAGCAGGGGTAGGTGGAGCTCTATGAGTTTGAGGCCAGTTTAGTCTACGTAGTAAGTTCCAGGAGAGCCAGTTAGAAATGCATGAAGAGACATTGCAAACCTCCATCTCCTGAAAACAAACAAACCAACAAACATAAACAAAACTCATTAACAACAACAAAACCCAAAAGGGTTTAAGATGGACCATATTTTTCTAATATGCAATTTTAGTACATTAAAAAAAATTTAAAAAGAACCTTCCAAGGTCCAAGGGTACAACTCAGAGATGTGCAAGTCCTGGGTGTGAGCCTCAGCATGGAACAGCCGAGCAAACAGATATATAAAAGGAAGCACACCAAAGTGTACTTTAGGGGAAATTAACTGAAGAATAAGCCAAGACGGGGCTCAGAAGGCAACTCAATTTTAGATAGCAAAAGTCAGAGGCGTCTTCCATAAGCTAGACCGAAAGATGAATAAAACATTCCTGGTTCTCCAGGATCACGGCTCTGAGGGTAGGCAAAAAAATATAAGCACATGATGTGGCCACCCCAACAGAAGTAGGAATGACAGGTTAGAACTGTGCAGAAAGGGAAGACAGAAGGAGGGCTTGGGAAGGTTCTATTTAGAGGTGCCCATTTGTTGGGGACCCTGACAAATCAGACCCACAGTAGCAGAATGAAGGTCGAGGGCAGTAAAACACACCTTACCCATGACCAGAAGCCATTCCATCATGCTTCGTACCAGACCACTGCAGAACCCATCCATTTTGTGGTATCAGGGATTGGGCACAGGCTTTGCACGTACCAGCTGAATGCTCCACCCCTGAGTCACAAACCCATGGACCCATTATCTAGTGTTATCTAGGAGGCAGGTGTCCTGAACTTGAGGTGAGTTTATTCTTGTCTTCTTTTTATTTAAAAATCTCAGGAATAAAGCATAGGTAACGATGGCCCATTTCTCTCATGTTTGCGTAATTTCCTTCTTAAACTCTCACCACTGAGGACTTTTATAATAATGAGACTCATTCAGAGCTTTATATCAGCTGTAAAAAAGACCTTTCATTCAGAGGGACCCTTTCAAAATGATGGACTGTGCATCACAATCCAGTTATGCCTCTAACTACATTTCCAGAACTATTTACTAATTACAGAATTATTTTAGTCAAGATTGAACCCTTTTTCTTTTCTACTTATTTGAGTCAGAACCAAATGAACACATAAGGCCAAATCTATTTCCTCTATCATAACAGATTGAGAGAGTATAAATAAGGGACCAGCTATAATACTAAGCAGGAGAAACTGGTCACAATCCCCGACCTGCTGGCTATTTTCCCCTTGTGTAAAAATAGCAGATTTATCAGAAAACCCAGGCACCACACTGAGATGCTTTGAAAATGCTTTCTATTAATATCTCCTTGTTAAATGTGATTTTTCTGAGAAACAGGTAATAGGACCAATTTAGTCATTTCCGTTTGGATAGATAGTAATGTTCTCTGTTTACAGAAGTGCAGTGCCTGCTTAAAATCAGTGCTGCAGAACAAGATAGGGTGCATATGAATCGGGCAGCCCTGAAAGCAGGTGAGCTGACTACCCTGTAATGAGTTAATGAGTCCAGCCTCTTGATTATTATTACTGAGCACATAAAGTACTTCAGATATTATACTTCATGTGGGAATGCGAGTCACATAAGGTCTTGGCTCTCGAGAAGCCCATAGCATCACAGAGTAGATGAGCAGTAAGGAAGAGTCAGTGTGACAGATCCTCCTACTGACCAGAAATGCCACTGGCTACAAGATGCCCCACTGCTACTTTTACATTACGTAGAGAGGCTGTGGCCAGTTAAACTCTGATAAGCTATTGATCGTAAGATCCTATTTAAGAGATGTTAAGAAGGATCTTAGACTTGGAGGAATGTAGCATTTCCAAAGTAGAACATAGAACGCCCTGTTAGACTACCCGAGGAGTAGAGCATAGAGCACCTGAGGAAGGACTTTCACTCGGGATGGCTCCTGATGGGACAGATTTTAGCTCCTACTAGAAGAATAAAGTCGTTCCTAGTAATGATCAAATAAGAACACATGAGGGCTAGAGAGATCACTCAGTAGCATAAGAGCACAGGCTGCTCTTCCAGAGGACCTGGGTTTGACTCCCCACACCCACACAGTAGCTCAAAACCATCTTCAGCAGGCTCAGAAGACTTTCTTCTGGCCTCCCTGGGTATGGCATGGATGTGGTGCACAGACATACACGCAGAAAAAAAAACACCTATACTCATTAAAAGAACAACTGAACTAGCCTCAGGACAGAGAAACAGAACACTTACTTGACAGGTTTGAAGTGTCTAAACTATACTTCTCTGGGTTTGGTAAAGAAGAGCACGCTGTAAAGCCACCTTGCTTTCCACATGGTCCTCTGCAGCTATGAGCTGTCCCTCCAGCCACATCCCCGTCAAAGCCTTGCCCTGAGACGCACAGGGATGCCCAGGACCTGCCTGCTTCCTTCTGGGTCAGCGGAGACCATTGCTCTTGGCATACCTATTTTTCAGTGTGGCCTGTTCTGTTGGAGGATCTGGCCCCTTAACCAGAGTGAATACCAGTTTGGAAACCTTGGGTGGTCTGACCTGACATTCTGCTTCAGTGGCCATGGATATTTTAAGTCTCCAGGAGGCGGTCTCAGTCTCAGTTTCACTGGCTCTACTTTTAAAGGGCTTTGGGACAGTTTCCCTATGCTTTGGTCTGGAGGCCCTGCTGCTTCGTGCTGCAGTGATTTCTTCCTGGTGTCTCAACACCAGGCTTCAACTGTTCGGTGCTCTGTTTGTTGGGAGGCTGCCTTCTTCAGCGTTGCTCTCTGCCCAGCTGGAGGCTGGCTCTTCATTTGTTGTTTAAGATTTGAATCTTGACTTTTACTATTTTCCTTTCTCAGGAGAATGTGTCTTAATACCCTGAAAAACCATTGTAGATTCTCATATTAAGCCTTATTTTCTTATCCTTACCTCTTTCAGGGGAAGGGGGGAAAGGAGGGGAGGAGAGGAGAGGAGAGGAGAGGAGAGGAGAGGAGAGGAAAGGAGGGGAGAGGGGAGGAGAGGGGAGGAGAGAGGAGGAGAGGAGAGGA
>NW_022196898.1:78308066-78336037 GCF_008632895.1 Mastomys coucha
GCAGTGAGGGGAGGGATTTGATGGAGACATTTAGGGCTGAGTGTTCCAAGGTTTCTCACTCTGCATATTGCCTGGCTGTAGGTCTCTGTACTTGTTCCCATCTGCTGCAGGAGGAAGTGGCTCTGATGACATTTGAGCAAGGTATAGCAGAATGTCATTAGGAGTCATTTTATTGGTGTATTCTTTCAGTAGAACAGTGGTATTTGGATTTCTCCTAGGTCCCTGGGCTATCTAGTCCTATGTTCTTGACCACCCAAGCAGTGTTTCATGTGGGTTCTTGCTTATAGAGTGAGCCTTAATAGCTTGCTGGTTATTCCCACAAGCTTGGTGCCACCATTGCATTAGTGTATCTTGCTGGAAGGATACAACACACACACACACACACACACACACACACACACACACATTAATGCAAGAAAGATACAGAAAGAGAGTGGGGGATGGAGCAGAGAAAGAAAGGACACTGACCAACACAAATGGAAATATTTTAATACTGGATTGTGGTAATAGTTACAAAACTCATAAATTTTCTCAAAATAATCATTGAACTGTATAGTTAAGTGACTTTTATGGCCAATAAGCTATAACTCAACAAAACCGAACAATCCCAAGAAAGCCCAGTAGGTGACAACCATCCAATGTGGTAGTAACCAGCCCTGACTTCTAACTGCATTAGCTCTGGGTCTATGTGGTATAAAGCATTTCAACTATTTAATTGAATACTGAAAAAAAAAATGAACATCTATGGCACCCCAGTGCCAGTAATCACAGTAAAACATTCTTTACACATTGCTGAAAATCTAAACAGCACTCATAATTAGATCAGAAAATAGGTCAGAGGAAAAAAAGGAAACATTTTATTGTAAGGAGAGAAGAAAATGAAGGAAGGATCCGCAAAGCCGGGTCTTTATTTTTCAATTTGTATACAACAAATGCATCAGAGGTCATGAAGTCTGTCAACACATGTCCCTCCACAGCTTCTGCTTCTTTATCCATCCAATATTTGTAGCTCTTGTGAGTGCTCTGAAGACAGTTGGCTCTAGGGGCTCAGTACAGCAGAGCATTGCCTGCTGTCCCGGAAGACCTGAACCTGGGATGGTTTGTTTCTGCAAGGGCCCATCCAGTGACAGGACCTATCCAAGAATAGGTGGACTTTCCTATAGCTAAGGTCAGTAAAGCCTCACTTCCTCTCTTCTTTAAGTCATTCTACACAATTCTTTTATTTCTTGATGGTTTCATCAGTCTTGCTGCATAGCCCAGACTAACCTCCTTTCCTCTGTGTCCTGTGAGGGTGCGTTCTTAAGCCATTTTACTCAACTCTTTTCTTCCTTTGGTGTTTTTATCAGTTTTGCTGCATAGCCCAGGTGAGCTTCCACCTCGAAAGAACTGAGGTTGTGTATGTGCAGCTGCCCATGAGTTCCGCATACTCTAAGTAGTTCCAATTAATATTAATATTTGAGTTGAATAGAAGCTTCCCTACACTTCTCAAAGGAAATCAGGGGGCACCTTCAGCATGTCCCACAGGCTCACCCTGCAAAATCTATCTCAAATCCGACTGTTTCTTATACTCTTACCAAATTCTCCTTTAATTCCAGTCTCTAACTGAATCAACCTTTTGCCGTTTTCCCTGTTCCCACACTTGGTCCTTAGAACCCAATCTCTGCATAACTATCTGTGATCTTTAAAACAAATAGTTATTCCAGATTTGTTCCTGTGCTTGATTTGCACTTGTTGCATAAGATTCATCAATTGGCAGATGGATATAGATAGTATAGGGCTAGGGCTAGGGCTAGGGTATAGGTATAGGGTGTAGGTATAGGTATAGCGACAGAGACAGACACATACAAGAGACACACACAGACACAAATATATAATAGAGTATAAGGACAGAGCCCTTTATTCTTTTTTAATTTTTATTTATTTATTTTTAAATTTTATTTAATCTTTTTTTTTTTACATTCCAAATTTTTTTTTTGGTTTTTCGAGACAGGGTTTCTCTGTGTAGCCCTGGCTGTCCTGGTACTCACTCTGTAGACCAGGCTGGCCTCGAACTCAGAAATCCGCCTGCCTCTGCCTCCCAAGTGCTGGGATTAAAGGCGTGCGCCACCACCGCCTGGCTTACATTCCAAATTTTATTCCACTCCTGGTCTACCCTCTGACTGCTCCCCATCCCACACCTCCTCTCTGCCCCCATTTCCATGAGGATGTCCCCACCCCACCCCCATCCCACTATATCTCTAAACTCCCTGGGGCCTCCAGTCTCTTGAGGGTTAGGGGCATTTTCTCTGGCTGAATCCAGAGCCTGCAGACCTCTGCTGTATGTGTGTTGGGGGCTTCATATCAAATGGTGTATGCTGCCTGTTTGGTGGTCCAATGTCTGAGAGATCTCGGTGGTCCAGGTTGATTGAGACTTCTGGTCCTCCTACAGGGCCACCCTTCTCAGCTTCTTCCAGCTTATCCCTAATTCAACCACAGGGATCAACTGCTTCTGCCCATTGGCTGAGTGTAAATATCTGCATCTGACTCTTTCAGCTGCTTGTTGGGTCTTTCAGAGAGCAGTCATGCTAGGTCCCTTTTTGTGAGTGCTCCATAGCCTCAGTAATAGTGTCAGGCCTTGGGGCTTCCCCCTGAGCTGGATCTCACTTTGGGCCTCTCTCTGGACTTCCTTTGCCTCAGGTTCCTCTCCATTTTTGTCCCTGCAGTTTTTTTTTTAGATAGGAACAATTATGAGTCAGAGTTTTGACTGCGGGATGGCAACCCCATCCCTCACTTGATGCCCTGTCTTTCTGTTGGAGGTGGGCTCTACAAGTTTCCTCTCCCAAGTGTACGGCATTTTGTCTAAGGTCCCTCCCTTTGAGTCCTGATAGTCTTTCACCTCCCAGGTCTCTGGTGAACTCTGGAGGGTCCTCCCACCTCCTACCTTCCTAGGTTGCCTGTTTCCGTTCTTTCTGCTGGCCCTCAGGGCTTCAGTCCTGTTCCCCCACCCAATACCTACCTGATCTTGTTCCCTGAGCCCTTTATTCTTTAGAGCAGCCATCATTAGCTTTCCATGTAGACCTTTCCATGGTTCAACTGAACCCCAACCTGGCAATTGAATAGCTCTTAGTGTTTCTAGGAGCTGGTCATGGTTGAGTTCCAGGGACCAACAGAGGGCAGGCCGTGAATGAAGGAGATAATTGCATGAATCAGCCTTCCTGCACCTCACTGCTGAGACAAGAAAAGAGCTAATGGAAAGAGAGTCTCTCTCTCTCTCTCTCTCTCTCTCTCTCTCTCTCTCTCTTGATAAAGGGTGTCTCTATGTAGCCCTGGCTGTTCTGGAACTCACTCTGAACTCAGAAATCCACCTGTATCTGCCTCCCAAGTGCTGGGATTAAAGGTGTGTATCACCACTGCCTGGCTGACTCAGTCTTTCTTGTGGGTTGTGGGTGGGTGCGGGATCCCTTTTAGGCCTTTGGTCACAGCTTCTCCTCTACTTATTCTGTTAAGTTTATAATGCTTTCTTGTTTTCTGTTTTGTTGTTGCTGTTACAGCTGTTGTTGTTTTGGTTTTGTTGATTTTTGTTGTTTTTTTGTCATAACAAAAATTCATTATCTTAGTGTGTATATATGACACAATTCATAAGGAATAATGTAATATTTATCACCTTAAAAGAACTGGCACACATATCACATATTCCATTTGATAGTTTCCTCTGAACTCTCTTTCTTGCTAGTCCATGCTTCGGTTCATCCCTGGCCTTTAATCCAATTTTAGGAAAGAATACTGCTAAGCCAGCTTACCAAACACTCTCCATCCTCAATATCAAAGTGAATTTCTCCCTCTCACCTTGATATAGAGTCAAACTCCTTTCCCCAAACCCTTCATACGTAATGGAGGCAGGCTAGGATAGGGAATGGTTTAGCAACTGGAGACTCTCCTTGGGATGGCCTATGGACATAACCTTCTAATAATATACTTCGCAGTCTGAACCCCTTACCTGTAAGTGCATCTGTCCAAAAACTGCAATCTGTTAGATATTTAGGACTGCAGCCAGCAGAAGCTACATGCATACCCCTTTCTGAGCAAAGGAGTAAATTCTTCCTTCCATAAACAAATATGAACAGTTACCAAATATGAACAGTTTCCATTCAAACACTCACACCCCTAATATATCTGTTTACAAAGGTGGAGGGCCGGTGCAGGCCAAACAGGTTTTAGCCACATGTGAAATAAGGCAAGCTATGTCCTCTCAATGAACTTTTAGGAGAGTTTCCTATTTACCATCTTATGCCTATATATAATTAGGGATGCATATGATTAAAGTCAGAAGTATTATGGGAATGAACATGCACAATAAATAAAGACCTGTGTAATCCAAGCTTGTCAATCAAACTAAAGAACTACTTAAACTATGCACCTGGAATATTAGTTACCTTTTTGTTACTGTGATAAAACACCATGACTAAGGCAAATTAGGGAAGAAAGTTTATTTGGGATTAGGGTTCCAAAGAGATGAGACCAGGATTGAGGGGACAGCACAGCAGCAGAGGCCAAGGCATGGCAGCTGGAGCAGCAAGACCTGAGAGCTCAGGTCTTGTCTTGAACCACAAGCACTATTCAGCGCAGTGAACTGAAAATGGTGAGTCTTTAAACCCTCAAAGCCTGTGTGGTGGTTTGAATAGAAATGAGGCCCATATATTTGGATGCTTGGTTATTAGAGAGTGGTGGTGCTTTTCCACAGGGATTAGGAGGTGTGGTCTCGTTGGAGGCGGTGTGGCCTCGTTGGAGGAGGTGTGGCCTCGTTGGAGGAGGTGTGGCCTCGTTGGAGGAAGTATGTTACCAGAGGTGGGCTTTGAAGTTTCAGATGCCCAAGCCAGACCCAGAGACCTCTTTCACTTCCTGCTGTCATTGGATCCAGATGTAGAACTCTCTCATCTCCTCTAGCACCATGTCTGTTTGTATGCTACAATGCTTCCTCCTATGCTGATGCTGCGCTAAACCTCTGAACCTGTAAGCAAGCTTCAATAATTTTTTCTTTTATAAGAATTGCCGTGGTCATGGTGTCTCTTCATAGCACTAGAACATTGACTAAAACAGCTTGCCAGTGTCATACTTCCTCCAACAATGCTACCCATCCTAAATCTCAAACAGCATCATCAACTGGGACCAAGTGTTCAAATAGATGAGCTTAGAGGGACAGTCTCATGCATATCACTACCTCTAGCAACCAAACCCCTTCCTGTTTTGAACTCCAGAAAAGAAAGCCCCCCCAAACCCAATGGGGCCCTAGAGTCCCCTCACTCATGTGGCCACTGTCACTCTTAAATGCGTGTTTCTCATCTATTGCTTTGCTTGAAATGAAGAAGGCTTGGCATTTTGCAATCTGTTGCACCTTTAATTAATTCATTCTTGCATAATGTACCCAGCCAAGACCCCAACCATTAGTTCTAGGTAACCCTTAGTAATTTTCCACTCACCCATTTCTCACTATAGCCATTGTTGATAGTGCCAGCCGGTCTGTTATGGTCATAGATGAGTTTAATTTTCCCCCATAATAACATTACCAACTGAATCACTACATATCTGTATAAATTCTTTCCTGTCTTTTTCATTTTTAAGACAGGTTCTCCCTCTGTCATTCTGGCTGCCCTAGAGCTCTCTAAGTAGACTAAGCTGACCTCGAACTCACAGAAATCCATCTGCCTCTGCCTCTAGAGTGCTGGGATTAAAGGTGTGCGCCACCCTACTCCTCCCTGTCATTTTAAAAAAGAAAATACCAGGTATGAAATTTCTCTGTAAGACACTGATTCAAAATATTGCTGCTTTGCATTTTAAATTACTTATCAAAAATTCACTATTGAACCCTCCCCTCGCAGTGTTAATTTCTTCTCAATATGTTCAAAGACATTAGGCAGTTGAGCAAGCTCATCTCAGTTTTCCATTGTAGACTCCAGGTGTCCTTGCTGTCTAATCTTCAGAGGTGTTCAGTGGTCTTCCTACACTCCTCTTCATGTTAGATTTTGTGGGTTCACTTCGTTGTCTATTTATTCCAGCCTCCACCATTTTAGGTCTTGGCTCTTCTTCTGTGTTAGCCTTATAGTGAGATGCATTTTTCAGGAGCTTCCCCAAGACAGACTGTGAGATGACACATGTTCCTCCTTCAATTGCAAGGGAAGCAAATCTCCCCGCCTTTGATCTGGACTAGCCTGTGACTACTGCATCTAATAGAATAACAGAAATGATAACAGGCTGACACTAGCTCTAGCCTTCGAGACTGAGAGCATGGATACTGTCATAGATCCATATGTGAATTCCTACTGACCAGACTAAAAGGAGGCCTAAGCTAGACACGTAGCAAGCCTGTTCTGTCCACGTTGTCAGTTTTGTGAAATATAGTCGATTTTACTTAGTAAGTCTGAATGTAGTTTTTGTTTTTGTCTCCCTGAGGACATTTGACACAGTTTAGTGACCAAGACCTGGGGGAAAGACTGCTATATACTCTAATGAGAATTGCCCAACCATACTGAGGAATGTTCTGCAGGTAACAGCACTGTTCCTTAAAACAAGTGTCTTACAGTCTAATTTGACAATGGTGTCTAGGCTGAGAAACCCTGGTCTACACCAAACATTACCCCAGCACATGGCTAATGTACACACTTGGACTTTCTAAAGTGCATGGCTCATCTTCAAAATACCATGTGTGTTAAGTCTTCCATCAGTATGCCACTTGGGCATTTTAGCTCACTGGAGAAGCTGTAAGTTGGAATGTTCTTTGGTATACCCTTTTATTATAGTTACTTAATATTTAATACATGCTTATTTATTTAATTTATTTTGTTTTCTTAAGACAGGGTTTCTTTGTGTAACCTTGGCTGTCCTGGAACTAGCTCTATAAACCATGCTGGGCTTAAACTCACAGAGAGATCTGCCCACCTCTCTGCCTCCCAAGTGCGGGGATCAAAGGCGTGTACCACCACCACCTGGTTCTTATCTTTTTTGAGAGAGGGAGAGGGTCTCTAACTTGTATACCAGTACCCACAATGCAGGAGAGGATAGCACTGAATTTCTGATCTTGCTGCCTACACCTCCTCGCTGCTGGGGTCATAGGTGTGTACCTCTGAATCTGGTCTGCTATAAAGACAGAATTCAGGGTTCCGTTCATGGTAGGCAGGTACTCTACAAATTGAGCTGCATCCCCGCAGATTCTTTCATGTCTTTAGAAGGCTGGGATTAGTGGTTAAAGAAAAAAAAGTAGACAGTAAATTAATATAATCCCTACTTAATTTATTATTTTTCTTTCCCACCTGCAATGGTATGTGGCATAAAGAGTCTCTGATGTTTTTCTCCCAGCAACTCTTGTCTTCTCAGAGGAAAGAGCCCACCAGGCTCTTTCCAATCACCAAATAATATTATCCTCATTATAACACTGCAGGCCCACAAAGGACTTCATCTTAAGTAATAATTGAAATAGAATAGGAATTTGGATTCTGTTGTGGCGTGTTCTTTGAATTAAAATCAACAACAGCGTTTAAGCCCTTTTTAACTCCACAAATTCACTCTCGACAACACAACAAATAACTTGAGAACTCTTTCTACTTTCATCAAAACTAACATCACCGGAGGCTACCATTCCACGTCAACCAACCATACCAAAGGCTGCACCCCGATACAGTTGATTATGACCTTGGAGACAAATTGGGGATTTGCAGCCCTGTGTTGTGACATGTAGCACGTTTGGAAGGCTTGCACTAGCTAAGTCTGGATGACAGCTCTGTTTGCAGAGCGAACTCACTGAGGCTGAACTCAGCGGTTAGTCATGGTTGGTTATTTCATGCTTTACCACTCCCCGGCTCCACCTCATTCTCCAACCTCACTGCCTAAGTCTAAACAATCGGGACGAAAGGTCTCTATCTTCTGCGGGTCCCATGCAACCAGTGACTTGTGATATATTTTGTGAATCACTTTGGCCTTACCACTCTATCTACACAAGTCCGCTACTTACTCATCTTCGGAAAGTCAGGAACACAATGAAAGTTCTTTGACATCTTCAGGTAGATGAGGAGCCTGAAGCAAATCCATGGATAAGACTGCTTCTTTCGGGGCTGGTGAGATGGCTCAGTGGTTAAGAGCACCAACTGCTCTTCTGAAGATCCTGAGTTCAAATCCCAGCAACCACATGGTGGCTCACAGCCATCCATAATGAGATCTGATGCCCTCTTCTGGAGTGTCTGAGGACAGCTACAGTGTACTTACATATAGTAAATAAATAAATTAAAAAAAAAAAAAAAGAACAACAACAAAAAAAAAGAGACTGCTTCTTTCTCCTGGGTCCCGTAGCTGGAAGTCCCATCATCCTTTTCCTTTTCTCCCTGGCCTATCAGTGTCCTACTTTTCTCTAAGCAGGAATGCTTGTATCTCCAGACTGGGTGTTAATGGAAGCCATCCAGCCTTCCTCCCAGGCTACAGACCTTCCGTGGCTGGTTCTTTACCTCTCTGCATCTGTTCAAGTCTATCTACTTCCATGTCCGTTGGCAAAAACCCAGCTCTGATTTCTCCCGGAGACCCCTTCTCTGCCCATAAGTCCCGCCCTCCACTTCCTGCCTAGCTATTGGCTGTCAACTCTTCATTAAGACAATCACGGAGTACCTTGGGCAGCCAAGGAAGGAACAAATATCTACATATCCTGCCAGCACCTGGAGGTGTTGGCACAACGATTAACAACTGAGAATACTGGGGCACACTTTTATTGCCAGTCAATGCAATATGTATGGGCGTAGTTTACTTCAACAGAGGAGAGAGAGGAAAGAGAAATGGGGAAGGGGAGGGGAGGGAGTGAAAGCTGGTCAGCAAGTCCATTAGAGAGAGTAAGGGGAAAGGAGACAGAAAAGGAAGAAGAGATATAGATTTCTTCCCTGGCTTGAGTTGAGATGATCTACAAATTAGCAAAACATCCCCTATGACAGTGGCTCTCCTCAACCCACACAGGGGTCACATATCAGATATCCTGCATATCACTTACATCAGATATATACATTACATTTCATGACAATGGCAAAATTACAGGTATGAAGAAGCAACAAAAATAATTTTATGGTTGGGGGGTCACCACCCCGTGAGGACCTGTACTAAAAGGGTCACAGCCTTAGGAAGGTTGAGAAGCACTGTCCCAAGAGGTATGCACAAGGCTAATGAGAAGGCCAAGTTGACTCCACAACAGACTTCAAACTGACAGTTAAGGAGACTAGGCCTAAGAATTGGGCAAGCCCAGGCAAGTCACTTACTAATAGAAAAAACCCCAGGCTCCCACCTTCACATCCAGGTAATGGAATGTCCCAGCCAACTGACCTGAAGCAAAGACAATGGGGTCAGCAGCAGTTTCTAGTCTTCCTCAGCTACTTCCTCAGTAACTGTTCCCAGAGCTTCCAGCCCCCATAACCCTGGTAATGAAACGTCTGTAAAGATAGACCCAACAGATTAACATAGAGGTCACCTACTCCGTAATTCCCTAATGTGCTTTTAAATCAGGTCTGCAGGCTCACTTGGGCATCTGTCTATCTTGGTAATGGGGAGACCCCACCATGCTGCACTTCTGCAGAATAAAACACTCTTTGCATTTATATACTATTTGAGATTGGGGTGTCGTTCTTTGATGAATTATGGACCCTTACACTAAAAGTGCTTTGCAGGTCTGAAGTGGCAGATTTTTGGCAATATCATCTCATAATACCCAATACTGCAGGCTGATCTATGACAACTTTCACAAGCATCTCTTCCTTAAAAAAATTAAATTAAAATTTCATGTCCTCATTGGAATAATGACCATTCAACCTTATACCTTAAAGAATGCTCCCAGCCCAAAAGTTCCACTTTTCCCTCTTGATTTCTAAAGAGATAAGAACGGTTTTTAGAGGTACCAAACTTTGTGGGATCTGTGGGCCTTTCATTCTATGCCTGCTGGGATATCAGCTCTGGGGGAGGAAGGAAGTAGACCAACAGGGCAGGTTCTACTGAGGCACCACACTCTGTTCTCTCCAAAGGTTTCATGGCTCCTCTTTGGAGTTGGAGGGAGTTAATGTCCACTTTGGCCTTCAACAGAGGAGTATGTCTTCCAATGTCCAGCTCTGAGCCCAGTCTATGGAATTAGTAAGGATGCCCCTATTTCAACAGATAGCTAAGTGTGAAGCCAGAGCGTTTGCTTGTGTGAGTAAATGAGCCTGGCTGTCAGCTTGAAAGCTGCTCATTTTAGTATTTTAAAAAAATAAAATCAAAACTCTAAAGCATTCTCCTGTCCAAATGGACATTACCATCTCCACCATCCAGGTCACTGGGGTTTAAGGTACTAAGAACAATTCCCTTGGTGGGTGCCTATGACACGTTGCCAACTGGTAGACCTTGTTTCTGGGTCCCCCTCGGTGAATCGCCCTTCTAAAACTGGGAGAAAACTCACCGGATCCCCCCTTTGAAAGCCACAGGGACCTATGCGAGTGAATGCTGCTTTATTCCTTTAGGAATTAGCCCCATCTCTGTTAGCACTTCCCCCCTTGCTTACTCAGTACCAACCACCCACATTTCTCGTGTCTCAGGAGAGTGATGTAACTGGGGTGATTATACTGTGTGGCTATCAGGGCAAGAGGGCTGAGGCTTGGCAGGCCCAGGCATCAGCAGATAACAGAGAACTGCTTAGGCTCGAACGCTTAATTGGTTACTCTTAGTCACACACTTGCCTGGTTTAATGAGAATCACTCCAGTTGATATGAGCTAAAGTTTACTGACTTCTAATTCTTAGCCTTTGCTCTATAAAATCCAGTCTTCTTTCTGCTTTGTATGCATGACCCTCCCTTCCTTCTGCCCCTATCCCCCTTAGGTTCCTGTATTTCAAGCTGCCTCTGACTCACTAGTAGCAGAGGATGGCCTTGAACTCTCCACCCTCCTGCTTTCCCCTCCCAAGTGCTGAGATTACAGATGTGCACCACCTGACTGAGTACAGACTCATTCATACTTTAAGGAGGGACCTCCCAGAACTAACTTCCTGTGTAGGTTTCATCTAGCCATCTTCCCCATTCACAGGGGTTTGCTAAGCACATATCATATTCATCAATCTGATGCCAGACATTTATCCCTATTTTATTAACTTTAAAATTATGATGTTTCCCCATTGAGGCAGCTCACAGTTACTGCCAGCCAGAAGCCACCCTGGGGTTGGTTATTTTACTGGTTGGCATAATGAGGCTCTTCACATTCTTGTCCACTAACCTCTTATGGACCACTGGAGGAAGGCCTGTAAATGATCATTGTCTGGTATCTAGTATCCTGTTGGGGGAGTGATGTCTTAGCTCTGATGTCCATGGCTTGAGAGGAAATGCCACTGCTAAAAAGGAAGCTCTTTGCAGAAACACTGTCCCCTCAACACTCTGGAGGCACAGGCAGTGATGATGTACCTAACTCAGAATTAGACTCTGGGTGTCAAGTTCAGGAAATGGAACCTATTTCTTCCAATGGTGTTTCCTTTGTGTGGATGTGCAAGAGGAGTGTCCCGAATGGCTCTGGATAAATACGTTGCTTGATCCAATCAGAGAAATGTCTAACAAAACATAGTGCCTTGATTTTATTAAGCATTGTGTCATCCTTAGTGGCTATCTTTCCCTTAGTTTTTTTCTTTTAAGATTTATTTTGTTTTTTAAAGATTTTATATATATATGAATGAATGTTTGTCTGTCTATGTGCCTGGCGCCCCCCTGAGAAGACCATGAAGGCACTGGATCCCTTACAACCAGAGTTACCACTGCTTGTGAGCAGCCATGTAAATTCTGGGAATGAAACCCAGTCCTTTGCAAGAGCAGCAAGTGCTTTTAACCACTGAACTGTCTGTCTTTCTAGCTCCTCCCTCCACTGCTCAATGGCACTGTGATGGTTTGTATATGCTTGGCCCAGGGACTGGCACTATTTGGAGGTGTGGTCTTGTTGGAGTAGGTATGTCACTGTGGGTGGTGTGGCTTTAAGACCCTCATCCTAGCTGCCTGGAAGCCAGTATTCTACTAGCAGCCTTCAGATGAAGATGTAGAATTCTCAGCTCCTCCTGCACCAGGCCTGCCTGGATGCTGCCATGCTTCCTGCCTTAATGATTATGGATTGAACCTCTGAATCTGTAAGCCAGCCCCAATTAAATGTTGTTGTCATTTAAAAGACTTGCCTTGGTCATGGTGTCTGTTCACAGCAGTGAAATCCTAAGTAGGACAGCCATATGATACCTGTGCATTTCATCATGGGGCCTAATGCTAATCTTGAGTGGCTGTTGGTTCCTGTTTGGTTTTATAAGTATATTTCATTAAGAAAATACTTCTTGAATGCCTGTGATGTGGGCCAAATGGTGCTAGGTGCTATAAATCAATAGGTGTGCTCTCAAACTTGATCCCAGAGAGATATAAATACTATGCATTTATGAATATATTGTAAAACAGTTCATCGCCGAGGCCTAAAACACAATTCCTGTTCTCAAGACAGAGGGAAAAGATGTAAGACGGTGGATGAAATGCCATGAACTCGGAACCATTTTAGAGGATGTGAGTTACTGTTCTAGAATGCCAATAAGAACCCATTGACTGAGTGGTCTGATAAGCTGTCATGCTAAAAAGCCACGAAGCAAGTGGGAAGCTGGTGATTCCTCCTTATAAGTAAGTAGTTCAAGTAGCAGATGTAACTAGTGAGGGGGCAGGAAACAGGACTAGAACAGTGGTTCTCTACATATGGGTCGAGACCCTTTTGCCAAACTCCAATCTTCAAAAATATTTACATTACAATTCTTAAGAGCACGGTAGCAGAATTGCAGTTATCAAGTAGCAATGAAAATAATTTTATGGTCGGGGGTCACCACAACAGGAGGAGCTATATTAAAAGGGTCAAGGAAGATTAAGAATCAATGCTCTAGGGGCTGGTGAGATGGCTCAGTGGGTTAAGAGCACCGACTGCTCTTCCGAAGGTCCAGAGTTCAAATCCCAGCAACCACATGGTGGCTCACAACCACCCGTAATGAGATCTGACGCCCTCTTCTGGTGTGTCTGAAGACAGCTATAGTGTACTCACATATAATAAATAAATAAATCTTTAAAAAAAAAAAAAGAATCAATGCTCTAGAAAGATTTAGGAGATCATAGTGAGTGTTTAGTCCTTCTATCATACACAGTGAGATGATATCGCAGGGTTAAGATTAGGCAGGGTTAGATCAAGTAATATTTATATTTTAGAAAGGTCGCTCTGGCTGATGATGCAGAGTAGAGTCATCTTATCTCTTTCCCTGCCTCTCAAGCAAGGAAAACAATTGCATCAATCAGTTAGAAGAAGGAGGTGTGGGGATTGGGGGGGGGAAGGGGGATCATTTATTATGATTGTGCAACAACTGTCAAAAATGTTGACTTTGGTACCCTGTGGCCCCTGCCCAGTCGTAGTAACTGCAATAATTTTTAAGTGATGTCCGGTTCAGTTACTTGATTAGAAAAGCAGATTAATAGATCCTCTGACCCAGAGAACAACAGATCAATAAAATCGGCACGCCAATTACGTGACAGAGTCAAAAATCAAAGTGTTCAGTGGCCTTCCTGAGCTTCCAAGGGACTACAGAATTTTCATCTGAGATTTATCAAAGGTTTCTGAGAGCCAAAGAACAGTTCAAATGAAACTCGATTGATTTTGTGTTTCTGCCAGAGTTTTCTATGGGTCATAGCCTGTCAGGTATTAAAAAAAAAAATCGTATTTTTACTGGAGCTTCCTTTCAAGGTGCAGAAGTGAGAAGTCCCTGCTCAAAGAGGCTGGACTGATAAATGCTGGCCATGTGTCTGTTTAAATAGATGCAAATGAAATGCCAAAAGGCTCAAGTTCAAAGGAGGGACTCAGTACCTGAGAAATGTCTCTTTATGGAATTCCACTTCTGAAGCACAGCTAGAAATGTTTCTTTATGCAGGTGGGCCAGGCAGACAGCTCTGTGAGGGTCTCTCAGTCCACAGAGCCACAGGCCTTCTTTAGGCTCACTGCGAGAGAGGGGCTGCTTACCTGGAAGGTCCCATGTCACCAGAGTGTTAGCATCTTTCCCTTGTGTCATCCTTCAGGAGGAAATCAGATGAGTCACTTCTAAAGATTTTCTCTTCATGCTTTTCTGGATGTGTGGAGCAGGTGGGAGTGGGATAGCCCTGCAGGAAATCATTTAAAGAATGTAGATAATACCGATCAGTGTTGAGCCATCCTGTCAGAGAGTAAAGTGCGGCAGAGCATCCTGGTAAGTTATTTATCATACCCCGAGGCTTGCTGGAATATAACTTCCTTGATGAAAAGATAAAAGGAACAACATAAAAGCAAGGTTTTAAAAAAAAGATTCATTAAAAGGGAATCTACCTTTTGACTTTAACCTTTCAGAGTTTTAAAAATTATTATCTATTGGTATTACTGAAAATTTTCATCACAAAAATTTACTTTGTGGAACATCTTTCCAGAAAGTCAAGAGTATGGTGAGGGAGAAAATGGAGCTGGAAAGGAACAGAAATGCAGAGAGATAGAGAAAACCAAGATTTGGAAATAAGAAGCTAGAGGGTAGAGAAAGGCAGAGGCAGAGGCAGACGGAGTCTGAAGAAATTGACTTCCCTAGAAGGGAATTTTTAATTTTCCCTGGATAATGCAGTTAGAGACCACTTCCCCAGAGAAGAGATACAACCTGCTCTGGGAAAGCAGTTGCTTCACTCTGTTGAAGTCACTGGGAGGGGTTTGGCCCATTTGGCCAGAGAGGACGCTTAAACCAGTGGTTCTCAACCCGTGGGTCTCTACTGCTTGGGAATGCATATCAGAAATCCTGCTTATCAGATATTTACATTATGATTAATAATAGTAGCAAAGTTTTTTTGCTACTATTTTTCATTATTATTTATGAAGTAGCAACAAAAATAATTCTATGGTGGGGGGGGGGGGTCACCAGAACATGAGGAACTGTACTAAGAGGGTCACAGCATGAGGAAGGTTGAGAACCACTGTCAGAGACGGAGTTACAGAGTGTACCTGGAGTCTAATTGGAATAGGCCAGAGCTCTTACCTTCAAATGAAGGCTCGAGATCAAGGTTCCTAAGGTACTTTCTGTTCTGGAATGCCGTCTCTTAAGGCCAGTGGGAGCCCAAGAAAGAATGAGAAGGGAGGTGACACTCCATTACATGATGACATTTAGTTCAAAATCAGTCTCTCTGCGACAGTACTTTGCTAATAAACAACCCTTAGCAAGCTTAACTGATTTTCAGAGCAACTTTGGGCCTATTCTAAAGAAAGCAATACAACAAGTCACGCTTTTATTTCATTTTAACAACTTATTTATGTGGTATTGTGTTATTTTATGTTATGTATATGAGTGCATGTATGTATATGTATTACATGGGTGCCTGGAGCCTGCAGAGGCCAGAAGAACGTGTTGAGGGTGTCAGATCTCCTGGTTGTCAGCTGCCATGTAGGTGATTGGAACCAAATTGTGGGTCTTCCTGAACAGCAGTAAACATTCTTAATTGCTAAACCATCTCTCCAGCCCCAAATCAAGGGTTTTCTTTAAAGCCACCATTTAACTATTTGAAAGAACTCATTTATGAACTATGTAAGTAACAAATTGTTTGTTCATATTTAAAAACAAAAAACAAAAAACAGAAAACAGGAAGGGTGGCTCGAGTCTGTAATCCCAACAAGTGGATAGTTAAAGCAGATAGATTGCGGTGAGTTCTAGGTCATTCTGAATGACCCTGGAAGACTGTCTCAAAACAAACAAAAGAGGGTGTGGTGGTTTGAATGTGTTTGGTCTAGGGAGTGGCACTATTAGGAGGTGTGGCCTTGCTGGAGTAGGTGTGGCTTGGTTGGAGTAAGTATGTTACTACTGAGCAATGAGATCCTCCTCTTAACCACATGAGAGCCAGTCTTCTGTACCTTCAGAAAAAGATGTAGAACTCTCAGCTCCTCCTGCACCATGCCTGCCTGGATGCTGCCATGCTCCCACCTTGGTGATACTGCACTGAACCTCTGAACCTATAAGCCAGCTCCAGTTAAATGTTGTTCTTATAAGAGTTGCCTTGCTCACAGTGTCTCTTCACAGCAATGAAAACCCTAACTAAGACAAAGGCAGACTGTATTACACAGAAGGCTAAACTCCCTCTTTGGTACTTATTGCAATTGTTCCCAACCTCTTTAGTGAGACTTTGTATCCGTGAGCTAAGTGACAGCAAGACTTCTTACGTGCCAGATACACAATTACTTTACAGCTGAGCTAATCTCCCAGCCAGGCCCACTGCTTTCTCTACAGCCCCTCTGGGTAGAGCAATGCAATATTGCTTTTCTGTGCTTTTAACACTAACCCTAATAGTCTTTTTAAAAACTGCTATGACTCAAAGATATGTATGAGTACATTCCTATTCCTTGGAACTGCTTGTAGAGTCCAGAGGCACATAGACCACAGCATCCATAGCTGTTCTTCTGTGCTGTATAGTTAACAGCTTCCTTTTGGCTTGTTATTTCATGATATTGTAAACAAATACCCTATCCTTAAATAGGCTTCCATGTGTACTTATACGACTGCTTTCTTCTCGAAGAGATAATTTCTTCTAGCTTTTGGGTCTTCAGGTCATTCTCAAGCAGTGTGAACTTAGTTACGTGACTAAGAGACTCTAATAAATTGTCTCACAGTTTAAGAGCCAAGGAGAATTATGCTTTAATGTCTGTAAAACAGTAGTCCACTCTCCAGCTATAGAAGATGACCATCACTTCTCTATTATAGATGGCATCTAGAAAATGATTATAATATTTAAACAATCTTTTCTGTTTTGTAGCTTGCATGTTAGATATGCGCAGCAGATATAAAATGTAATTTTTGGTATTTGAAATTTTTTTTTGTATTATATAATTTTTGTATATGAAAACTAAGACTTCTAGAATAATATGCAGAGCCACTGTATAAGACTATTATCTTTTCTCTAAGATGAAATGGAGGGGAAAAAAAGCCAGAGTAATGTCCAAATTGAAGGGCAGCCAATAAGCTCCCGACAGTCACTTCTGACGTGGAGCATCTACATCGGCAGCTTTGCAATCAATCCACTTTCAAATCCTTTGAGCAGCTGTTTGCATGCCACCAACTAATGAAGCTCTTGGAGTGCACAGTTATTAATGGGATGAAGCCAGAGAGGGGATAAAGAAAGAGAGAGTGGACCAAAGAAGAGACATTTTGAAGAGAAGCCTCCCTTTCCCTAGCCACTTGTGGAAATCCATTTCAGCTCAACTGGGACCAATTGTGAGTTTTGGCCTTGGGCAAAATTCTTATTTGCAGTCAATAAATTAATGGGTGACACTCTGAAAAGGGTTGGCTAACTGAATCAATGTCTGATGTGGCATTCTATCCTCAGGCCAAATTCCCCCTGAGCTCCTCAGGCTGGGACTGATTGAAGCAGAGGAAGGACCCTTGAACATTTTTTTTTTTAAACTCTATCTTGAAAGGCAATATTCAGGTAGTATGAAGTGCCGACCTTCTCACTGTCCAGTTCTTGTCTACCTTCACACAGGACTGATGTTGACAGATTGGCCTTGGACGGGCTTGATAATGTGTGGAGATCTTTGTCTACTGATGGCAGTTTAATGCTTCTTCTGGAAAGGTTGTCCATAAGGCCAGAGGAGACTGGTCCCTCACAGTAGTTCCTTTGCAAACCTCTGGACAGCAGGAAGCAGAGAAGGGTGCTCTGTTGGTTCAGCTGGCTTTTTACAGCTGAAGATAACACAAACCGCAAATCTGCCCAGGCTCATGTTTTCTCCGAGGGGGAGGACTATCCAGGGAGCAAAATAAAGAGAAGTTGAGGTTTAATGTTTCATAACTGTGTGCTCTCTTCCAGGTTTTATTCCTGTAATATTCTCTGTGTGTGGTCAGGCCCTTTACAACACAGAGCTATTGAAGAAAAAGGGGAGGGAAGAGGAAAAGGGAGGAAGGGCGGAGGGGTGGATTAAAAAAAAAAAAGAAGAAGGAAAAAGAGCCTATGGGGTATGGTAGGAGGTAGAGAACCGCTTTCAAGTCCTGACCGTGACCTTAACTGGATGTAGTCAAGGCCTCCGGGGGAATTAAGCTGGCCATTTGATTTTGAAAATAGAATACGGGACAAGTACGCACAGAGAATTTATAGAGAAGCCAGAAGAGGGAAGTGACCCACTTAGTGTCTTCTCTACAAAAAGTTCTTGGCATTAAAAAGGTGGCGGGTAGGGAGCACCCCTTTTCCTGACAGTGTGCATGCAGAGGGACCGCTGCGGGGACAAACCCAAGGGAGAAGAGTGCAGAAGCATGACAGCTAATCTTTTGTATTTTTAAGATTAAAAAAAAAAAAAAAAACAGAAGAAAATTTTCTTTGAAATTTCTTGCACAGGGGTTGGGGGTGGGGGATTAGTGCATCAACATTATCTAGGCAACACTGTTCCCACCACAGACTGAACTTGCTGCCAGAGAGAGAAGTCCACTTTGTTTTCGGGTTGTCCCAGCTATTTCCTGCCTTGGAGCAAAAGCCAGTGCATCTATCAGGCCCAGACAATATTTCTCTGTCTCTGCCTATCCTAGTTTCCCTGAAGGAGCACTCAGAAAACACAAGCGGCCAAAGACACGTCCATCTTACTTCTTCTCTTCCAGACGATGCCTTTCTCACCGCAGCCAAACGTCTGAATGTAATTTTAGAAGTTGCCAGTCACTCAGACCTCTGAGCAGTGAGGCACCGCAAAGGCTCATGGTCACGATGACATGCTGTAGCCCTGGAAAGAGACAATTTAAAATGGAGCCAGCTATAGGTTCTGAGATACGTTGGGGATGCCAAGGCAGAGTGGAGTGTGCTGGGGCAGGGCAGGAAAAGAGGGAGAAGAGAATGACATCGGGGTGGGAGGGAGGCTTCCACAGTGGTGTTCATTAGTCAGTGCCCTTTCACTGATGAGTATTTCTTAGGAGCGCAATGCTGGAGCTGAGGAGATCTCAGATGTTACAAAATACAGTCCTCCCATTTAACTAGTTGTCTAGAGGGAAGGCATACTCAAGCTGAGTTCTGGGTTCTTGTTTCCAAGGTGGGTATCTTCCTTTGCTCTAACTTGAGTGCTTTGATAATCGGCTTAAAAAAATCCATGGTCTGTGTCTTAGCATAATTTCAGTTCAAATGACTATTTTCCAGAATAAGGATTTCAGAAAATGAGTTAGCACTGGGTAGCCAGAGAAGATTCTTTCTCCCAGGGCTCTGTCTCCAGTGAGCCTTTCAGAGCTAGGGGATGAATGAAATGACAACAGGGACTGGGCAGCTTCACCAGCTTTATGAGCTAGTGGTACTGGGGATGTGGCTCAGCTGGTAGAGAGCTTGTCTAGCATGCACGAAGTCCTGATGGTGCATGCCTGGAATCCCAGCACTCTGGGGGCCAGGGCTGGAGGAGCCCATTCAAGGTCATTCATTACCAGTGACATAGGGAGTTTGACAAGGTTCTGTGTGGCTGTATTTGTGGATAGATATTGTTTAAATTTGGTTTTATCATGGACTATCTTATTTTCCCCATCTACAATGAGTGAAAGTGTTGCTGGGTATAGTAGTCTGGGCTGACATCTGTGGTCTCTTAGAGTCTGCAACACATCTGCTCAGGCCCTATGGCTTTTAGAGTCTCTATTGAGAAGTCAGACGTAATTCTGATAGGCCTGCCTTTATAGCTTACTCGGCCCTTTTCCCTTGCAGCTTTCAATATTATTTCTTTGTTCTGTACATTTAGTGTTTAGATTATTATGTGGCATCCTGTGTGTGTGTGTGTGTGTGTGTGTGTGTATGTGTGTGTGTCTTTTGGCCCAATCTATTTGGAGTTCTGTAAGTTGTTGTACAATTATAAGCATCTCTTTCTTTCTTTTATTTTTTTATTTTATTTTTTATTTTTTATTTTCTTGGTTTTTCTGAGACAGGGTTTCTCTGTGTAGCCCTGGCTGTCCTGGAACTCACTCTGTAGACCAGGCTGGCCTCAAACTCAGAAATATGCCTGCCTCTGCCTCCCAAGTGCTAGGATTATAGGCATGCATCACCACCGCCTGGCTAGGCATCTCTTTCTTTAGGAAATTTTTCTTCTGTGATTTCGTTGAAAATATTTTCTGGGCCTTTGGGCTGGGAATCTTCTTCCCCCTCTTCTACTCCTATTATTCTTATTATTCTTAGGTTTGGTCTTTTCATGGTGTCCCAGATTTCCTGGATGTTTTGTGTCAAGAACTTTTTAGATTTAAATTTTTCTTTGACCAATGAATCATTTTCTCCTATCCTATCTGCTATAGTTGAGATTCTCTCTTCTGTCTCTTGTGTTCTGTTGGTGATGTTTACATCTGTAGTTCCTTTTCTCTTGCATAGGTCTTCTATCTCCAGGATTCCCTCAGTTTGCGTTTTCTTTACTGCTTCTGTTTCCACTGTCAGGACTTGAACAGTTTTACTTATTTCCTCGGTTTGATTGTATATTCCTGTACTTCTTTAAGTTATTTATTCATTTCCTCTCTAAAGGACTCTGTCATCTTCATAAGGTAGGGTTTAAGGTCATTTTCTTGTGCTTGGTTGTGCTGCAGTACCCAAGGCTTGTTGTAATAGGATATCTGGGCTTTGGTGATGTTGTATTGCCATGGCTGTTGTTGATTGTGTTCTTATGCTGGCCTCTAGGCATCTGGGTTTTGGGATTACTATAGGTCGAGGTGCTGATTTCTGAGTTCATCTTTGTTAGATGGGTGTTTTATACATGTTTCTTGACTTGGTTTTTTTTTTTTTCTCTGGTCTTCTGGCCTGAGTAGTCTGGGATTTCTGTGAACAGCAAATCTTCAGGTGCAGTACGTCGTCGCCAACGTGTTTCTGTTTTGTTTTGTTTTATTTATTTTTATCTTATTTTTTGTGGTCTGAATGACCTCTGGGGTTTTGGGTGCTGATGTTGCCTCTAGGGTTCCTAGAACAGGTGTAGCCTCCAGGAAAGCACAGGTCTTCTGCCAATGTTGTGGGTCGGAATATAGATCCCAAGTGATGGGATGCAGTTTATGTCTGTTGGGTGTGCTGTAAGGGGACTTGGCAGGCATAGGGCATAAGGTGGGGTCTCACCTGAGGTCCCTAGTGCTGATATAGCCTTTGGAAAAGCAGCAGCAAATAGGGAATTTGAAACCAGCCTGGGGTACACTAGGTGCTACTGACTGGAAGAGCTAGGGTGTAAGAATGGTCTAAGGTGAGGCTAAATCTCTCCTAAAAGTGTGATATCAGAGCAGTAGTGCTGCCTTCTCAAATATCCACATCAGATATCACTGTTCTCATGAAGTGCCTGGTTCTCTTTCTTCCCTTACAGCCCTGTGTGTGTGTGAGCTTCCTGGATGGTATCTCTCAGGAGACCCTACAAGCTTCCGTTTCACACGAGGCGAAAGCAGCCCCCTTACAACCCGGGGCTACAGTGAGCACAGAGGAAGACGATCTATCACCTAGTTACTTCCTCCATACCAACTGGGTGGAGAAAATGTCAAAGCGAGAAAGGTGATGCAGTGTGCCTTTAAAATCACAAATTCATGTGGAAAAATAAGGGTGTGTTTCTGTTTCTTTTTTTTTTAAAGATTTATTTTTATTTCATTTTTATGTGTATGAGTACAGTGTAGCTGACTGTGTTCCATCATGTGTGTGGCTGCTGTTGATCTCAGGACCTCTGCCGCCCCGCTCGATCCGCCCAGCTCGCTCCGGCAGCTCACTCCAGCGTAATTTTCTGCAGCTGTCTTCAGACGCACCAGAAGAGGGCGTCCGATTTCATTATGGGTGGTTGTGAGCCACCATGTGGTTGCTGGGATCTGAACTCAGGACCTTCGGAAGAGCAGTCAGTGCTCTCACCCGCTGAGCCATCTCACCAGCCCTGTTTCTGTTTCTTTTAAAAATGTATTTTTATGAAATCTTTGAGAATTACATACATACATACATACATACATACATACATACATGTATTTTGATCACATTCACCTCTGCTTTTCTCCCTAAATCCTCCCAGATAGACTACTTATTCCCCTTTCCCAAATTCATGTCCTCTTCCCCCTCTTCTTCTTCTTCTTCCTCCTCTTCTCCCTCTTCTTCCTCTCCTCCTCCTCCTCCTCCTCCTCCTTGTCTTCTGCCTCCTCCTCCTACTTCAGAGAAAGGCTATCTTTCCCTGGCTGTCCTGGAACTCACTCTGTATACCAGGCTGTCCTGGAACTCACTCTGTAGACCAGGCTGTCCTGGAACTTACTTTGTAGACCAGGCTGTCCTGGAACTCACTCTGTAGACTAGGCTGTCCTGGAACTCACTCTGTAGACTAGGCTGTCCTGGAACTCACTCTGTAGACTAGGCTGTCCTGGAACTCACAGATACTCACTTGCTTCTGCCTCTCAAGTGCGGAGATTAAAGGTGTGTCCCTGATTGCTCTTTTATTTTCTTAAAAAACAAAACAAAACAAAGCCACCCCCACCAAAGAGTTCCGTTTGTACTGCCCTTATACCCTAGGGTGTAGTGCTACCCATCTGAGCATGGTTGACCTACCAAGGGATACACCCTTAGTGAAATATGACTCTCTTTTTCCTAGCAACCACCAACTGTCAATAGCTCATCAGCTAGGGGAGTGAGTGTGAGCCCTTCCTGCCTTTGCTGGAGTGATGGGTGAGTGGTTAGTTTGAAATTGTGCAGACAGCCACAGCTACTCTGTGGGTAACAATCCCTTCATGTCCAGAAAACGCAAAATATCAAACCTAAGTTTAGTTGTGGCTAGGTTACCAGAACCTTACTAAAGTTCTGGGTGAAACATTTTGTGATCCCTGGGCTGGGAGACCCTTGTCTGAAGTCTCACAGGTTCCAACTGGTGTGTTGTTTTCTAAATTGCTACCAAAGGCATGAAAATAACTCTGAGAGCTTATGTATGTGTTTGCATCATGTGCATCTGGCTAAGAACATACTCCAGGATCTGACTTTCTGTCTCAAATGGCTTCTAGTGATGGGGCTGGAGAGATGGCTCGGCGGTTAAGAGCACTGACTGCTCTTCCAGAGGTTCTGAGTTCAATTCCCAGCAACCACATGGTGGCTCACGACCATCTATAATGGGATCTGATGCCCTTTTCTGCTACTGTTTGAAGATAGCTACAGTATACGCACATATATAAATAAATAAAACAAAATAATGGCTTCCAGTGTTAAGTACTATGTAGATATACTGTTTCTATGTATTACATCAGATAGAAATTCCAACGAGCGAAGGGTTCCCAGCTTACAGTGGGACTACGTGCCACAAAGAGCATTGAAAATGCTCTGTTAGAAAAGGCTTCCCTAAGCCAGGTAGTGGTGGCACATGCCTTTAATCCTAGCACTTGGGAGGCAGAGGCAGGCAGATTTCTGAGTTCGAGGCCAGCCTGGTCTACAGAGTGAGTTCCAGGACAGCCAGGGCTACACAGAGAAATCCTGTCTTGAAAAACCAAAAAAAAAAAAAAACAAGGCTTCAATACCCCCAGCCCAGTGAGCATGTGTGAAGGCGAGGTTAACCTGAGTGACCTGGCCTTCTATACTGTCACTTCCCACTGTCACTGTCAGCATCGTGCCAAGGCCATGGCCACCAGCCTGGGAAATATCAACATTCAACATGCAAAGTTCAGTTCCTACTGTGCTCTCTCCATAGACAAAACTCTCACTGAGATAGCAGGGGGAGTGGAGCGTCAAGGGGAAAAAGCCATAAACATCAAGACTCTCTCTCTCTCTCTCTCTTTTGGAATGTTCAGAATTTTTCCTTTTACATTTATATGTGTTTTTTTCTGGCGTGCGTGTCTGTGTGCTGCACGCCTGCCTACTGCCCTCAGAAGTCAGAAAAGGGCATTGGATCCTCTGAAACTTGAGCTATAGAAAGTTGTGAACTGCCTGATGGGTGCTGGGAATTGAACCCAGGTCTTCTAGAACAGCGAACGCTCTTAGCCACTCATCTTGCTCTTGAGACTGACTGTTGAAATGTATGTATATATTAGCACGAAAGTCTGTGTGTTTGACTTGTACAACACAAGGCCAAATCTCCCGATCCTTCTAATCCTCTCAAAGAGTTCCACTCCCTGGTGATTAAGCATTCAAATATGTGAATTTATGGGGACATTCTCCTTCAAATCAACCCAAGTAAAAATGACAGCACGTCTTTCTGTGTCTGGCTGATCCGACTTTACAGTGTTCATCTGTGTTGTAAAACACAGGATACTCCTTTTGTTTTTGTTTGTTTTCCAAGACAAGGTCTCTCTGTATAACAGAGCCCTGGCTGTCCTGGAACCTACTTTGCAAGCCAGGCTGATCTCGAATTTAAGAAGATCTGGCCTGCCTCTGCGTTCTGAATGCTGGGATTAAAGGCGTGCACCACTATGCCCAACTAAGATGTTCCTTTTTGTGACTAATAGTCCATTATATATACACGAGTCATGTTTACTATTCATTTATGAATTGATATTTAGGTTAATTTCATATCTTGGCTGTTTCAATAGGGCTGAATAAAATGGGAAGTGCAAACATTTCTCTGACACTGGTTCTATATCCGTGTGTGTACATGTGTGTGTGTGTGTGTGTGTGTGTTTGTGTGTCTGTGTGTGTGTGTCTGTGTGTGTATGAGTGTATGTGTGTTACTGGGATTGAATCTAGAGTCTCACACCTGCTAGTTATATACTGTACTGCCAGCTATATTCCCAGCTCCTTTATAAAAACACATTTAATTTTGGACATGATCCCACTAAGTTGCCTATGCTAGAATTAAACTTGTGACCTTCCTGTTCAATCTCCCAGGAGGCTGGAATTACAGGCCTCTGCCTGAGCGTTCATCCTTTGCTTGCGCCCTCAGTATCAGGATTGCAGATCTAAGCCAAGTTTTTCAGCAAGGCTCCCTTCCCCCACCCCTCTCAGAAGAGTCATCTAAACAGGGCCCAAGTCTGTGGTTCCTTTTGCGTAATGTTTTTTTGTCTTTTTTTGTCTTGTCTCACTGCACTCTGGAGAAAAGTGGCCCTTACAGTACGCATGGGTGACCTCGTTCGGAGACAAGACAGGTGGGGTCTGTGCAGCTGACAGCAGCCCCTCATAGTTTGTATGGCACAAGTTCCCAGAATTACCACGACCCAGGTCAAACAAGCGCCACTGATTGTTAGAAGGCAGGAACACAGATGGAGAGAGTTTGTAGAAGCCACCACCAGTCGCCCAGAGTGAGCCGTTCTGGAGGCCACCTGAAGACATTCTCAGGTCCATGGGACCAAACTCTGGCCATCTCAGGCTGCTTAACAGCCCATGAAATCATGGGACACCCACATGCTTCCTTCCTGATGGGGGAAGGAGCTAAGTACCTGCTGCTAAAAGCGGAATGGAAAATGAATCTAACCACCATCTACTTCTGTACCATCTGATTAATATAGACATTTAAACAACCTTATTCGGTTCAGCCAAGTCACAAATACCTGTCAAGTAACCTAGTCTCCTGGGGGGAGAGCCTTCTGCGGACAAAGTGCTTGCTCTGGTCACATCGGAAGAAGAAATCTCCCCTGGAGCTGCAGCGTATCTCTGGATGCTGTGGAGTTATTGAGAGCATGTTTCCATGGCAGCAGTGAGGCGGGAAGGAGTCAGCACTGAATCTTGCCATGGGCCTTGACTCGGAGGATGATATGTGGGCATGAGAGGAAGGAAGGGGCTTGCAGAAAATGAAATCATTGGCTCAGGGTAGGAGATGAGAACACAAAATGCCATCCCAGATCACCTGAGACACTCGCATCACGGACAATTAGTGCTCAACACCTGAGGGTTTGAGTTTGAAGCCCTACTCCCCAGTGCCATGGCATTCCAGGGGAGGGGGTCTCTGGGAGGCAGCTCTCAAAGGGGTGTAGCCCTCATGATTGGAGTAGTGCCTCGTGTAAGGACTGGACATGATGACCTGTCTCTGCTCTATGAGGATCAAGTAAGACAACCATTGACCTGCAAAGTAAGAGTGTTCTGACCAGAGATATCAGTCCCTAGCTGTGAGAGTAAATGTTCATATATCTGGTTTAATCCACCTGGTTTACCGAATTTTGTTATTTCAGCCAGAGCAGTCAATAATTTTTGCTCCAAATAAAGATTATACAACGAGCAAAAGTAGTTCCCATTCTACTATTGCCATATGTGTTCCATGATGCTTTTTCTCCCCCCTTCCCTTCTCCCCTCTCTTAAGATCCCTTCTTCCTCTCTCAGGATCCTCTTTCTAGTTCCAACACAAGAGCACACACATAAATACACACACACACAAGTGTAGATCTTACATATGAGAGAAAACATGTAGCATTTGTCCCTTTGTGTCTGCCTTATTTCATTTGAGTCTGCCTTGTTTCATTTAACATAATGATGTCAAGTTTCATCCATTTTCCTGCACATGTCATGACTTCAGTTTTCTTTACAACAGAATAAAATTCTACTCTGTATATGTGGGATCTTTTCTTTATTCACTCCACCATTATAGAAATCCGTATGGAGATTTGTCAAAAAACCAACTACAGAATGTTCATATGACTCCTGGGTATACCATAGAGATCCTTGTACATTTGGGTTTATTATTGTATTATTTGCAATAGCTAAGAAATAGAAACAGCCTTGAGATCCATCAATAGAAATAATATTTTCATTGGGTATTGAGGATTGATTAAAAAAAAGATTCCTGGTATGAAGATGGGTCAGGAAATGTCTTCTTTGACAAGGAGCATACTATGAATAAATGTATAAAATGATGAAGTGGGAACTTTGGGAGTCTAGTAAAAAGTACAGGGGGAGACAGGAGATGCGTGTGAGAAGAAGGCTGCAAAGTATCTGGTGGCCCAAGCTAAGGGCCCTGGGGATTTAGACCGCAGGTGAGTCAGCTCGCACTTCAAAATGACTGGAGGCATAGCACTTATTTCAAATGGTCTTTTTTCCTTTCATCTGTCTTTTTCTTTCCTTCCTCCCTCCCTCCCTCTCTCCTTCTTTTCTTCATTTTTGAGAGAGCATCTCACTAAACGCCCTGGCCGGCCTTGCTCCCCTCTCTCTGTAAACCAAACTAGCTTCCCATTGCTGCAGTCCTCCTGCTTTCCAAACGCTGGGATTGCAGGTATGAGCCACACTACGTTGGGGCTTGTAGTTTTCTGGATTCCTGTGATTTTGCAGGAATCCTGTTATATAATAGATCTGCATTTCATATGATAGAGGATGCATTTTTTTTCCCAAAATCTCTAAGATGAGGAGCTGGCCAGGGAAGACATCTACACTACATTCTACATTTTAGTCATCTACCATACCATCACATTTTTGAAGGTGTGCCTTCTATTTGGAGAAATAAACTGGACAATGATTGTAAGAGAAGGATCAGGAATAGGCCCCTCCCACTGCACACGAAGAAGATTTCTGGTTTCAGAGGTGAAAAGGGTGAGGTGACAGGAGTAGAGAGGAGTTTGTCTCTCCATCTTCTTTTTCCCTCCCTCCAGCCCTGGCTTTAGTGGATGGATCCACCCCTGGAGATGCCCCTCTTCTTCAGGACTGTGCATCCAGCTGAGGAGTGGTGCACATGACTGCCCTAAGCTAATCACCAACCTGTATGTCCCTGATCACAGGGATAGACTGAAGGATGGTCTAATCAGAATAAGTCTCAGCATTCATGCTAAGAATGAAGAGGAGGCGGGAGTGGGGGTGGGGGCAGGGTGGAGGAGACACCCTTCTACTCAAGAATAAGCTGTAGAGATGACGTTTCAGAATTTGCTACAACCTTCTCATTATTTGGACCTTGAAACAAGAGGAAAAAGAAAGAAAGAAAGAAAGAAAGAAAGAAAGAAAGAAAGAAAGAAAGAAAGAAAGGAAGAAAGAAAGAAAGAGAGAGAGAAAGAAAGAGAAAGAAAGAAAGAAAGAAAGAGAAAGAAAGAAGGAAAGAGAGAGGAAGAAAGAAGGAAAGAAGGAGAGAGAGAGAGAGAGAGAGAGAGAGAGAGAGAG
>NW_022196898.1:78336123-78363350 GCF_008632895.1 Mastomys coucha
AAGAAAAGAAGGAAGGAAGGAATAAATTTCTTTCTTGGCTCAGTTTGGGTACTTCTATTACAGGAGCAGATACATACTTGCCCAAACCAGTTTCCTTTGTATCCTTTGTCATTTACAACCAATAGAATATTAGCTGAAGCCAAGGAGAAGAAACCCTCACCTGCTCTGTTTCTAAATGTTGAGTTCACTGAAGATGGCTCATGGGCCAGGTTCCAAGAAAAAACAATCAGATTAGAAGAACCCTGTAATGTTCAGGCTTCACTCTTTCTTGTCCAAAAGCAACCTTAGTCTTCATTGGCTGGAAGAAGAGTGCATGTGGAAAGAAAGGGGCTAAGCATTTAAAACTAGACAAGTGGACACAATTTTTGAAGCCTAAACTGGGACCCCTTTAAACACACACACACAGACACACACACACGCACACACACACACACATGCACATGCACACACGCAACATGAGGGGGCAGGCTGGGGGGCTCCACTCATAGATTGTCATCTTCACAATAAAACAGTGTTTTGGTACAAAGCCCAATGAGAACAATATCATCTACACATGTTTAATTCTTCAAACCAACACCTACTATTGAAGCAAGTTGCTCAAAAGAAATCCACCATCTGTTTGTCAAAACCACAGGTAACTCTGAACGTAGGAAATAAAACTGTAAGTTAAGTTTCCACTTCATGAAGCTGTTCTGACGGAAGCTGACTCTGGTCTAGAGGACTGAGTTGTTGATCTGGAGCTTTCGTTGCCTTGGCTGGTTCCAGCCACTGCAAGCTCTCCCTGCCTGCTAACTCTCTTCCCACCCACTCAGCTCAGCCGCTGCTGGTCACTGCAATGATTTGGTGCCTGCATGGAAACCCATTAGCCCCAACACACATTTCCCACCTAGTTCATCCAGCTAGTTCAATGTCAGAAACGTGTTTTCCAGTGACACATCAGATTCCAGTTGATCTATTGTAGGGCAAACTCCATCCTGCCACCATCCCCACCACCACCACCAAAAAAAAGTTAAAAATGTTCTCTTCTTCTCGAAGTGGGTGTTCCAAATACAGGGTGCAGTGTGGCCAACAGTTATAAACCTACAAAGAAACAGACCTCATTTTTAGAGTTCTGTGGGATGGTTTTGATGAGTTTTCCTTCCATAAATGCTCCCCAACCAGGCATTGCCTGTTGAACATTAAAAGATTCATGGTTGTGATGATAAATTTGATGGCTGTGCAGCAGATGGAATTGAACAGAAATTGCTGCTGGGAGAGCCCAGGCAAGACCTGGAGAGAGTCAAGAACTCATACAGAGATGTGAGGCCCATGAAGAAGCCATTACATTTACTGAATGCCTACTCGGTGAGAATTATCTTGTCTATTTTTGCTGTTTAATAAATGCACCGGTGAGCCAGGCGGTGGTGGCGCACACCCTTAATCCCAGCATTTGGGAGGCAGAGGCAGGTGGATTTCTGAGTTTGAGGCCAGCCTGGACTACAGAGTGATTTTCAGGACAGCCAGGACTATACAGAGAAACCCTGTCTCGAAAAACCAATAAATAAATAAATAAATAAATAAATAAATAAATAAATAAATAAATAAATAAATGCACCAGTGAATGAATGAATGAATGAATGGGTGGGCGTATGTTTCCATTCATTACCTTGTTCCCATGCCCCCTTCCCATAATAATTCTTAGTTCAAGCACACCTCAATGGTTCTTCTCAGACAAGGCCTCTCTATTATGTTGCTGGCTCCTAGTCCACACCACTCTTGCTTGTCAAGCCCACTACACTACTCCATGTGTGCTACCCCACTGGAGGGTTGCAATAGTCTCTGCAGCATTCCCTGTTGCACTTAATATTATCTAGTGAATGGACAACACACACTAAAACTTAGAATACATACCTCTGTTTTGCATTTATGAAAACACCACCCCAAAATTGAGTGACTTGGGCAATTAATAAGTTGCATTGTGGGAGATAATAGAGAAAAAAATGTTGACTACAGCTGAAACATTTATTCTGAGTCATGCTGCAAGAGTTAAAATTTAAGTCTTGAAGTCCTTCTAGTGATTTTATGGTCACATAATTGCAACACTTCTCAAGGTATTTTGGATACAACAAGTCAGAATAAACACTTATGTCCCTGAATGTGCTTACCACTCTGTGTTTGCCTCTCTATCTCTGTCGTTAGCTTCAACTACAGAGTGGTACACAGGAAGCCCCCATGAACCTTGGATAGCTGAGAAGGGGAAGATAAAAGCATTCATCATAAAACAGAAAACAAAAGCCAAAAACTTTACTCTCTATAAACGAGAACACACACAAAAAATTGTTGGTAATAGCTATCTTAGTTAGGTGTTCTATTGCTGTGAAGAGACGCCATGACCTAAGCAACTCTTACAAAGGAAAAGGTTTAATTGGGGTTAGCTAACAGTTTCAGGGGTTCAGTCCATTATCATCATGGCTAGAAGCATGGCAGTGTGCAGGCAGACAGGGTGCTGAGGAAGGAGCTGAGAGTTCTACATCTTCAGGCAGCAAGAAGAAAATGCTACACCGGGCCTGGCTTGAGCATCTGAGACCTCCAAGCCTGCTTCCGGTCACACTCTTCCTCCAACAAGAGCACACCTACTCCAGTAAGGCCACACCTCCTAATAGGGCCCCTCCCTGGAGCCTATGAGGACCATTTAAAAAAAATAAAACACCACAATAGTTGACTTTTACCGAATGCATTGAGTGTCAGAATTATGCTACACCCATTCTCATCTAAGCTGGAAGTAGAAGTATGTGACAGTCACAATTAATAATCTTACCTATCGACATAGAAAGCCTTGGAGATACTGTTTTCCCTGAACACAAGGAAACCAAGTAGCAAAAGTCAGACCAGAATGTGGATCTCTCTGAAACTGAAGTCTGTCTCAGAGGCAGAACCAAACGGAATGCTACAGCACGCTCTAGGCCTCTCAAAGAGTCGTGGAGTTAAATGCTGGAGGTGGCTCTGCAACTGAGAGCAGTGGCTCCTTCTGAGGAGGCCTCTGGCTTGTTTCCCAGCCTCTACATGATGGCTCACAACTGTGTGTAACTCCAGTTCCAGGGGATCCAACACCCTCTTCTGGGTCTCTTTAGGCACCAAGCATGCACATATATACATTCAAGCAAAACAATAATACACACACACACACACACACACACACACACACACACACACAAAGAGAGATAAATGAAGTAATTTTAAGAGAAACTTAAAACTATTTCCTAAAAGCACTTTAGCTTTGGTACACCAGGAATGTGGCCATCTCCACATACATTAGCTGAAATAACATTTTCCTCCACGTCTTTCAGAGATTGGAGGTATTATGACACAAGCCTCTAAAACTTTCGTTATGTGGCACTGAGACTGGTTTAAAGTGAAGATGGCTCTCTTTAGTGAAGCAAGGACTTCTTTTGTTGGCTTCCCTCTCATTTCATCTCCCACGAATCCCCCAGGTAAGGTCAAGGGGTTGGTGCATGTGCCGTCTCATGGCTTTCAAACTGGAGATGTCTCTGAATCACTGGGCTTTCTAACACATCCTTTACTTTTATTTGTTTTAGTGTTGCTGCCAATGCTTAAAGAAAATTAATACATAAGAGAAGCAAAACAGCAGAAACCAACAAACATCGTGGTAAACCTGCTGCATTCGGCTTCTCCGTGGCCCCTCGGGCAGCCCTATAACTTGGTCATTACTTAACTGTGTTATGAGGAGCCTGTTACCAAGGCCACTCCGTTAAGCGTCCCAAATTCTTAGCACTGTACTGCACCCCCCTTTTGTTGCTGAGGATACAAAACCCACCTTAAAGATGATAATGTCTGGGCCCTCCCACATCAAGATAGTCTTGTTCCTTCCGAAGAGAAAGTTCACTTCCATGGACGGTTCGCATCTCCATCCATAGGATGCGTCTATTCTCCTTCCTAAAGTTTGCCAAACCATACAGATGCTTTAATGCTGAGCAAAAGCTAGAGGAGGCCTTGACAAACTTTAATGGGTCCATGACCCCTGTGCTGGTGAGGCTGAGGCAGGGGGATTATGAATTCAAGCCCAGACTGAGCTACAAAATAAACAATACGGAAACAAACAAGCCAACCCCCAAAGAATATACAAGGGGAAAGTAGAAAGTTATTGAAAACTTGGTGTTAATAAATGTTAATAAAAACATACTATTGACTTGTACTTTTTGATGTTTATACTATTTGTTGGCTTGACAAATTATTCTTGAATACTTAGTTTCTTACCTAATTGTGTTGTTTTGTGTCCTGTTTCAATCCTTTGTTGTTTGCTTTTGAGACACAGTCTTGTTATGTAGCTATGCTGGTCTTAGACTTGGCGCTTCCTTCCTGTGCCATGCATATAAGCATGCAACACCATAACCGATGCTGTGTCTTGCTTTGACAAGAGGGCTCATGAGTGATATGCACACCTGACTCCACAGGATGGGAGCTGACCCTGGGAAATAGGTTCACAGTCGTGACCATGATGTGTTGATCGTGTGTTTGACCCAGGATCTAGGCTGAAAGCAGCCATGTAGAAGTACTGCTAGCTCCCTGGAGCCTCTCGCCATCCTAGAACTGGATTAGAATGTTCTGGATAATGAAAAGTTACTTCTCTTCTGAGTTCCTATCAGCGGCCATTCTGTGGCTGAGTTTAAAGGTAGACTGTCCAGTTGGCATTTATCTAGACTTCGCTTCAAAAAGGTAGCTGCTTATATATTACAAATTAGTCATGAAGTTAAACTGTTATCACAAGTTAAACGTGTCACACAATGCCTGCTTGGGTTGTTGTATCGGTAGAGTCGAGCCTTCACTATTCCTTATTTTTGTGGGTGCCAGTAGTTTCACATGGCACAGTTGATCCTGATGACTTTGTTTAGGAGATAAAAATCCAGAATTACTCCAGCTATATATAAGAGTCTCATTTTCTTCAGTAATTTTTAAAAATTGGAATGAAATGTTACAGGGTTTAAATTTTCCTTTAAAAGTAATTTGTGTGTGTGTGTATGTGTGTGGTTTGCACATGTGACTTCAGGGACTTACAGAGACCAGAAGAGGGTGTTGAATCCCCTGGATCTGGAGTTACAAGGGGTTATGAGCTGCCTGGTGTCTCTCTAGTCCTCGGTGTCTTAATTTTCTATTATCAAAAATTATATGGATCTATGTGAAAATAATGTATTTGAAAGACAATAAGAGCCATAGTAGATAGCATTCTTAAAAAACATTTTATTGCATTTGTGTGTGTGTGTGTGTGTGTGTGTGTGTGAGAGAGAGAGAGAGAGAGAGAAAGAGAGAGAGAGAGAGAGAGAGAGAGAGAGAAGAGAAGAGAAAGGGCATGCATGAGTGCATGAAAGGAGGTCAGAGGACAACTTGTGGAAGTCAGTTCTCTCCTTCCATCACGTGGATTCTAGAGACTCAACTACAGTTGTCAGGGTTGGCGGCAAGCATCTAATTAGGCATATCCCCTGTGAGTATTTCCTAGCACTGCTTGCTTTGATAATATTAAAACCATCTGCCTTCATTGCCTACAGGTCCAGGGATTAAGGGGTAAAATATCCCCAGTACATAGACAAAAGAAGGATTTACTAAATAGTAAGGTGAGATATTTGTTGTGTATAATTCAAAATGTACGTGTGTGCAGTACACACAGGTGAACAGTGTGAGACTGTGCGTCATCCGACAGGATGGAGGAAAACGTCCTTTGGATTTTATTTAGTCCTCTGCGGGGCTCTCATTCCAAAAGTCGCGCTAGCAGCCGCCACTAGATGGTGCTAAGCAGCAGGGAGGCCCGGTTTGGCGTCTTTCAGCTCCCCTCCCCCAGCCCGGGACCTGCATCTCTTGGTTCCTTGCTCTGTGTGCTTGATGTTCTGAGAACGATTGTTCAGGAATGTCTAATGATAACAAAACCTCGTTTAAACATTAGACAAACATGAGCGTAGGTGGGTAAACATCGTTAGTGGCCTTCTCCTTTGTCTGTCAGTAAAAGGAGTGAGACCCAGTAGCCTAAAATGTAAACGGGTGAGTTTCCAGTACTCAGTTCAATAAAAAGGAACTCTTTGAAATACACGGATTGTCTGTTCCAGGTGAAGAGAGTATGGGGAGGTTGGGGGAGGGGCGAAGCGGTCTTGAAGGGGAGAAATGCGAATTACCTTTGGTAGCATGGCGCATGCCCATGGCTTAGAGTTGGAGGCTGTTGTATTTGAACTTAAGTACTTATAGAGTCGGAAACTGTGCGTTGTTTGTGCAAAGCTGATACTTCACAAGCTCATGATTGCTACTACTAACAACGGGTGGCACCTGTGACACAAGGCAAGTCTTCTCGTTTTCTTTCTGATTAAGACCTTTGGACTCTATAACGCAGGGAGCGTTCTCGTGCCAAAACTAGCTAAGTGCATCCTGTCAAAACAAGAGTCTGCATTTAATTGCTCTGTTTTAGATTTCAGGCCAGGCAAAAACATGGAAGGAAGAGGGGAGCGCAGAAAACCTTTAGGAATAAAGCCATCTTTTTTTTTTTTTTAAATTCCACTTCCATATTGAAAAAAAAAAGCACAAAGCATTTGATGTAGATACATAGGTGTTCATTTAGACTCAACCTGGGGGGAATCCACTAAGGCGTTTACAAATCTTAACTTCAAACTGAAGAGATTACTTTACTGTAGACTCTACTGCCAAACTAACCAGAGCAGAATTTCTTGAGATTATGTATCTATGACCTTTTTTTTTTTTTCTGCGTAGAATTAGGCTGGTGGGACACTTCCTATGGCTTCCTTCAGGGGCCAAACTGTACTGCACTAACTTGCTGCAGAGGATTGCGCATGTGCCCTGAGGTGAGGGGAATCTGAGAGGAGCGATTGTGAATGGGGAGGCAAAGGGAATTGGAGTGTATAAATTGCCAGAAACCAGGGTAAATCAGTCCAAGGAAGTGCGCAAAAAACAAGACGAAAAACCCAGAGGGGTCTTCAAGGAAAGGGGGACTGCGGTCAGGAGCAGCACAAACACGCATGCGTGGATGTGTTTTTTTCTATTCCTAAGCAACTGTAGAGGAAGGTGAGCTGCGTTTCTGGGTGGAGGGCCAGGAGAGTGGAAACAGACTGGAGGCAAGGGGAGAAGAGGGACACGCCAAACTTGACATCTGTAGTAAAAGTCAGAGAATTGTTGTGATTTGTTTTCACACAGGGCCATACTGAGTGAGCACCCAGGAGATATCAGACCTGGAGTCCGGTGATGCTGGGTAGAGGCACCCAGGCAGCTCTCGGTACGCCTGGCTCAGGAAAAGGCTGGTCTATCCTGGCCACAGACTACGTTTGGGTGCCGGGCTCTCACTGTGAAACAGAAAGCTAGACTGCGCTCTCACGAATGGTTCTGGGCTGCTGGCATGCTCACCATGGTGGGGTAGGCTTGGTGAAGAAATGGATCGGGCAGAGCAGCTCAAGGATACTGCAATGTCAAGTACGTATTTCTTCATAAAAGTTAGTCTAAACCTTAGGAATCAATCTACAAGAACACTCTAGTCTTTCTAGGTCAGGAATCCAATGGTGACATATTTCCTAGAATGGTCCCCGTCCAAGGAGTTTCTTTAGAGTCCTGGTAAATTTCTGCTGGCTGTTGGCAGAAGGCCTCAGTTCCCCACGTTTGGGCCTGTTTATAGGGCTCCTCAAGTGTTTTCAATATGGCTGGCTTCTCCCAAGACGGAAATTTGAGAATTCCTTTAAAGCCATTGTCAATGGGTTTAGTGGGGGCATTTCCACAGTCTTCCCTATTCAGGATGCCAACGTTGGAGAATCATCTCAGTTAGGGATTTGAGGCCAGCCTGGGCAAGATGATGGTACTCCTGTGTCCAGTAAGCAACTTAGAAGAAAATACCTGAAAACCACCACAGAGAAACTGGACAAGGTACTGGCTAGACAGAAACCTGAGATAGCTGCAGCAGGGGTGTGTCCAATAGCGTTTCTGCAATGCAATCACTGAATGCTGTTGTCACCACTGAGAAATTAAGTAGCAAATGTCTATGCAAGAATCTTGGGGGCTGGAGGCCGGGAATCAGTAGCTGGCTTTTTACAGCAGTGGTTCTTTTTAATGATTTGTTTTTATTTTATTTTATGTATTTGAGTACACTGTAGCTTTACAGACGGCCATGAGCTATCATGTGTGTGGCTGCTGGGAATTGAACTCAGGACCTTCTGCTGTCCCCTCTCGCTCAGGCCCTGCTCACTGTGGCTCCGCATAATTTACTGCAGCTGTCTTCAGACACACCAGAAGAGGGCGTCCGATCTCATTACCGGTGGTTGTGAGCCACCATGTGGTTGCTGGGATCTGAACTCAGGACCTTCGGAAGAGCAGTCAGTGCTCTTACCCGCTGAGCCATCTGGCCAGCCCCACAGCAGTGGTTCTTAACCTGTGGGTCGCAGCCCCATAGACAACTCTCTAGCTCCAAAAATATTTACATTACTATTCCTAACTGTAGCAAAACTACACTTATAAACAGAGATGAAAATCACTTTATGGTTGGGGGTCACCATAACATGAGGGACTGTATTAAAAGATCTCAGCATTAGGAAAGTTGAGGACCATAACTTTATAGGGCCTTTTTGTTTTTTAATGTATATAAGTGCTCTATCTGCATATACAGCTGCATGCCAGAAGAGGGCATCAGATATCATTGTAGATGGTTATGAGCCACCATGTGGGTGCTGGGAATTGAACTCAGGACCTCTGGAAGGAGAAGCTGACACTCTTAACCTCTGAGCCATCTCTCCAGCCTGTTTCGCAGGGTCTTAACTCAGTAGTATTGACTGGCCTCAAATCCATGATCCCTCTGCCTCAGCCTCCCATGTACTGGATGTATGTGTGGTGCATCACTATGCCTAGCGGAAACCTATATCGTTAAAGCTTCTAAGATAATTATGAGTACAGGGAAGCTCGAGAAACCCCAGTCTGAGTTCCAACTTCTCAAACTGGAACTCATTAGTGTGAGTGAGTGAGTGAGCAAGTTTCGGTCATATCCCGAAGTGAGGCTTCTGATGTTATAGGGGACTGGTTAAAAAAAAAAAAAAGGCAACAAAAAGAGGTTTCTGAATTCTAGACACCCAAACTTAACTAGAAATCAAGCCTGGAACTAGGGTGTTCTGGTGACACTAACCCACACCATGTTGCCAGACACATAATGTGTCCTCTTTGCACTGAGCATATCCCTAAGCATGCAGAGCTGACAAGTGCTCACCAAGAAAATGTCTCAGCTCAGTTTCCCAACTACCGTGTGCTGGGAATTGTAGTGTTTTCACTGAATCTACAGATTTCTGCCCTTAAGGAAACATAGTGGTTTAATTATGAAAACCCAAATCTTTTGATATTTTCCTACCATCATTCCTGAGCACATTAGTATTGATTTAGGATATCTTTGGATTGCAGTATATTGGAAGGTTTGGGTTTTTGAAAATTACCATGTGTTTTGTTGCTGGGGGTTTCACAAACAAAGTCATTCAACAAATTTTGGCTTTGAGTTTGGACAGAATTTTCAACAATTTCTGAACTGGCCCCAAATAGACTTCTGACATTTATACACAATGGTATTCTCAGCATTAAATACTGTAAAAAACAAAATGTAAACCAACTCTGAAAAGACTGCAGAGGCATTACCAAATACTCAAGCAAATTTAGTTATTTTCATAAGACTCAGTAAGCACATGCATCTTTTGCCTTTTGTCTTTATGGTAAAAGTACAAGTATACCACAGACATTTTTGTTAATTTTATTATTATTTTTTACTTAATATTAGTGTGAGTGAGTGAGTGAGCAAGTGAGAGAGTGAGACAGAGAGACAGAGACAGACAGAAAGACAGACAGACATGGGTTCTGAGCATGGAATTCAGGCTATCAGGCTTGATTATTGTCTTAGTTACTGTTCTATTGCTGTGAAGAGACACTGTCTTAGTCAGGGTTTTACTGTTGTGAACAGACACCATGGCCAAGGCAACTCTTATAAAGAACAACACTTAATTGGGGCTGGCTTGCAGGTTTAGAGATTTGTTCCATTATCATAATGGTGAGGAGCATGGTATTGTTCAGGGAGACTTGGTGTTGGAGGATCTTGATCTATAGGCAGCCAGGAGGAGACTGTCTTCCACAGTGGGCAGAGCCTGAGCATAAGAGTGACACGCTTCCCCCATCAACGTCACACCTCCTAGTAGTGCCACCCCTATGGCCACATATTCAAACACATGAATCTATGGGGGCTGTACCTATTCAAACCATCATGTTCCACTCCCTGGTCCCCAATAGGCTTGCCCATAACGTAATGCAAAATGCATTCAGTCAAACTTCAAAAGTCCTCATAGTCTATCTCAGTCTCAACAACGTTTAAAAGTCCAAAGGTCCACATCTCTTCTAAAATTCATTCAATCTCCTAACTGTAATCCCCTATACAATAAAAGTCAAAAGGCAGATCACACGCTTCCAACATCACAGAATATACACTACTATTCCAAAATATCAGAATGAGAAAATACTGGGCCAAAGCAGTTGCCGGGAGGTCATCTCTGCCTTAATCTGTTTATTTCCTTGAATGCAAGACTTAGCTTCATTCCACTTCCAGGTTGGTGCCCCTTTAATTGTTAAACAATATATTTTGTATTTTTCTTTCCTTAGTTGCTATGCTTGCTCAAACCGCTCTTCATGAGTGAGCCACAGGACAGAGTTTATGCTAGGCTTTTTAGAGACTTCCTTCCTCAATGCCATTAATGTGAATCTCTACCTTAGCCTCAAGCAGACTCTTTAGACAAGGACAAAAAGTAGCCATATTCTTCAGCAAAATTTCACAAGAACCATCTCTAGGCAACATACTAAAATTCTTCTCCTCTGACACTTCTTGAGCTAGGTGCCCAGTGTCTTCCACGTTCCTACTAGTTTAACCCATTAAGCACCACTCAAAGCATTCCATTGCTTTTTTACTAATCCAAAGCTGAAAAATCCATATTCCTTCAAATGAAAGCATGGTCAGTCCTATTTCAGCAATACCCAAGTCCCTGGTACCAACTTCTCTCTGTTAGGGTTTTATTGCTGTGAAGGGACACTATGACCAAGGCAACTATTACAAAGGAAAACATTTAATTGGGGCTGGCTTATGGTTTCAAAGGTTTAGTCCACAATTATGGCATGAAGCATGCCAGCATTCAGGCAGACATGGTGCTGGAGGAGTCAAGAGTTCTACATCTTGATCCAAAGGGGGCCAGGTAGAGACTAGCTTCTGTACTGCGAAGCCTGAGCTTAGGAGGCCTCAAAGCCCCGCCTCCACAGTGACACACTTCCTCTAACAAGGCCACACCTCCTAATAGTGCCACTCCCTATGGCCCAGCTTTCAAACTCGAGCATCTTTGGGGCCAAACCTATTCAAACCATCACAGACACTACAATCAAGGCAACTCTTAAAAAAGAAAGCATTTTATAGTGGGGTCTTGCTTACAGTTTCAGAAGTTTAGTCCATTTAGTCATAACAAGGAACATGGCAACATGCAGACAGATGCTTGGATAGTAGCTAAGAACCACATTTTGATCCGTGGGGGGGGGGGGGGGGAGAGAGAGAGAGAGAGAGAGAGAGACAGACAGACAGACAGACAGACAGACAGAGACAGAGACAGAGAGAAAAGAGAGAGAGACAGAGACAGAGACACAGAGAGAGAGACATATGAAAATGACACTGGGCTTGGATTGGGCTTTTGAAACCTTAAAACCTACATCCAGTGACATACTTCCTCTAACAAAGCCACCCTCCTAATTCTTATAGTCTTTTAAAATAGTGCCACTCTCCGGTAACTAAAGCATTCAAATATCTGAGCTTATAGGGGCCAATCTTATTCAAATCACCCACCCCACACATGCTAGTGTTTTGTTTTGTTTTCTCCACAAGGCCATTCTGTTGGCCCAATTGTTGTTTTAAATACAAATTTAAGCTTTATTGTTAGTCAATGCTTAATTTCTGTATCTGTTTTATATATTTATACACCTGGCCAAAAAATGTCTTGGGCAAAAAGAGGTTGTAAATGGGAAAAGTTTAAGAAGCTACTTGCTGGAAATACAATGTAAGTCAAAAGAGCGATTCAGAAGTATATGCATTAAAAAAGTAAATAAAGTGCACACAGCCAATTTAAATAACATATGTCCTTTGATCTAATGTCTAAAGTGTTATTTTGACATTTGATCAATGTAAAATTATTCATTAGATGTTTACTTTTTCATCCTATATATTATGGATTCAGCATTTACTTTATATGGTAATACATTTCCACTTGGCCTAGCCAATTTTAAGGGCTCAACAGTCCTGTGTGCCTACAGATTGTCTAACTTACTGATATATTCAGTCCTGTGTGCCTACAGATTGTCTAACTTACTGATACCTGCAGTCTAAGTCCCATAAGTACAGAGAGCTCTTCTCTCTCTCTCTCTTTTTTTTCCCACAGCTTTGTATAGAGCTTGGTACACATGAATTCTCCCCACATATTTGTTAAATAGATTCGTAGTTTTCAGATACAAAATTAAAAGCCAGTTATACAATGAATATTTTGTCCATACATGGTAGATTTATAAAAGATAGCCTGTAATTTTCTAGACTATTCCAAGAAAGAAACCAAACTGTTATATGCAACCTTTATTTTCTGTGTGCTCTAATTACTGACTGCCTCCTTGCTCCGCCCCTTCATTTGTTTGTTTTTTGAGACAAAGTAGTTCACCTAGGCCTTCACCTGCAATCCTGTTCCTAAGTAGATGGCATTGCCAGGTGTCACCCAACCCAGGACTTATGTACAATTTAAATGTCTAAAGCAAAGCCTATACCTGTCTTGAGCCCAATACTGTCACTGTGTCCCCACCCTCTCTCAGTTCTACCTTGAAGCTCTTGGTCACCCTGGGACTAACACATTCCTGGAAATTAGTAGCTCCCTAATAGGAGGGAGTTTGGGACCCCTAATTAGCCGAGATACCAGATGCCAAATACCATGCTCCTTTTAAATATACATCCATTTCAGACATTGTTCACTGTGGCCCAAAGAAGGAAGTCCCCCCCACCCCCCACTGACTTTGGGGGATAGAATTGAGTTCTTAAAAATGAGGTCAAGGATGGAAGGTTCGATACCAAAGTAAACACCCAGTGGAGTTCAACTTCAAAACACACAGATGTTTAAAGATAATATCCAGAAGCTAATGGCTTGTCGGTCACACATCTGGAGGTCTGTTTCTGCTTGAAATGATTAACAGGATGGCTAATAGAAACAAGAGCACAATCCTTCAGAGAAACCATGTAGGGACAGCACACTAGAGTCAATATTTAAAACAACCCCACTACCTTTTCTATTCACACGGGCACAGACACACACGTTTAGAAGAGTTCATTGTTCATTACTTTAAAAATTGAACTGTGACTATGTCGTCATGACATCACAACAAGCCACCTCATTAGTTTTAGTTGGATACAAAAATTTCATGGAAAAATGTAGTCTTCTTAGGAATTATAAAGGTTATGTTAAACATGACTGGACAGTAGTAAAATATGAAATGAGCAAGTAGCCTGTAAGCTGATGCCTTTACATGGGGGCCTGTGAAGAAAGAAATAAACATGGTGCAAGATTTGCTAATATTTACAGTCCTCCATTGAAGTGTTTAACATGACACAGGATCCCATCCATGATGGAGCTTGCATTTTCTGGACATCCTGAAACATCTCCAGGAGCCAAGGATTCTTTGGGTGGGCAGTTAGAACGCTTTGTCAAGAGCTGAATTAATGAAGGTGCTCAGGGTTCTCAAAGCCATTAGCCAAGGATAATGTCCAGATCCAAGCAGAACAACGGGTCAAGGAGTCATTGAGCAAACCATGCAGCAAGCTTGTTCTCCAGGGTGAGAGACTCAAGTCCTCAGGCAGTGGAATCCTGAGCCTGGGGTTCAGATGGAACCACTGAGACTGCTCCTGACACCAACTGGAATGGCAAGTAGCTGTTTATCAACACAGGCACCCTCTCATCCTGAATGGGCAGTGATAAGAGGGATCTATTATGTGTCAGGATCAAAGAAGAATATTAGGATTTCTGTAAGGACAGGCTCCTAGGGAGTGCAATGTCGTAGTTTCAACCTTGCAGATTTTTTTAGTCACCAAGGCCTCAAGACAAACCTCTCTTAGTGACAGGATGCTGCGAAAGACACTTGAACTCCGAGATGCAATCCTCCATTTGAAGGTAAGGATCCTAGTATGGAGCTCCTACGGAGGGTAGAAGATGAAACAAGATAACTCATGTCAAAGGCTTAGGGCAGGATCTGGCACATGCATAACTACACAATACCCAGCAACTGCTATTATTATGTGAAGGGGAGCTAGCAAGGAAGACAGGCTTATCAACTCTATATGGTGTTTCCCACAAGTCTACTCAGCGATCTATCAAAGTCAAGCGATGTACCCGTAGGAGGAAAAATTGGCCCATCATTTAGCGGGAACAGACTCCCTCTAACACAATGTTTTGCTTCAAAAACATGACATAAGACGAAAGCTGACATCAGACAGGGTGCTTGGAATTTGTTGCTCAGAGACAATAGCTTGCTTCCTACATGGATTCCATTCAGCTTGTTAAGTACAAGCAGTCAGAGCCCAGTCAGGAACTGAAGCTTGTTTTCCATCCCCAGGGCATGGTAACCAACTGGGGCACCTGGCCATGAGTCAATGATCCGTGTTGTAACTGCAGCTCTGACAGTGCGCATCCTTGGCCGCACTCCAGGGATGAGCCAGGCCTTTTCATTTCCTGTTTAGTTTTACATGGGTGACGGTTATTTATGGAGTAGCAGGAACTACTTTTTTACTTTATTTTCTTTTACTTAGTTTGAGCAACCAACTGTGGGTTTTGAGGTCCCCTTTCTTAAATAACAATAAAAGTAATAGTTGTGTTAATCCAAGTTACTCCTTCTGTGTTTGTTGTGTGGCCACTGAAGGCGATGTCACCCCACTCAACACCGGGGTATGTTGAAACACAGCTCCCTGCAATGTTCTGGGATTTTCCATAGGATTGTGACTGGTGTCCCCGTTTCATCATCTGGTGCAGCCATTTTCTGCAGTTTCTCTGTCTCTACTGTCATGTGTGATTATGCTTGGTTGGTGACTTGTTTCTGGCTAGCTACTCCTTTGTTCAACTGCCCTGGGTGTTCCCAGTTTGGCCATAACCCTAGGGAATCAATCAGACTTCTCTCTACAAGGCTAATACTACTGATTGACAGCTGTAAAAATAGAGTTTCTTTGTTTTTGTTTTTTTTTTTTCTTGGTCTAGCATGTAATTTCAGCCAGCCCCAATGCCTGTCTTTCTAGTTAACAAGAGCCCAGTACAGGGAAGAAGGAGAGAGTCCAGTCTGTAAAACAGCTGTCCCACAAGAATGAGGACCCGAGTTCAATACCTAGCACTTGCATAAAAATGCCAGGCTTGGTGTCATGTCCTTGTAATCCCCAAACTGGGAAGGCAGAGACAGAAGAATCCTTGGGGCTCACTCCCAGCCAGTTTAGCCTAATTGGTGTGCTCCAGGTCAGTGAGAGACCCTGTCTCAAAGAAGATGTACGTCATTTCTGCAAGAGACCCTTGAGGTTGTCCTCTGGCCTCCACGAACATGGATGCCATGCACACATATTCACACACATGTGAGCACACACACACACACACACACTCACAGTGAAGGCTGTTTTCTGATGTCAAGGGTCAATTCCCTTGAGTCCCCTAGCTAAAATGGGTTTCCTGTCTCAGTCTAGAGTGGGCACAGGTGGTATCTTAAAGGTCCATTTCCTTCTCACATCACAAAACACAAGCTGCAGGCAATTCACATATAATTTTAATGTTCAAAACTAAACCTAAATTCATCTTGTACCCACCCATTGTAGCTAATTGCGTATGTATCCTAAATTCTGGAAAGGAAGATATATCACCTGCATACATTTATATTTATATTTATTAAATATTTTTTATCCAGAATTTTTTTTCCTTTCAGTTAAATTGTTTGAATTTTTGGAAAAGTAGAAAAAAAATATTTAAAGGACCACAGCAGCCCCATTCGCTTTTAAGTCCTGAATGAGGTGCAGTATAGTGGCCCTGTATGCTTGGCATCCAGGAACAGATTCTTGTGCCTCAGGAGGACTCGTTACCACTTGCAGATCTCGCTGCCCCAGAGAAGATGGCATCCCGGCCCTGAGGTTGACACACATGACCTGGGCTAGCTCAATTATGGCAGTGTGGCTTTTGGTCACACTATTGGCTCAAAAGTGTGCAGGTGATACCAAGGGATATTAGTCATGGTGAATCTCAGAATGTCAGGGGAAGAGATGGGACAATGATACTCTGTCTGGATGCTACCCGCAGCATCATGGGGCCAGCAAGGGATGATGCAGGAACCATAGAGAATGTTGGGGGTGGGGCGGTGAATAGCAGGAGACTGCTTCCAGGAGAGACATGGAACCTGCTTGACGCCCAGAGGAAGCTGGTCCCAACTACATACTTTTCAATTACTTGAGCCAAAACAGTTGCTTTATTATTAACTGATTTTGAGCTCTCTTTACTTTTATACGCAACCAAATGCACCTTTACTGATGTAGTGTAAGCATGCCCATCCCATAGTAACAACTCAGTAAGTAACTGTTAAATGATTGAACAGCCTACACTACACGGAAACCTTGGCTTACATACCCTACAGCAGCAATTAAGCTATGGTGTCAAAACTAGAGAAGGTGATCAATTTATATGGTGATTCAAAAGAAATTTGGTAAATCTTGCTTGACTATATCTCCTGAAGTCCCTCTAGAGAGAATTCTTGGTGGCTTCCCAACCCAGAAGTATATTAATTATATAATGGAGCTAACCACTCTAATGCCCCACCAGGGCCTAGCATCTTCCTAATCCAGATGTGTACGATAGAACAGAGATAACTGCCCTAGTGCTCCTGTCAGTGGCCGTTACCTGGGCCGCGATGGTCCCCACCACCTCCAGGTTGTTTCCAGGCACAACAGCCATCACCTTTCAACACATCTCATGTTTTCATCTCTGCATTTTGCTCTCTTTGCAGCTGGCTAGAGAGTACTGACCTGTTACATTGTAGACTTTGCAACCTGGGCAGTACCTGCCATGCAGGTGAGGACCTGGAAAATAGTTGACAGAATAAGTAGCAACCCTCCCTAGGGATCAGCAACCTAGAGGTGCACACAATAGAGAGGTCAGGGTCTTCTCCTTCATATCGTATGGGTTTCCTGAGGCCCCACTGACAGCCTAGATCCTAGGGCTGGGAGCCCAGCTTTGCCAGCGATTAGAAGCATCAATTTCGTTTTGTTTACAAGTCACAGAGAGCACATTTGATCAGTGTACCTTTTATCCATACTTTAGTGACTCTCACCTCTGAAAGGCATTGACTTGAGGCTTAAAGAAAAAAAGAATAAGAATAAGAATAAGAATAAGAATAAGAAGAAGAATAAGAAGAAGAAGAAGAAGAAGAAGAAGAAGAAGAAGAAGAAGAAGAAGAAGGAGAAGAAGAAGGAGAAGAAGAAGAAGAAGAAAGTTGAAGGGCTAATGGAACAAACGCCCTAGGCTGGAAAGCCAGCCTTTACAGTGTGCTGGGTGAGCAGGCTATTTTTTTTAAAGTTCAACTGGCTTTCAAAAATAGTTAAGTGTATTTGCAAATTTTTATAAGAATTATTTTTTTTAGTGTGTGTATGTGTGTGTGCATGTGTTTCTATGTATTGAGATGTGTATGAGTATGTATGTATCACTCTGTGTATATAAGCCCAAGGTTGACATCAGGAATTTTAGTTTGTTGCTATCTACCTTATGTTTTTGAAACAGCATCTCTTAATGGAACTCAGAGCTTGCTGATAAGTCTAGTCTGCCTTTTCAGCCGGGATCCCCTGTCTCTGCCTTCCAAGTGCTGCGATCACAGGTGGCCACCTTCCCCTAGCCCACCAGCTTCTACATGGCTCGTGGGGATCTAAATGCTGCCGAGTGACACCCTTCCAGGTCCAGGATTTTTTTTTTTTTTTTAAATCACAGGTGGCATTTTGTCCCGAATCACATGAAGCAGTTAAGAGCTGAGGGACTGGAGAGACGATGGAGCAGTGAAAAACACTTGCTCTTGCAGAGGGCCTCGTTTGGTTCCCTTTATCCATGTCAGATAGCTTACAGCAGCCTGAAACTCTAGCTCAGGGCATCTAATTTCCTCTTCTGGCCTTTGTGGGCACCTGTACACATATGGCACACACATCCATGTGTGATACACTGCATACATGTGAGTTTTAAAAAATATAAACCAGTTAAGCAATTGCCTAAATATGACTATGTAAGTTGTTAGATCAGTCTTAATTAGTTTCACAATAACATTCGGAGAGATTCATGCATTTTCAAATCCATCAAAGATCCATTTCATAGTATCACAGCCTTCCTTACTTATTACACTTTATTCAGGAAAAATGTATGCTTTTCCCAATTAAGTGGCTTTCTTATTTCTCTAGAAATGAATGCACCCTTGAAAGAGTCAGGGAAAAGGTAATGGCCCAAAGTGAACACAATGAGAAAGCCACGTGACACAAGTCCAGGACACGAGGCGAGAGGAGGTGACTTCTGAGCGATGAGTTGCTCATGCACGGCTGGTCATGCATTGGTAGTCATGAATTACTTTTGCTTTGAGTTCTAAGTACCAGATCAAGCTAGAAGCTGGGCAGGATCTGGTGGAATGGAAAAGATGACTCTTTAATTAAGTAGCGATAAGCACTTAATTGTGTGTTATGACTTATAGCAGCTGCTAAAAGCAAGTAAGCATTATTTAAAATAAACTCAGGGGATGAGTACAGGTGGAGTGTCCCAAAGGGGCAGGTATTGTGTGGCAAGAGCCAAGACAGTCTGCAGTGAGAAAGCAAAGAGTTTGGCCAGATTAATGCTGACTTCTCTTATAACAAACAAACTGACTCTTAAAGATACTTTACATAGGTACATATGTGTATATAACACATATTTACATATATACATACACACCCACACAATGTACAGGACAAAGAGAATATAAGCAAGAAGACTGTATAGCATAATGCTTAATTATCCATAGGAATATGCATATATTTTTATTAGCTTAAGAGGATTTCAGGGGCACTGGGATACAGAAGACAGACTAGGTAGGCTGGCAAAGATTCAGCTCAACTACACGGTTACAACCATCTGTTGTTTCTGACTGGCCTGACACATTACAATTGATTGATTAATTGATTGATTGACTGAGAAAGGGTCTCACTGTGTAGCTCTGGCTGTCCTGGAACTCACTCTGTAGACCAGGCTGGCCTCAAAAGGAGATCTCCCTGCCTCTGCCTGCTGAGTGCTGGGATTAAAAATGTGCATCGCTACATCCAGCTTCCTGCATTAAACTTCAGCGTATTTAATGTCTAATGACTCTGTCTCAACTTGTTTGCTTCTGTTCCTCCCTAGGTCTCATGGACCTAAGTTTCTCTGCTTCGATTCTCTCCTTGTGTTCAGTGTTCAGCCTACTTAAGTTTAAATGGACAAGATGGTGTTATCTCTCTTCTCCTCCAGATTCGCAATGAAGACTGGAATTCCTTTGGAATTCTATTGTCTCCTCCTGATGGCTGTAATAAGTTGAGTGTCTGGAGGCCATCTGAAGTTTCACAGTGGTGACAGGACCACAATTGTCCCCTGTTGCTTCAGAAAAATGTATTCCTACACGTGATAATCCAGTGTGCTTTGAGAAGCCCCTTGAAGCAAGATAAAGCCATGCCCTCGGAGCAGGGCAACTTCAGCAGGAGGGGTGTGGTAAGATGAAGTCCTTTGGAGCAATCTCCTGGCAGGAAGCATCAGCCAGCCTTCCTTGCCTCTCTAAATGCGGACGTGTTTTTCAAGCAGGCTGCTCTGTGGACTTCTGACCTCTCCCCATTCTCTCCCCCAGTCACACCCTTCCACCCTGCAGCCACTGAACAGGAGCATGTGATCAGCTCAGGTACACAAACTGTTCATGCGACAATGCGAGGAATCTCAAAAGTACAGGCAACATAGAGATTACGTGAGTTACAGGCACAAAGCCTCCCACTTCTAAATTAGCTTGGCACAAGTTTAAAGCAGTTCATTTTGCTCCACAAACACTAAACAGGCCCTTCCCCGCGCTCCCTGTTTCCCTCCTCCAACTCTAAACCCCAGGCCTTTGTATTCACTATCCTGTCTTTATTCTTACAAAGATTTTTTTTTTTTTTTGGTCTTTCACCAAAAGTCCATTTTTCATTTCCTGAAATAACGAAAGCACATGCCATCCGGCAGACACATCAGCCTACTGAGCTTGAAAGCGCCTCCTTTGTGTGGAAGACCTCCTAATCCCTGGCCTTACTGAGGTATACTCATTGGTTAGGCTGTCCAAAGCTTATTTGCCTCTGATGAGCTTTGTCACAGTCTTGGTCACCTTGGCTCTCTACAGATTGCTCTGAATTTCTTGTCCCATGGCCCCCTGAAAAGCCCCAGTGTATATGTGCATTTTTTTTTATTGTCAGATGGCCCTTCCCTTGAATGCATCATTAACTGTAGTCCAGAGCTCTGTCCTGACAAGCATGGCCCAACACCATCGGATCTTCTAGACACTGACCTCCTCCCATCGTCTCCTCCCACCAGGAGGATTTTGAGTCCCCTGAGACTTATGAGGAAGGAAGAGTTAAAAGAGCTTTGCTACAGAGTTCATAGGCGAGGGGCATAAAAATTCTAAAACATGAAATTTAAGGTACAAGAGAAAGTAAATAAACATGCTGTAATTATATCAGGGATCTGTGGAATTATACATATGATTTTTAAAGTTTCCTTCTTATTCTCTTTTTCCCGTAAATGTTCACATGCATCACTTTATAATTAGGAAAAGTACTGTTTATGAAGTAAGATTAAAGTCAATTCTAGATCACCCAGTAATGGCATGGTGCGAAGGGCTGGTCTGGGGGTTGCTTTCCTATCCTACTATTCCTTAGGAGTTTTGTTCTTCTTGCTTATGTAGTTACATTTCCCTTTAGTGTTCACTAAATAGTCATATGCTTCTAATTCCCAGACTTTTGTAGAGTTGGGCTGGGGGTATGACCATGTACATAAACAACAACCATCATGACCAAGTTGAAAACTTAACAACCAGAGTTCTTTTGTATTAGTGAGAGTTGACCAGAGAAAAGAACCAACAGGAAGAGACAGACAGACATAAAGACAGACAGATATGATATGGGCATAGCTGATATAAAGATATAGATATGAAGGTATAAGTATGATGACCTGAGGGTCAAGATTGGGCTAATGTATATCCTGTAAAGGGTTGAAAACCAACAAGTTCTAGAAACAGAGAAGGTAGATGCCATGGCCTGTTCAGAGAGCAAATTTGCCCTCTATTTGTTCTATTTGGGCCTTCAACAGATTGAGTGAGGTCCAAAGACATTTAGATCAGGGGTTAGAAGTGGGCATTTGCTTTACCCAGTTCACTAGTCCTAAAGCTATTCTATTTTGAAAACATCTTCACACAATGCTCCAGAAATGTTTACCAAGTACCCAAGCATCCCTTTAGACTGGTTAAGCTGACACAAAACATGAAACATTGCAGCCTTCTTTCTCTCATCTAGCAACAGGCTTTGTGTGAGTGAAAAGTGAATGACCCAAGATCTGAGGTTTCCTTTGTCACACAGTAGAATTTGACCTACTCTAATTCTAATTTGATTTATATCCATTTCTTTCACACTTAGGCCACGTTCTTTAGAATATACAGCATTGGGTTAAAAGTTTTTTTTTTCAACTTTTTTTTTTAAGATTTATTTATTGTTATATGTAAGTACAATGTAGCTGTCTTCAGACGCACCAGAAGAGTGCATCAGATCTCATTACAGATGGTTGTGAGCCACCATGTGGTTGCTGGGATTTGAACTCACGACCTTTGGAAGAGCAGTTGGTACTCTTACCTGCTGAGCCATCTCACCAGCCCGGGTTAAAAGTTTTAAAGACTATTTTGATAAGATACACACATTTCTCCCACACTTTGCTTCTTACTCTGATCTCTGACCTCCTTCTCTGCTTGAACTAGTTGGAGTTTGTTGTTCTGACCAAATTATGGGTCAACCCAGATGCAGATAATAATTTAGCTGTGCAAATATTGTCTCCCTGATAGTGGGTCACCCACCTTGATCAACTGCCTCTGGGGAAGCAAGATTATCTCTCACAAACTCTGTACATTTACACATTATCCCTTCTACTACATCCAACAGAGACTTCTAGCCAGGTTCCTGTTTGTAATTTTAGCACTGGGAGGCCAAGGTAGGAGGATCAGAAGTCTGATGATACAGCAATATCTCACCTCAAAAACAAAACCAACCAAACAGAGGCATTTCCTGGTTAAAGACTGCAACAAGTAGCCCTGGCTCCAGGGTCTACTTACTACTGTAAATGGTACCCTTACATTACTGTGGGATTCTTATGTGCTATCTTAGTCTTTTATTGAAAACCCAAAGTCCCTCTCCCCAGTGCACAGGCAGAACCCTAAGCACAAATAAAATAACCCTGGAAAAATACGATAAAAATATCAAAGACCTCCTCTAGTCTAATAAAAGTTTCTTGTCAGATAAAGATGTGTCATGACATCAGAGGACACCCCCGATGGGGTAAGCACTTGTCTTCTCAGACTTTGAATTCATCCAAATTGAACATGACCATTCCCATGTGTTACCGTTAATGTCGATACGTTGCATCGTCTCTGTTTACGCAGGGACAAAGTCTTAAATAGGACCTAGGATGAAACTGAAGAGTCTCTGGAGCCTATTTATGTGTCCTCGCTCTGTAACAGGTTCTCTGTATTTATTATTTGACTCGGTTTTCATAGTAGTCTTGTAAGTCACTATTCAGGTATAGAAACTGTAGCTTGGAGACATTAAGTATTGTCACATTCGCCTAGCTGGTGAATGCCTATCTGACCCTTGACCCTAGACCACTCATTTCTCACTTAGTGACTCTCCAAGTGCTGCCCAGCCCAGGTTGTACCTGGCATCCAACTCAGCTGCTAACATCCCCACTGTCACCCATGTAGATGATATAGTAAGAACTCTTTTGCTACATTCTGAAGGCTCCTTCCTTCTCATAAAAGCGTGGGGCTGAGGGGAGGGGGAGTGCAAGTTGTCACTGACTGTGGACCTCCCAGCTTGATGCCAGATCTGCCTTGTTTGCTTGAAACCAGCATCTGGCTTCAGGATGCGACTGCTGTAGAGCCGCGGGACTGCAGTTTCAACAGCTCCAGCTTTCACCATGACCGGCACCGGCCTATCCAATGGCGCTGCTGTTGGCCCTAGGAGTTACAATTCAGCAACAGGAGAGGGTGAAGAAGGCAGCTTGCCTAGGAAGAGACCCAGCTTGCTGACAGGACTTCGCACTTATTTTCTTGCCTGGCTGATTTCAGAGAGACTGGACACACAACAAAAAGGTTCTCCGAGGCTCTCTAGCTGCTCGTCTGCTCTGACCTAGCCCCATTCATTTCGTCAAAGAAGAATCTCTCTCCCTAACTAGAACAAGATGGGGTGCCATATGACACCCACCACTAGGCAGACTAAATCAGAAGCAGCTTTGTGGCCACTCAGAAGCACACAGACAGTGCCTAGGAGAAGAAGGCACGATACACCACATCAGCCACGAGGGGGTTGCGTTTGGGAGCCGAAAGATCTAGAAGAGGCTGCAGAAGGAGAGTTTTGGGGTACCAGCAGAGTGCTATACCACGAGAGGATGAGGTTAGCTCGTTTTACAACTACGAGCTAGAGTAGAGAGTGAAACCCATTAGTTTGAGGGTAGGGTGGGGTGCAGTCGGTTCAGGTCACCGGAGAACTACACAGGAAGGGAGAATTTCCTGTTGGCTTGAGGGACCAGACAAAGAACGGGACCTATCTGATGAGACCGGAGCATCTCAAGGTTATGTCTTTGGGATGAGGTTCGAAGATGTTAAGATAGCACTTCTAATTTAAAATCTCGCCGGGCAGTGGTGGCGCACACCTTTAATCCCAGCACTTGGGAGGTAGAGGCAGGCGGATTTCTGAGTTAGGCCAGCCTGGTCTACAGAGTGAGTTCCAGGACAGCCAGGACTACACAGAGGAACCCTGTCTCGAAAAAAAAACAAAAACAAAACAAACAAACAAACAAAAAAACCCAAAAATCTCACAATACATTGCCAGAGGTCTCAGGTTCCTGCCTCCAGGATATTCTGGCTACATGACTTTGGACAAGTTATCTGCACATTTGGTCTCCACTGAAACGCTCTAAAGAACTTCCTACAATGTACTGTTCTGGGGGCACGTGTAGAATGCCTGGTGCATAGGAAGTATGGAACAGACGTTACCCATCTCATCATCATCATCATCATCATCATCATTATCCCTGAGACAGCAACAAGTAACAGACTGTTTCATCCAATTTCCTTCTCAGCTGAGTTTGTATTTGAGTGGGAGCTTGCTTTTAGGTTTTGGATCAGTCACGTGCAAAACGATTCTGTGTTCGTGTCTGCTGCGCTGTCTTTGCTAGCCACGAGCGACCTCAGAGTCATGAACGGCACGCAGGAGGCCGTTGGTGGCTTAAAAGGTCGAGGGAGAGAAACAGCTCTCAAGCTCTTTCTTTTTTTGCTGAAGATTTAAACTGTTTATATGTTCTCTTTCTGTTGCCTTAAAAAAAATAATCCTTATTTTTTATTAGAAGTGGAAACAAAAAGATTAAAGGCATCTAATGGGCGATTTGTAATTGATCTCCAGACTGCACTCCCGTTTGCACTTGTCTAGAGCAAGCTCTTCGATGACACTATGGGGATAAATGCTCCAGCAGCCAGGATTACAGCAACGCTTTAACCTTGACACTTTAGGATCATAATGCCCTTTGCATATTAGCTCGTTTCCCCACTCCTAATGCCCCGGTCTTGGCAGAAGCTTCCAAAATGACCAGAGAATGCTTCTGTGTTTGCTCTGCCTGTGTCATCTGCCCCCAAATGTGCACACTAACTTCACCAAGACAAAGAAAAACAAAGTGTCAAGTTGGTTAGCATGATATTCTTTCGTGTGTGCTGTCCTTCGTGAATGGCTAGTGCACGTAGGATTGCCTTCTCCTCAGCTCCGCCCCTGTAAAGAAATAGGTTGAAATTAACAGGCTTCTGGGAGAAGCTCAAAAGATGACTTGGGGGAAAATCCAATTATTTTTTAGCCATTGAGTCATCTATGAAGAGCAAAGGAAACAAGGAACCTGCATGTGAGGAAAAATATGCATGAGACATATTTCATCAGAATGTAACTAAGGAAAGGATCTATAATCTTGGTCTTAAGAGCGCATTTGAAATTGATGTGCAGTAGAGGCCATTGGTGTGCATCAGGCTCTGAGGTTCAAGGGCACAATTGGCTTGTTTATTGTTACAGTCAGACCTTTATTTCAGAGTCAAGTGTTAATTGTAAAATGTTTGACTACAGAATCCCAAAGACACAGACACCTTTGTTGTTCGATAGATGGGGGAAACGGCACAATTTATTATAATTACGGAGTTTCACTTTACTTTTTTCTTTCTCCAGCAACATTTTGGACTCATTTTAGATTAAAGTGTATCTCTCGTTAATTATGGTCTTTAGTTCCCAGCTTGTAATTGGTATCTGGTGCTTCTGACTCCTGGTGCTCTGGGTGTCGCTGTTTCAAGGGGCGCGCGCCCGATGGGTTTGCCTGAGGTAAAGTGAAATGGAAAGCACCGGCTTTCTTACATCACTTGAGTGATTCCTTGTGGCTTCCAAGATGGCTGCCGCGTGGGGGCTGGGAGTGTTGACAGGTAGGTGGGATGTGCGATTATCTTCCAATTGGAGAGGCCCAAAGAGAGGCTCTGTATTACTGGCAGGGCTTTGTGCCAGAACATAATCAAATAGGAAACTGGGTGCCAATGGTAATTTTTGAAATGTGCTTTCATGACATCTTCCACGAAGATGAAAGACATGTTCTGTAAAAACAAACAAACAAATGCAGGACTTGAGCTGAGGCTCTGATATGAAATTTATGTATATTTCACCAAACCCGACTTGAAAGGAATTACACTTGATTTGAAACTTTTAATTGTTCTTGCTGTTTCTCTCCACAAATAAGGAAATGCTGGCTTTCTGCAGACAGGCTCTCCATGCCAGTGAGCGGGTTCTTTTTAAGGCTCGGCCGCACTAATTGCTGTCTGTTTGATTCTGTGCCCTTCTGAAATTGAAGGCTGCCTCGAGGCATGGAGAGAAGGCACTGCGGCTGTGCTTGTAGGTTCGGGGACTGGGGTAACCCACAGTGGTGGCCACAAGCCAGGCTCATTATCCCACGGCTCCAGCAGGCCATGGGGGTGTGTGTGTGGGGGGGGGACACTTCCCTGCTTCCCTGCCTATGGCTGAAGTTTGGATGGAGTCTTGGGGCATTTGCTTTGTATCATTTCTCATTTCTGACCGATAACAGCCCTAATTTCTTCCAACAACCAAACACGGTCATTATGGTTTTGTTTTAATGTGGTATTTGGTATTGTACTTCACTGCTTGTCAACCTCCGTTTACAAAACAGGAGTATATTAAAGGATATGGATTTCACACAGAATGGACAAGCCACTTCTTTTTTCAGCAATCCTGTGATTTTTTATAGCCTCCCAAGTAGAGTATCTCTAATACTGCTCTATGCTTGCTCCTGTTAAAATCTGTTCTACCAGGGTGGTAGATGTTGAAGCTACGTTATTGGTATATGAGAACATACAGGCATTGGATAACATTGGAGACTATTTCATCAGTTATGTGACCCAACACTTTTTTTTTTAATGGGATTTCTAAATTATAAATTTGAGGTATTAAGAAATGGATTATATCATTATCCAATAAGATTGACAATCTTTTTTTTTTTTTTTTGAGTGACAATTCAACATAAAGTGGCAGTGAACACAAAATGCTGCTGTGCAGGTCACCTGGGTTCAAATCCCGACCCTGCCTCTCACCAGTAAGGAAGGTCTCCATGTTTTGGTTCCTCCGGTTCTGAGGGCTACTATAATGGTACCCTCGGCACAGGGGTCAGCTTTTCCTCGAATCCTCTAGACTCATCACTAGGGTCTCTGATGATTACACAGTGACACTGTGGGGATCTTCTTGGAACCTGCTCACCCCCAGTGCCTCTCTTCCCATCTTTTCCCTCAGGGCTCTGGTTTTTGCCTTTTTTTTT
>NW_022196898.1:78363471-78369932 GCF_008632895.1 Mastomys coucha
CATGCTCTACCCTATCCCCAGCGGAAGCCATCCCCCACTCTTCCTGCCCCCAGCGGAAGCCATGCCCCACTCTTCCCTTTCATTCTGGTTGTTAGTGTTCTGAAGTTAACTTCCCCACAGCCCCTGCCACTGAAACCCCACCCCACGACCTTCAGAAAGCTTCTTAACTCTACCTTATCATGCAGTATTTCCCAGGTCCTGGTGCCCAGTGTATGCTCCACATGCAGACCCCTCTCTGACATCAAAATTCTGGTTTTATAGCTCTCTGGCCTGTGCGATCATGAAGATAGCCAGTCCTCAAGCTTAAGTGACCAACCTCGTTTTAATACAAAATGGCAATAGCATTGATTTCTCTCAGAATTGCTGGGATTAGAAGCAAGTCAACTGAACAACTGAGCGTATAAGAGCTTATAAAAGCAGTTGTTAGAGTTGTACCAGAATTAAGACAGTAAGGCATACTCCAGATCTAGTAACTCCTACATGCTGTGTTTGTTCGATGGTGACAACGTCAAAATCCTAATATAATCAGGAGAACGGGGATTTTGGGGGTAACATTATGAATTACAGGTAGGACAAAGCAGGATGATCAGTAACTCCTTTGTTCATGAAAGTAAAATTAATCATGTAATTCTTGTCTGTGAGTGCACATGAACGCATGTATATGCGAGGGCACTTTTCATATATGTACATGTGGACCAGAGTTCAATATCAGGTGTCTTCCTTTTTATTCTTCCATCTTACTGTGGGAGACAGTAGATGCTGAACCTCACTGTTTTGTCTAGAATGACTGGCCAGCGAGCTCCTCAAAGCCACTTCTATCTCTCTAGTTCTGGAGGTCAGATGTGTATGAACAAACCCAGTCCAGCTTGTTTTGGGATGCTGAGGACCTAAACTTATGCTTGCCTAGCAAACTCTTTAAAAAGATGATTACTCCTTTAACTCTTAAAGTGGTACATTCCATTTTCAATTTATCTTTGCAACTAAACATCAATTTGACCTGAATTATCTGAAGATATTTGTCTACGTGACCTAAGTTCACTAGATAGTTACAGGCAGAGACCCAATAGTTCCAAACACCCTTATTTTTATAAATTTAATAAACTTAAATCCTGTATTCTGTCTACATAAAGATATGTGAAGCAGATAGATATTATACCTCAGGCTTCCTGGCTAGCGGTCATATTACAGAGATCATAGTTCATAAAAATTACACCCTACAGATCTGGAAGGAAGTGTGGAGACTCTGGTTGAACCTCGTCATTTTATAGGTCTTAGGAGGCAAAGCCACCTGTCTACAGCCATTGAGTAAATGACCAATCGTGGCACCAGAAGGAGTCCTCCCCTCCCTCACTGGTTGCCAGCCAAGCCAGTGGGAGTTCAGGTATTTGTACTTTGACTTACAAACATGCTTTCCACTGAAGCTTCCAGTATGATGACAGGTTTCAATTCAAAACCACTTCTTCTTTTTTTTTTTTTTCAAAAAAAAAAAAATGCAGGCTCAGGAATTGAGAAGCCTGACTTGCCTGACTCTGCTCTCAGGTTGGGTACCAGAATGGTACCGCATCCCCTGGTCTTCATTTGTAGAAAGTAGAGCATGCTGCTTCTATGCTACCAGCTTAAGGGCTTTGGGAGCAACTGAAGCTTTTCAAGAGAGACCACATGTGGGCTAGGTCAGGGCTTTATGGTCACGAGGTCTTGACCCTAGGCTCTGTCACCTATTATTTTATGTAAATTTGGTCAGTGCAGGTTCTAAATGAGAATGGAGGCTGCCTTATTAAATCTGCTGGAAGGTTGGTAAAGTTGTATAAAGTGCACGTTACAAAGCAGACTCTCACAATTGATGGTAGCTATTATCAAGTCATTAAAATGGTAGATAGATGTTTGCACTATTGTCTGTTGCATTAGGCATGCATATGGCCCCATTCCAATAGATGCTGCCTCAGCTGACTAGATTGCACTTCCTGTAATTTTTTTGTCTGTCATCAAGAAATACACCCAGGTCAGTACTAGCGACACTGTGCATGCTGACCTGGACTGAATGCTTTCAGAAGACTGCCATCTTTACTCTCAGGGGTTTTCTTTCCCTTGCATTGTTGATGATTGGTGCATATGCTCTAGGAAGTGCTTTACCACTGGGATGCGTTCCAGCCCTTAGTTCTACGTTCATTGGTGATTTTTTGTCAGAATTGTTAACTATATAAATTTAATAAAGAAAAAATAAATGGCTGCTTTGAAAATTTGCTCTGAATTTATTTGTCTCCCCGCACCCTCCCCATGATGAACACCTCCACTTAATCAAATTAACAAATCTAATAAACACTTCGTACAGAAGCCATGGGTGGGAATCACAGACCCAGCGAGGCTCTGTGCCTCTAAATGGCTGCGGCCAGCTTGCTCTCTTCATATATAATGTGTACATATGTATACAACTCAAAGAGCCATGCCAAAGTCACCCGGAAGACCTTGGTTGCAAGTGTGCACAACAATTGTATAGCTCTTTCAACTTCAGTTTTTCTTCCTCTACCCACGAGGAAGAAGAGGGATTCAAGAACTAAGCCTGCGCACAGTAGCACATGCGAACGACTAAGTCCTTCATTAGGAAGTGGACCCGCAGGGTGGGAGTGAGCAAAATAAATTGTATTGCCATAAAGCAATTAAGAGAAAATTAGGCAATCACAAGGTGATAAAAGCCTATTAGTTAAAGGGCCTGAAAAACACAGCGGGTTGTAAAAAATTAAATTCTCACACACAGAAAAAAAATGCAAATACATGCAATTGTCTCACCATGGCAAACAGTCAGATTACTGATTTGTGTGAAGAGTTAAAATAAAGTCCTGATAAGCCTTAAGAGGGGTTTCGTTCCTCATCCCTAATCAGATTTGAGAAATTCCACTTTTAAAAATTATCCATCTTCCCCCCCCAAATTTACAACAAGATTTATAGAACAATCCTATTCTTTCTTTAAACAAACAAAAGAACAAACCAGAAGAAGAAAAGGAGGAAGAGAAAGGAGAGGAGGAAGAAGGAGGAGGAAGAGAAGGAAGAGGAGGAGGGGGAGGAGGAGGAGGGAGAGGGGGAGGGGGAGGAAGTGGAAGGGGAAGGAGAAGGAGAAGGAGGAGAAGAAGAAGAAGAAGAAGAAAAAGAAGAAGAAGAAGAAGAAGAAGAAGAAGAAGAAGAAGAAGAAGAAGAAGAAGAAGAAGAAGAAGAAGAAGAAGAAGAAGAAGAAGATATTCTTTAAGATGAAATGCAGCAGTGTGTAACATGAAATGAATTTCATGTTGATTTCTTCTTTCTAATCCATTGGGGGCCACTCTAGCCTTAGAAACTGTAGACAACCAGAGGAATCCCATTTATAAGCTGCTGTTAGAAACTCAGTTCTGAGGCTGAGAGATGTTGGTTCAAGTTTACATTTGACTGGGTCTTAGTTAACAGGAGTGGAAGGGCTCCCATCAAGAGACCAGAGCAATCCTGCTTCTTTTCTAGATCTAAAGCACTCTTTCTCACTGTATATGCTTAGGTCAGGAAGGGCACTGTTGGGAGATGTGGCCTTGTTGGAGTAGGTGTGTCACTGTGGATGTGGGCTTTAAGACCCTCATCCTAGCTGCCTGGAAGTCAGTCTTCCACTAGCAGCCTTCAGATGAAGATGTAGAACTCTCAGTTCCTCCTGAACTATGCCTGCCTGGATGCTGCCATGTTCCTGCCTTGATGATAATGGACTGAACCTCTGAACCTGTAAGCCAGCCCCAATTAAATGTTGTCCTTTATAAGAGTTGCCTTGGTTATAGTGTCTGTTCACAGCAGTAAAACCCTAACTAAGACATTCCCTCTGACTACATTTCCCCCACCACCCTGTGTTACATTTGAAAACTAGTCTATAAAATGGACCAAAGTTTTGTTTTTGGTTTTTGTTTTGTTTTTTCCTGGAAGATGCAGATACTAAATACATTTTTGGCTGCATGGATCAAGGGATCTTTCTGTAACCCCTGAATCCTGCTATTGTAGAGTAAGAAGAGCCAAGAGCAAGTCTCCTCTTATGACTTGCCTGTGCCATTGAACCTCATTGGTTAAACTGGCCCAGCCTCAGGCTTGACCTGGTTTGCTGATGCCAGCATTGTGTTACCGTTCCTGGGGAGATTCGTGCCAGGCAAAACCATCCCACTCAACTCCAGCTTGGTGGACCAGGTAGTTTACTGGGCTTACAGAAGCCTGAGCAACTCTCAAGCAGCTGTGTAACCACAGCACACATCGTGACTGAGCCAACAACCGCAGCCAAGCTTCTTTCTATACATCCTATATTCCTAGCACCTCACAATGTCATATGCATATGTGGGAGCAGGAGACAGCGGTAGCTGAAATCTCAGATGAGGGTGTCCAGACTTTCCACCCCTCAAAACATCTCGTCCCATAATGGCCTGGCATGGTGGATCCCTGTGGCTCTGCGGCCAGCCTGTGACTGGAGGACAGTCCCATTGTACTTGGCCAGTTCAGTTTTCTTTTTTCAGAAAATATTATGGAGGCCTTAAAATAAACTTAACCAGTTGTCTTAGTCAGGGTTTCTATTCCCACACAACATCATGACCAAGAAGCAATTTGGGGAGGAAAGGGTTTATTTGGCTTATTTCCACATGGCTGTTCATCACCAAAGGAAGTCAGGACTGGAACTCAAGCAGGTCATGAAGCAGGAGCTGATGCAGAGGCCATGGAGGGATGTTCCTTACTGGCTTGCTTCCCCTGGCTTGCTCAGCCTGCTCTCTTATAGAACCCAAGACTACCAGCCCAGGGATGGTACCACCCACAATGGGCCCTGCCCCCTTGATCACTAATTGAGAAAATGCCCCACAGCTGGATCTCATGGAGGCATTTCCCCAACTGAAGCTCCCTTCTCTGTGATAACTCCAGCCTGTGTCAAGTTGACACACAACACCAGCCAGTACACCAATACTCCTAGGTGTCATAACATTGTCCGTCTTGAGACCATTGGCCAGTTTCCCTGCACAGTGTGTGTGTGTGTGTGTGTGTGTGTGTGTGTGTTTTCTAAGTTCTGGTCTGTAGTCATCCTCACTGAGCTCAGTTATGGTACTGCCATTGTACTACCAGCAACAGATTTACCAACTCCTTTCCTCCTCCTGCCCCTCCTGGTTTTAGGAGACAGAGTCTTTCTGTCTAACCCAAGCTGACCCCAAAGTTGCTATGCAACCTTCACTTTATGATCGTCTGCTTCAGCCTCCTGAGTGCTGGGACTATAGATGTATGTTTTTATCATATGTATTTCCTATTAAATTCCTATTGTAAAGGAACCATCATTGTCTCTTGCTCCAATTCAATAGCAAGCATCAACATAACGCACACTGTTGCTAAGGCAGATGACCTCACGGGTCCCTAGTCATCTCCTCTTGTTCACTAAGGCTGATCCCAACAGTAGCTAGGAATCTACTTTTCTGCACTTGATTAGTAAAGTAAAGAACTCTACCAGTTCTTAGAGTAAACTCATTTTCTTAGCACAGATTAGATGCCGCATTTATCATGTCTGAAATTTTATATATGTGCATGAATCTGTTTCTAGATTTTCATTTGTTTTATTTGTCTACTCCTCTATGAATACATCTCTACCATATTGCATCATTTCTCACCAGAAAAGTCCCCATTCAGGTTTCCTTCTAGGTCTTTTAGTAAAAAAATCAGTTTTCCTCATGTTTTGTTCTTTTTCATAACAGCATTATGTAACAACTTTTCAAGTCACTGATTTTTTTTTCTCCAACGTCTAAAGCCTTTTTATTAACAGTAAGATCTAGGTTTAGTTTTTGTAGCCTTGCCTGGCCCTTTGGCTGCTAGGATGATTGAACTTCCAGCCCTTGGAACCTACCTACAAAGGGTTTGCCGTGGCTGTGTGGGGTTTCTGAGGCATTGAAAAAAATGTCAATACACCTCTCAGCCCAGGAGCACAGTGCCTCGGACTCTGGGAGAGTCCAGGGCCAGCTGGTCAAAGGTGAGGATCTTACCCCAGCCTGAGGATGCGACTTTGGGCCTGGCTGCTCACCTGCAGTGCACACACCTTCAGCTTGGGCATTTCCAGAATCTGCACATCATCTGTGATTGTCCCCACCTGGAAACTTCATCTTTCAGATCATTCAGGCAGGGACAGAGCTGGCTGATTAGTGTGGCTCATAAATAACCTCTTCAGCACAACCTGATTAAAGATGGAGTTGGTCCATGTGGCCAGAAACCCGTACAGCTTGACTAGCAGCTGCAGGTAGCTGTCCTGGCTCTTGGGCTCCTTGCACCTAACCTTTCAGTCCTTGTTGTGGTGAATGCCAACACCCATGATGGTGCCTCCTGCTTACCCAGGTCCAGCCCAGCCTGCCCTGCCTTAGGAACTCACTTCTTGCTCTTGTCATCACACCCGTGCCTGGATTGGTGTGACCTGGTGTGATGCTCATCTACTGCTTGGTTTTACTGCAGTG
>NW_022196898.1:78369942-78385751 GCF_008632895.1 Mastomys coucha
CAGGGGGTTTGGGTCCATGATGGTGGAGCAACAATGTGGCAGCAAGAAGAGCTGAGAGCTCACATCTTGATCCACAAGCAAGAGACAGAGAGGCCCACTGGGAATGGTGTGAGTCTTTTGAGCCCTCAAAACCCAGCTCCAGTGACACGCCTCCCAACAAGGCCACACCTCCTAATCTTTCCCTCAAAGTTCCACCAACCGGAGACCAAGTACTCAATGAGCCTGTAGAGTTCATTCTCCTTCAGACTCCCTCAGAGAGCAACGTGCTCCACTTGGGCCGTTTCACTTCTGTTTTCAGTTAGAGAGCAATGATCCTGATGCTTTGATTAATGCTGAATCTTGAAGAGCAATTTCCCCCCAGGGCGACTTCCATGCCATATAATGACACACACCCCATCCCCAGCTCATGGTGTTCTAGGTAATTATGGTGTTCTAGCTAACTTAATTTAAACTTCTCCCTCTCCTTCTCCCCCTTTCAATCTCTCTCTCTCTCTCTCTCTCTCTCTCTCTCTCTGTTGCTCTCTCTCTCTGTGTGTATGTGTATGTGCACACAGTGACTTTTTGTAAGAAAGTATCAGATGGACCCCACAGAGTATGTTTGTTTCTCAACTGATCTTTTCATTTACTTTGTGAAGACCTGTATTAAAGGAATTGTAGATATTACTGAAGAAGCAGTTTGTAAGCCACATGGCTCAAATAAATGTGAATTTCCTCAGCTTGTGAAGCGTCCTGAAAAAGCAGGTGGGCAGTGTGTCAGACTAAAATGAAAGATACCTGGACAGGTTATAGCTCTTTTATGACTCTAAATGGCAGGTCATGTATTTGATACATTATTTTCATGTATTTATTGAATCTATCATTTACCTATCTCTAACTTTCTATCTACCTATCCATAGAGAGCATATGTTTATATATAACATATAAACTGAAATACTTCTATACAACACTGTGATATAGCCATGTCAATATTGACACAGCAGCAGTGAAGGCCCATCAGGTGAAATTACTTTGCTCAAGTCAAGAGGGTGAAATCTCTGGCCAGTGTGGAGAGTTAGCACTTCAGCTTGACAGCATCAGTGAGCTGGCTAAGGGCTCATTGCTCAGTAAGGAAGGAGCAGGAAGAAGGCTCGCTGTAAGCCCCACCTAGAGATGGGAGGACTAGGGAAGAAGGCTCACCGTAAGCCCCAAGGAGATAGAGTAATTATCCCTTTAGTGGAATGTTGTACTTTTCATTCCCAGAATCCCCACCCCACAGTTCAGGAGCTTAAATGGCTGCATTGACGCAGCCACTGTGTAAGTCTGTCTGTCTTTCAGAATTATTCAGAAAAGCATATTTCCTGCTCTTTCTGCTTCTAAGAATGCTTTCGCTGGCACTTTGGGCTTGCTCACTTTTTCTCCAATGCTCCCTTCCCTGCCATATGGTTGCTCATTCACCACGTCACTGCTCTACCTCCATGCTGTCTTAACCCTTCTTAAAAGTCATCTCTCCTCCATCCTCCTCCTGGAAGCTGCTGAGATTGCCTGCCTGCCCTGAACCATTATTTTTTTAATCGCTATAAAATTGTCCTTGAACTTCCTCTGGAGTCTGTTCTTAAATTCTTTTGTTAGTGAGACTGAGAACCCCATGAGGGCCCCTGACTTCCTCAATATTACCACCATCGTTGGAACTCCTCATCTTTATGACCTGGATTCGAGTTCATACTGAGGCTTTAGCCATAGTCTTAGCATTGGCCTGGCAACGTTTAAAGCCACGGTTTCCCACTCCTTATTGTGCATCAGGATTAATGCAGGACTAATGTGAGTTCCTGAAGGTAGGACCTGGGTTTGTCCTTTTAAAAGTTTCCCAGTGAGTTTCATATATGGCCAGAGTCAAAACCGTTGTTTGAGCAGGACTTACAGAAGCATCAGCTTGCCCGCTACGCCAAACCTGCTTTTTCTTAAATGTATAGCGAGCTTATGGGTGATTGCAATGTAGGTCAGGCAGTCTAACTTAGTATTCGCAACTTGATTTTATTTTTGTCCTCCCTCTGTTATGTCAATTCTCTGAACTCAGAAAGTGATGTATCAGAGAGAATTATTTATAATTTTTAAAAGGACCACATCAATGCTCAGGACTCAGGGGTCCATCTCCGCAGAGAAATGGCTGTGGTATTTTTTGAAGAGCCGGGGAAGAATTTCAACAGAATGAAAAGGCAGTTGAGTGCTCACAGAATCAAACCCAGCCCGCAGCAGAATTCGATCCTTAAAACAATGCTCTATAGGTCAGTCTTTCATGGACAAAGGGCTTCACCACAGCTAGACTCAAGTTATGAAGGAATAGCTTGCAGCCAGGAGTGTCTAAACAGGGCCATGGAATTGCTCTGGGAAGCTCGGTTATTGTCACTGGAGTGCCAGATGGGGCAGCTCAGGGCTTGGGGCTGGACTTGTGGGTGTGCCATTAGCATCTGTGTCTATCCTTATCCTATCTGTGCATCATCAAATGAAATAGTTTCTCAAGATGCTCTGTTCAGATGCACATCTCATCAGTGAGCATTGTATAAGATGGTATCCATGTTCCTAGAAGCCAGTGCTGTGTTTTGTTTTTTTATTTTACAACAAAGGAAGCAGATGGCTGTTAAGGGATTCACAAAGCACAAAATGGAGGTGCAAAAGGCGTGGAGTGATCCTAAGAATGACAGACATCTATCTCCCAGTTTTTTTTTTTTTAGTAGAGGTACCCTGTGTGCACCCAACATAATTAAGACTTTCTGGGAAGGACCTGTAAGTCCATGTGAGTTTAAGACTGATGCTATCTCTCCTAAAACATTTACATAAGTCTCATCTCTAATCTCAGAGTAGAAGAAAAGCTTAATTAATTGCTAAAGGCATTATTGGTATCAGTAAAGTTTGGGAGGACAGAACTGCAAACGGATACCTGAAGATGAGAATATGCACTCCTTCTGCACCCCCAAACTCAAACCTGGAAGAGCTCCTGTCACCCCACATACTTCCATTTACATGTATTTACATAGAAGGTTCCACTGGAGCTCAAAGTTGTTTTCACAGTTAATGATGTTTTCTGAGTTGCTTGAAGCAGAAATAAAATATTATAATGGTGGGGGGAAACTGGTAAGAGAATGCTGAGAAAATAAGAGAAATGAATACAATAGATTTCATAGAAAAGCTATTTTTATCTCCTACCAAGAACAGGCTTTGCCCAAGGACCAACTCCCTCAGTCCCTTCAAGTCCCCTGCAGTTTTGATTCTGTGACAAAATGTTTGTCCCCAGCCCTCCATAAGAAGCCATGTTAGTGTCTATAAGGACGCTGGGTAAGTTCCTGGAGTCAAATGAAACCTGTGGGTACTGGAACACGCAAGGCCACTCACAGAGGACACCCTGATTGGTGACCAGGCTTGCGCTCTCTCTGCTTCAGCACTTTGCACTCAGCCTGGTCCTGCCCTCTTATCCAAGGCAGCTCTTTGTTTTTTGGCAAAGGAGTAGAAAGTCTGAAACTTCAAAGACAAAGGGAATTCTATTTTAACCTTATGATTTCATTAAGCTGCTACCCATCATGAAAGGTCAACCATCGGTAAAGAACAAATAAGACCCTCATTGGTTGGAATGTGGATTTCCAGTGTTCCTCAATATTTGCACACAGTTTTCCATTGCAAGCATTTAGTTAGCGTTGGTTCAGCCTGAGGGAAGAAAGTTGCACACCGGATCACTTCCTGTGTTATCAAGCTGCCGTAATATCTAGCTGCATAAAGACAACAATCTCCCTCCCTCCCTCCCTCCCTCCCTCCCTCTCCCTCTTGCTCTTCTCACTTTCACTCTGTCACTCTTTCTTGCTCTCTCACTCTCTCATTTTTTCTCTTCCTCTCTCCTCCTTACCTTCTTCCCTTATTTCCCAAAATAATTTTTTATAGCAATCGTATGCTTAGCTCAGGGATTAGCTCTATTTGGAGGTGTGGCCTTGTTGGAGTAGGTGTGTCACAGTAGGAGTGGGCTTCAATATCTTACTTCTATCTGCCTGGAAGTTAGTATTCTGCTAGCAGCCTTCAGATGAAGATGTAGAACTCTCAGCTCCTCCTGCACCGTGCCTGCCTGGATGCTGCCATGTTCCTGCCTTGATTATAATGGACTAAACCTCTGGACATGTAAGCCAGTCCCAATTAAATGTTGTCCTTATAAGAGCTTCCTTGGTCATGGTGTCTGTTCACAGCAGTAAAACCCTAACAAGGACAGCAATTGTAAGTTTGTGGAGACATTGAGTAGAACAGTCCAGCATTTCCCAGGTCCCCAGGCGCAGCCATTGTCTCCCATTATGCTCCGTCAGTGCCGACCTACACTGCCAGTGCCGCAGGTAGATTTTACTTAAGGCTGGTTTTTAAAAAGACTTATTTTTTTATGTGTATGTGTGTGTACATATGTGTCTTTGTGTGCACATGTGTGGGTGCCAATGGAGACCAGAAGAGAGCATCAACCCTCCTGAAGAAAGAGTCACAGACTTTTGTGGTCAATCAGTGTGTTCTACTCCCTTGCTTCTTTATAGGAAGGGGGTTGATTATTGCATATTAATCTGTGTCCTAAAACCTACTACAATCTCTGTTAGTTTCAGGCCTTGTTCATTCTTTCAGATTGCCCATGTAGACAATCAATGAGCATCTATAAACAGGTACAGTTTAACCTCTCTTTCCCAATCCTCACAGACTGCATTTATTATTCTCGTCTTATTAATAGCGGCAGTTCCATGCTGACCAAAGATGGACACCCGCACACACCTTCTTCCCAATCTTATTGGGAGAGCTGTTTTCCTCGGTGAGTATGGTATTAGTTGAAGGGTTTTTGAAACAATGCTTGAGGCAATTAACTTATAAAGAAAAAAGTTTAATTTAGTTTGTGGCTCTGGAGGTTGTCAGCAGAGGCTTGGACTTCTGATAAGTGCAGCTCATCATACCAGGAGCAAGTAGCAGAGCAAACTACTTACCGCCTAGGTCAGGAAATAGAGATGGAAGAAAGAGTCCCCAGCCCTCTCCCAGCATGCTTGTAATGACCCAAGGATGTCCCATAAGGCCCTGCTTTCTAATGATCCGAAGCACCTCCCAATAATGCTATCCTGTCTTTTAACCTGGGGATGTCTGAGGGACACCGATATAAACCATAACAGGCAGAAATAAATTATTGATTCGATTTCTTGAATGGAGGCTGGAAAGTGGCTTAGTGGACAAGGGGCTTGTCAAGAAAGTGTGAAGATCTGAGTTCGGATCCCCAGCACCCATGTCAAAACCAGGCATGGAGCCATGTGTCTGTAAGGCCCGAACTGAAGGGAACTAGAGGCATGTGGATCCCAAGGGGCTAGTGACCTCTCAGTCACGCCGAAACTGGGCGCTGAGGTTCAGAGAAACAGCCTGTCTCAAAAAAAAAAAAAAAAAGTAGGGCGGAGATTGATCCAGGAAGACAGTCAGCATGAACCTTTGGTGTCCATATGTGCATGAGCCTGAACATACACAAGCACATGCACATACAACATGCAGAGAGACTCTAAAAACAAAATAGACATCTATGTATTGAGGGTGATTTATTTCTTCTTATGTGAAGTCTGTTAGGTTGTGCTGCAGAGAATTGTCCCACTTCAGCCAGGTCATGAAAGGCATCAGCGTACCAGTCTTTTTCATCTTTTTTTTTTTTTTTTAAGTCCACGTTATCTACTGTTATATGCTTTCATTTCTAACCCCTTTCCTTCTGGCTTGGAACTTATTAATTTTAGTGATTTCTTTCAAAGAGCTTTTGGTTTTCATGATTTTTTTCTTCACTGATCTCCTGGTTTCAATTTTAGTGATTTCTACCCTAACTTTTATGACCCTCTCTGAAATTGGTTTCTAGTTCAATCCCCTTGTGGTCCACAGACAGAAGTTCTGGGATTTCTCCTCTTTTAATGTCTTAACAGTGTTTTGATTTCGGTGACTGTTCCATGAGAGCTGCATTGTGCCGCTGTGGGATGAGTGATCTATCGATGTCCAAGTAGTTATTGCTTTGTAGTTGGGGGTGGGGGAGGAGTGATGCCATAGAGGCCCAGAGCAGTGACCAAAGTGAGCAGTTCAAAGAACATGCCGTTTCTACTCCAATGTCCGAGGAATGAACGAGTGGAAACAGTAATGTCTTGATTTAAACACCTAGCACTGTGTATCTCTAAGCTACCAGAAATACATTATAGCAGTCTGACCTTCAAAACACACCTATGAGTTACCTGTTATAGAGGAAGGTGCTGTTCACAGATGTAAGTGAGTTTGCTCATAGCTTAGGCTTTAGAGGACTGCACAGTGGTCAGCGGTAGCACTGGATGTTAAGAGGACTCAGTCAGTCAGTGTCTTACAATAGCTTTTGTCCCCATTGCTTCAGGGCATGGGCGCAGCCTGACCAGCAGTCTGTTCTGCTCCTTCAGCAGGTGAGATGGATCTGGACACAAGTGCCCCCTTCTCTACAAGCACTTTGTGAGCCATGGACTGAGAGGAGCTGCTGTGAAAAATAGCCCTGACTTCCATATTCTCCATGCGGGGTGTGCTCTGTACAGGCTCTGAAGCATCGCTGTGGATGAGCATCACATATCCACAGCAGAGACTTGTTTGACACCCACCTCTTCACTGCCTCTGTCCTTGCCTGCCTCATGTTTCCATTGTCCTGTATTTCTTAGCCCCATCAAACTAACAAACCACTCATTGTCTCGGGATTAGCTCCAGGGGTCCTCAAACTAAGACAGTTGTCAAATTGTTTCTTGTGACTTGTAAACAGAGGCTTAGGCTGATGTGGGTAAATGGTCCAGTTTCCCACACTGCTTGGCATCTTTTTCATTGTGTGCTTATGAGTCTCCATCCCCGGTGTCTTTGTTGGTCTTGTAAGTTCGTGGAAACACTGAGTAGAAAGTCTAGCATTCCCCATGTCCCCTGCCCCAGGCACAGCCACAGCCTTCAGTTATGCTCCATGAGTGCCGACCTACATTGTCACATCATCTGCAGGTAGAGTTTACTTAAAGTTGTTTTTTTTAAAGAGTTCTTTTATTTTTTTTAATATGTATGTGTGTGTACATATGTGTGTTTATGTGCACACATATCAGTATCAGTGGAGACCAGAAGAGAGCATCAAATTATCCTAACTCCAAGAGAGAAGTCTAGGAGCTGGAGAGATGGCTTTGTGGTTAAGAGTGCTTGCTGCATTTGCAGAGGACCAGAATTTGGTTCTGAGCACACACAATGATTGACCCACAGCAGCTTGTGACTTTTTCTCCAGGGGATTTGATTGAAATTTACTTTGGCCAATAGGAACAGATGAAAGGGACCCTGGGCCCACCCCTCTGGTGTCTCCCTCATCCTTACTGTCTTACCTATCACCACCAGAAAAGAGAATTCCATCAGTTGAAGCGGATAGAAATGCGCATCAGAGAGACCCCACCACTAAAGGAGGACACTTTGGAGACCAACCACCCTTCGACAACACACCAGTTTGACCCAAGATATAAGTGAATCCTGCCCATCTTAGCCAGGCTTCCAAGAAGGTAGCAACTGACTAAGGACCCGCGTTGTAAGTCCAGGACTGGTAGAGAAGTGAGATTACTGAAGACGTCAGGATAGAAATCAGCCTTGGCCAAGCACTTGTGTGCAGTATTTGGAGTTCCGAGAACTTCAAATGCTGAAGAAGGGTGGCATGCATCCCCAGGGCTCTCATGCCTCTCAGGAAGTGAAGGCAAGCTGTGCTTATGGAGGGAAGTGGCTTTTACAGCCGTAGCTCACAGATGTGCATGCAGTCTACCTATGGCATGGCAATGAATGTGGCATTTGACATTTGTGTTAATTAAACTTTTTAATAAAACTTTGGGGTATGAATGCTTATCTCATATTTCAGACATTCCCAGGAGTGCTTAGAAAGGGGCTCAGAGTAGAAAAAAACATGCCATCCGGCAACACTCTGTGAAGCTAATTACCATGAAGTTAGAAAGACTTACACTAAAGGGCTTGCAACAGATTTTAATCGCTTCACAAGGTAACTTATCAAGTTTTGTCAGATTCTCATCGTATACATGGCCCCTCACCTTCCACCAAGGATCAGGGAGAGATTCTGTTACTCTGTGTTTCCCAGATGTTGGCTATCCCTCACACTCCAACTTCCTTTTGAACCATTGGAGGTACAGATGCTAACACCACGTGAGGGTTCATATGTATATTACATATATACATCTTACATATGTAATAAATCTATTTATTCTATCAGTTCTGTCCCCTAGAGAATGCTGCCTAATATGTACCATAGTACATTGTGTTTTCCTTTGCTCTTCAGAGCGAAGTCCCAAGCACACACACACACCACGGATATTCTTGATGGAGGATAAGCTTTCTGCTGGACCTTCTGATACAGGGAAAAAAAAAAAAAAAAAAAAAAAGAATGACACCGTGACAGCTCTTGGGTGTTATCTGTTTTGGAGTACGGACTCTACCAGCTCAGTTGCCAGTGTCTGTGTATCTGTTCAAAGAATAGAGGGCGAAATGCTGCCTCCCATCATCACGGTAAGCTGATAAGCTGGGACCAGAAGGATAAACATCATGTGCCTTCTCTTCTGTGTGGAATTTGATCGACATGAAATGAAAGGGAGACTATTTAGGGGGGAGAGGAAGGAGTAAGAGAGGTGATGTGGGGACAAGTTAGGGTATTGGGGTGATTGTGAAAACTAGTCATGGTGTGCGTATGTAAGGGGAGGTGTGAAGATGTCATCAAAAAATGCCTCATTTTGTATGATAATTTAACAGAATAATTTTAGTTGGTGGAATGCTTGCTGAGCATGAGGAAGCTCTGAGTTTGATCCCCAGAACTGTATAAACCAGTGGTTCTCTTGACCTGAGGGTGTGACCTCTTTGGGGGTCACATACCAGATGTTTATGTGTGATTCACAATAACAGCAAAATTGCAGATATGAAATAGTAATGAAAAAGTTTTATGGTTGTGGGTCACCACAACATCAGGAACTCTATTGAAGTGTTGTGGCATTAGGAAGGTTGAGAGCCACTGGTATAAACTGAGAGTGGTATAGTGCACCAAATACACCTCCCATCTGTATTCATATGTCTGCATTCACACATATATATTCACATTAATATTAATTCACACCCACATACACGCACATGCAGAACTGTCTATCTCCTGCACACGCCCTGTCTCCTGGCCCACCACCCAGGTTGATGGGCAATAAATGCAGAGACGCCTGGCTGCTCAAGGTGCTGAGAATAAGAATGGGTTGAAATGCTCAGCTTTAAAGAAAACACTTAAACCACCCCTTCTAAGTCTCAAAAGAAGAAGTAGAAAAAATTAAGAGCCCAAGGACAGGGAGAAAGGCTGTCAAATCTTCAGGGCGTGACATAGCCATTACAAATATGATCTAGTGTCAGCTACCGTTGCCTACACTAGGCCTGTGTGAAATGAGACCAGGGATGGGGCAATTAGTCCTCCCTGCTGAACTGTTGGATACAGAGGAGGGAAATCGTTTTTCCCTGTTGTGTACAAAATGGTGAGCCAATCAGGATAGCTCAAAACCCAAGGTCACACTGAGGGTCCAGGTTAAAATCAGTTTATCACAAAGCAAAACAGAATGACTTGGGTGTGGGAAAGGGCCTTGTAGTGTAAGGAGGGGAGGGCAGGGTGGGAGAGAGATGAGAGAGTGTGGGAGTTGAGGGGATCAAAATGCTTTATATACAGGGATGACACTGCCCAAGAATTAATCATTTAGTCAATAAAAGGAAAATAAGTTAAAAAATAAAATGAACCTATAAATACCATTTCATATCCAAGAATAACAAAAATTAAAAGTAAGAATGAAAGGGGGTCTTCTTAAGAGGCATTTTAAAAGTCATGCAATGGTTAACATCAAAATGTCAAGCTGACAGGATGTAGTCTCACCTTGTTCAAGCCTCTGACTGTGCCTGTATCATTTTGTTTTTCTAGATTAGGTTAATGGCTGGATACTACGGGGGACTCTCATTATGATAATTAAGATGGGAAGAGTACCCTGAATATGGCTGTAACTGAGCCATGGGCTGGGGTCTCAGATACATAACAAAGAGAAAAAGAGAACAAACACTTATGACTCTCATCTTCCTGACTGAGGACCCAAGTGACCCGCTTGCCACAGACTCCTGACGCCTTCCCCAGCATGGTGGAATGAACCCTAGAAGCCAAACCAAACCCTCTCCCCTCCCCTGCTTGAGTTTTCACCTTGTCTTTTATTGTGTCGTGACAAGAAAAGTAACACAGAAAACATTTCCCCACGAATCAGAGGCACCTACACAGAGAGCGTGACCATGGCAAGTGCCCTCGGTCTCCTTATTTAAAAATTTCTGGCAGGCTTGGGCCAAGGGGATTTTGAATAACGGATGGTGGTCTATTGAGAAAGATGATACTGGCCATAAAATAATGAAGTACTAGGTCTCACCTTTGTCTTATTCTCTGTGTCTTGTCATCATCCATTGATTCTATAAACGTATTTTCCCAATGACTTTTTCAGATATAAGTTAGCTCTCAGGTATCTGTGAAAGGCTCGAAATGGGTTGTGTTAGCAGCCACACTGGGTGCAGCATTTGGGGAGTCCCACCTCCATATTAAGCCTGTGACTGCGTCTCCTCCGCTCATCAGCCATTCATTTAAACATACAAGAAAAATCACAGGGCTGAGTGATTGTTGTGGTGTTCAGTAAATGCCAGAATATGGTCTTTGTATTGAAGGAGTTAGTCGCTTATTTAGGCCGAGTGGAAAAACAGATAGTCAAGGCTGATTAATATGTATGAGGTGATAAACAGGTCTGGAAAAAGACTATCGGCCAGATGTGGAAGCCTGGCTATTAAAAGCATATGGCTTAATTTAACTCATGTTCTGATGGGCTTTGAAAACAACAAGAAATTCCCGAATTGACGCTCAAGGGAAGGATTGAGACATTTGAGCTGAACTGTGGATATACAAATCGCACTTTGTTGAGGGCGGGACAGAATTCTCTGTGATTAGTAAATACGACTCTGTGTCTGGGGTCATCGGCCCTCAAGGAGAGTATCAGAGCTAGAAGGGCCTCTGACAGCTTTCTAACATTGACCTGTGCTTGCTTCTGCTTAAGGACACATTCCGTACCCCACCCCATGGGACAGTTTAGCTTGTTTAGAAGTATTTGAAGGACTGTTTGTCTGTCTGTTTGTTTGTTTTCAGTTCACATTTAGAAGTTGGAAGCATCCTCATGTATTCTCGGAACCTTGCGTTCTTCTGTTGGAAATAGGTTAAGAACTCTGGTGCTGGGCTCCTGCAGGCACCCGTCGCAGGGAGTGTGGTAGCCACTCCCCCATCAAACAAAACCTATGCAGCTCACCACAGTTTCCAACCACACCACTTCTCAGTTATTTATGGTGCTTCGAGCCCTTCTGCCTCCGGGCCCCATCCCCTCCTCATTAGTCTCAGTGACTCGACACCACAAAAACACAATTCTCATCAATGTGAGTAGCCACAGTTTTAAAAAAGAACAAAACATCCTAGCCCGTTTAATCTTCCCGCTACGGTTCATGCTTTCTTCCTTTTCCCATGTATTCGTATTTGACTTCATTTGAGTTGACTCTTGGCTGGGTCATCATAGGGTCTGCTGCTTTCTGAAACTTCTCCTAGATTAAAACGGAAACAAGGGAAGGATATGACTTCTCAGGGAAGATGTACTAGTTAATGTGGGCATAATAAGAAGGTCACTGGAGCAGATTAATCTAGAGAAGATGATTAACAGTTTGGGACAGATCTCATTCAGCTGTGACAACATCCCACTGCCAGGGTGGCTGGCCTTATTTGCCGTAGCTGGTTGCTTTCATGTCGAGAGGAGCTCCGAGGACTTTCCCATATTCTTATGCTATTGACTTGACACGAGAAGCAAAATATGTAACCGTCCATGTGAGAACCGAGTTGGGTATCTTCAAGTTTTTCCATGTAGCAAAAGTGGGGTTTTTAAGGCTCCGTTGCTTTTCCTGGACTCTGCATTGTATATTGTGCTTAGCTAAAATCACGGGAAAGCTAACATTGACTTTACATTTATATTCAAAATAAATTGGCATTATTGCTGCTTTGGGGTGGTCTAAAGGCCTCTTCAAACTGGGACAGGGCCCACCCAGCTGTCAAGAGAGAGATTGCCTTACTTCTAGATCGTCATATTTCTACTTACTCACAATAATAACAAGAATAGGGTACCTTTCAAGAGAACCTTTCAGAACATTTAAATTTTGTTAAACGTATGCATTCTAGACACGTTCACATGCATGTGGCCAAAGAGAGCAAGAGAAACAAACAGAAATTGTAAATGCAGAGAGCAGTTTGTCATTCAAAGCCATTTGAGACGACATTTGTTACACACAGACACCATCAGCAATGCTTCTGGCAATTCTGTGGAAAGGGAGAACCAGGCCTTCCAGCTGCAGCACCCTCGGCTTCCCCAGCTGTTTCTCATCAACAGACACCGGCACGAAGCCTCGGTCCGTAGTCAACTAAGTCATGATTAAGCAGGGAAAGGGGAATTGATTCAAATAAAATAAAGGGTAGATAGTTAACACAGTTCAATCCCTCCTCCAGTTTCTGAATATCTACGATAACTTGGTTGACATTTTTTTAAGTGTGGCATCTTCCAGCCGCCATCCTACTAACAAAGGACTTGCAGCCAGCATCATACGACAACATTAATTCTGATGCTTTTTCTAGATGTGTTATTAGGGTTACTATTGCTATAATTAAAACACCATGACCAAATGCAAGCTGGGGAGGAAAGGGTTTATTTGTGCCTAAACTGCTATATCTTAGTTCATCATTGAAGGAAGTCAGGACAGGAACTCAAACAGGCAGGAGCTGACATAGAAGTCATGGAGAAGTGTGACTTACTGGCTTGGTTCCTGTGGTTTGCTCAGCCTGCTTTCTTATAGAACACGGGACCACCAGCTCAGGGATGGCACCACCTACAATGGGCTGGACCCTCTCTCATCATTCACTAATTAAGAAAATGCCAGCCGGTTAGTGGTGGCACGCGCCTTTAATCCCAGCACTTGGGAGGCAGAGGCAGGCGGATTTCTGAGTTCGAGGCCAGCCTGGTCTACAGAGTGAGTTCCAGGACAGCCAGGGATACACAGAGAAACCCTGTCTCGAAAAACCAAAAAAAAAAAAAAAAGAAAGAAAGAAAATGCCCTACAGGCTTGCCTACAGTCCAGTCTTACGGAGGCATTTTTTTAATTGATGTTCATGCCTCTTAAATGACATTAGATTGTGTCAAGTTGACACAAAACGATACAGCCTAATGGGTTAGAAACCGGAAGTTTTAGACATCTACCAAGACCACTGCATTTTGCCTGATTTTAAGCCACTATGGAGGTCCACATGCTTGGAAGAGGTCAAAGACATTTGTTAACATCTCACCATGCAGATCTTTATGTAAAATATTACAGAGCGGGCATACACAGTTTTTACAAAGGTGACTTGTCTTTTGTAAGTCCTCATCCAACGTGGCACTGCCACTGAGATGAAGGTAGTTCAGTTCGCCTTAGATGCACAGGTGATGCACCAGTGAAGCTACACAAGATCGGTCGGCAGATACAGACAGAGACGGATCTCTATGTCCACTCGTCCTCATGTGACCATTCAGAGAACTCCAGGTATGACGAGAGTGAAGAAGGCCACAGGATGGTGGATCATGAAAGGGCGGGAAGCTCAGAGAATCTGTCTAACCATTCCGTGGACAGGCTTCTGTGGGGAGCAGAGAGGAAGGAAGGACATCCACATCAGAAAGACCAAGATGAAGGACTCCGCACGGAGCTATCCATACACGGGCTCTCTGGCTAGCGTGTCTTCCACAGCCTCCCCGGTTGGCGTGTCTTTCATGGGCTCATGTCCATTTCAAGTGCAGCATCCCTTCACTACACAAAATACACTTCCTTGTAAGAATCTATTCGTAAGCAGAATTTAGGAAAATGAATCCTAGAGAAACAATTGGATGAATTCTTTTCATTTAGCCTTCAGAGATTCTTTTGTAACACAAAGAATTTATTTTGTAAGTTTGGACTTTCTTTCTTCTTTTTTTTAAAAAAAGATTTATTTATTTATTTAATGTATATATGAGTACACTGTAGCTGTACTGATAGTTGTGAGCCATCGTGTGGTTGCTGGAAATTTGAATTCAGAACCTCTGCTCACTCCAGTCGGCCCCACTGGTTCTGGTCCTGCTCGCTCCTGCCTAAAGATTTATTTATTATTATACATAAGCACACTGTAGCTGTGTTCAGACATACCAGAAGAGGTTGTCAGATTTCATTGTAGATGGTTGTGAGCCACCATGTGGTTGCTGGGAATTGAACTTAGGACCTCTGGAAGAGCAATTGGTGCTCTTAACTGCTGAGCCATCTCTCCAGCCCCAAAGTTTGGACTTTCTTTCTTTCTTTTTTTTTCTTTTTCTAGACAGGGTTTCTGTGTATCCCTGGCTGTCCTGGAACTCACTCTGTAGACCAGGTTGGCCTTGAACTCAGAAATCTGCCTGCCTCTGCCTCCCAAGTGCTGGGATTAAAGGCATGTGCCACCACTGCCCGGCTGGACTTTCTTATAATTAGATTTCTTAAAGAAAACCAACTTTTCCCCGCCGTATGTATCCACCTAAGTCACCTGAGGTAACATGAAGCTAACCTGAAGGGCTGTGTTCATGTCTTGGCTAAAATATTTCTGCTCTACTTATAAGACTTAGTTGAGGGTGGCTTGTTATTCATTTGCCATCACAGACGTTGTGTAAATAGCTCCTCAGTAAATTTTAAGATTTCCTATGGCAAATGCTTCTAGACTAGGGGACAAGCATTTAAAATAGCCTTCTCTGTAATCACCAAGGTACAAAGAGAAGCAAGCTGAGATATGGGTGTGAGTGAGAGCCAGAGGAGCCTTCCCCCGCCTTCACAGAGGAGGGCACAGGACAGAGTTCACAAGGTAATGCTGAGATCTTGTCATGTTGGACACATTCTGGGAGACGTTCTCCTCCAAGGGTTTCCTCTGGTTTCTCACCACAACGCCACATTTTTTTCACTATTGACCACAGTTGTTGACTCAAGAAAATGGCCTGAACTGCTGTCTTTCTTGGCATAAAATGCTTCTTGCTGCTAAGCCAGATCCTTCGGCACTGGCCCTCAGAAGCCGACTGTAAGAAATTGGAGGCTGGAAAGTGGAAACAGCTAGCCATCAGAAATGGTGGCCTGCTAAGGCCACGAGATTCAGCATTGAGGAGAAGCCCTAATTTGTTTCCCCTCAAGAGTGCTGTGTCCAGTCAGCCTGGTCTCCACCTCATCCATACCGTTGAAAGCCAAGGGATGCTCCTCGGTAGCTTGTTTGCTCCAATTAGCCATTCATTCTTTGAAAGAGTAGGAGGAAAAACATCAAGCTCCTTTATTTGCCAGTGTTTCTTTCTCTCACTCAGCATCTCCACTTCTGCCATGCCAGCACTACTAATCACCAGTTATGTTGGAAGAACACACAAAAATAACAGGCAAAAGGCCCAGGGAGACTCTGGCCCCGGACCATACATCATCCGCTGTGTGAGGCCGACTCCCTTGAGCATTCAGAAGCATTGTCACCTACAAAAGCACCAGCTCCAATAGTCGTAGGATGATGATGATTGTAGCGGGAAATATTAAAAATGATCACCCCTCAATGTCTCCTGCCCCGCTGGACCATGGTCTAGCTCTGGCACTGGTACTGACCTGCCACATCACTATGTCCCAGCGGGATCCTGCTATTCTTTTTTTTTTTTTTAAATCAC
>NW_022196898.1:78385775-78390863 GCF_008632895.1 Mastomys coucha
TTTTGAGACAGGGTTTCTCTGTGTAGCCCTGGCTGTCCTGGAGCTCACTCTAGACCAGACTAGCCTCGAACTTAGAAATCCACCTGTCTCTGCCTCCCAAGTGCTGGGATTAAAGGCGTGCGCCACCACCGCCCGGCTCACTCCAGCATAGTTTACTGCAGCTGTCTTCAGACATACCAGAAGAGGGCGTCTGAGCTCATCATGGGTGGTTGTGAGCCACCATGTGGTTGCTGGGATCCGATCTCAGGACCTTCAGAAGAGCAGTCAGTGCTCTTACCCGCTGAGCCATCTCGCCAGCCCCCGGGGTCCTGCTATTCTTCCCCAGCTTGCAAGTTCATCTCGCTCACGTGCAACGTCCCACACACCCCACAATCAGTCATCTAGCGCCTGGTTACCCAGTAGAAACGCAACTCTTAAGGCTTAATTATCCAATCAGTTTTACATATCAATGCGATCACAATTTACAAGATGCCAATACAATAATTTCAGAGCCAACTGATAAAGATAATGCTTTAACCCAATTATCCTAACCTCGTAAAAACCTTAGCTACTTGTGGCTGTCTAAAACCACGGGGGATGGGGGGTGGATCGTCTTCTTGTTCATCTGCTTCCACGTTGCTTCTCCTGCTTACTTCTCTCCTCTGACTTCCTTCCGACCTCCCGCGCTCCTAAATTTCTAGCTCCGCCTCTACTACTGTCCAATCACAGACCTGTCACTGCCCTAATGTGATTGGACAGAGAAAATGCTGCAGCAGAGGGTTCTATGCCCAATAGTCCACCATACAGAACCCACCAATGCCTCTCAGCTTTGAGCCCAATGGCATCAAATACACCTTTAGATATTTGTGTTGAGATTTTTTTTGCATTAATATTTCTTTCCATAAGTGTGGTATCATGTATTAACTAATTTTCTATTGGTGATCATTTGGCTTTGATCAATATTTTTTTAAATGTGCTAGAATAGTGGTTCTCAACCTGTGGGTTGTGTCTCCTTTGCAGGAGTCACCTGAGACCATGTGAAAACACACAACAGTAGCAAAATTACAGATATGAAGTAGCAGGGAAAATAATGTTATGGCTGGGGTCACCACAGCATGAGGAGCTGTGTTAAAGGGTCGCAGAGTCAGGAAGGCTGAGGGCCACTATGTTAGAATGAATGACACAGAAAGAGGACATGATCATGCCACACGTTATTTTGCATATGCAAGTGTATCTATGATCAATAGTTTAAACTTTTTATTGATTTTTTTGTGAATTTCATGTCATGCTCTTTAATTTTATTCATCTCCAAATCCTTCCACATCCATGCTCTCTGCTCTTGCAACTTCCCCACAAAAGAAAAAAAAACATTAATAATAATAATAATCATTAATAATAATAATAATAGTAATAATAATAAAACCATTTCACTGTGGGAGCTGTGCTGTGTCATGGTGTATCACACACAGTACACCCTTTTGCCCGAACAGCTTTACTTGCAAATATTCATTGCAATGAGTCACTCACTGGTCTGGTTAGAAGTCTCTGGCTTCTGTTATATCATCAATCTGGGATCCTCACCAGGACTCCTCTAAGAGTCCTATTGTTGCCTTGGGTCATGGAGATCCTGCAGCTTTGGGTCTCCAGGATCAGCCCCCTCCCACAATCTAGCAGTTCATAGATGGGGTAGATGCTGGAGTAGGCCAACTTGGAGCCCTGGATCTGGGCCTGGGTAGAAGCTGAGTTGGTCAGCCTGCTCATTCTCCTGCGCCCTGTCACCAGGGCTAGCTCTTCATCTTTGCCCAGTTAAGGGACAGGACCAGGTCTCTTGCCTGAGGCGGTTGGAAGGAGCAAGATTGGCTCTCTTGAGCTCACAACACTAGGGACAGATCTCCTAAGTCCATGCCACCAGGGCCTTAGTGGGCGGGGGCTTCTGGTTGGCTCTTGCCCTTCCTGTACCACATGGTGGCAGATAAGGGCCTCTCACGTCCTATGATCAAATTTTTAAAAGTGACATTGCCTGAAATTCAAGGTAGCTTAGATGCTGTCAGATTACTTCTCCTAGGGACTGTATACTCAGAGTGACAAAGATACACAAAGTATAATGTCACTGATAGATGTATAAGCCGCTGGCTGCAGTCAATAAAAGTCTTTCCTTGGGCTTCACAAGTCATGGCTGGCCGTTAAAGGCCTCAAATCACAGAACTTAAAAATTCCGAACACCACATTGCTGATCTGAACACAGATAGTCTTTTCAGATCTATACTTTATATAAGTCCCATTTTCTTGACAAAGCACAGACATGAAGCCTGGGGAGAAGCTATCAATGGATCAGGATTCTAGCTTGGAAGTCAGGAACTTGGAGTTATCTCTAGATATCAACTTGAGTTTTCAGATGTCATTTCTATCTTGTTTTTTGTCTTCTTTATTTCTTTTCTTCCTTTCTCTTCCCTCCCTCCCTCTCTTCCTTCCTTCCATCCGTTATTTTTGGGCAGCAGAGTCTTATGTCTCCAAGACTGATCTTGAGTTTGCTATGTAGCAGAGGATGACCTTTAACCCCTGATCTTCCTCCTGCTACCACTTTCTGAAATTGCAGGTCCATAGCACTGTGTCCAGTTTATGGAGTTCTTGGGATGGAACTTGGGGCTCTGGGAATGCCAGGCAAGAGCTTTACCAGCCGAGCCGCCTCTGTTAGGTTTTCATATCGTAAACTTGGCTGCATTCTGCAGGCAGTTCGTATTCGTCGCTTTTCTCCCGGCAGTGACAAACATCTGAAGAGAAATGTAAGGTTTTACTTTGGCTCGTAGTTTGAGAGTCCTATGTCACAGTAGGAACAACATAGCGGCAGCAGAGCACTGTTCACATTGCTTTGTGTTCAAGAAGCAGCAACAGAGGATGTGAGTAGTGGTGCACATCTTTAATCTTAGCACTAGGGAGGCAAAAGCAGTTGGATCTCTGTGAGTTCGAAGCCAGCCTAGTCTACATAGCGAGTTCCAGGACATTCTCTATATAACAGAGAGATCTTGTTGAAGAAGAAGAGAAGGAGGGAGTAGCAGAGGAGGAGGAGGAGGAGAAGAAAGAGGAGGAGGGGAGGGGAGGACGACTTAGCTCAGCTTGCTTTTTTTTTTTTTTTTTTGGTTTTTCGAGACAGGGTTTCTCTTTGTAGCCCTGGCTGTCCTGGAACTCACTCTGTAGACCAGACTGGCCTCGAACTCACAAATCTTCTGCCTCCCAAGTTCTGGGATTAAAGGCGTGCACCATCACTGTCTGGCTTGCTTGCTTTTTTATATTCAAATCTTCAGTTTGGATACCCGAACACTTGAGGTGGCGCCACCTATCCAACAGACGTGCACAGGAATTTCTTTCCATGGTTATCCTAAATCTATCAAGTTGATAGTCAAGATTAACCAGCACACAGTAAGAGTTGGTTAAGAAGGTTTATCAAGAGAGTGATCTTAAGGAGAAAAGGTGTTGGTGCTAAGCTGAGGGCTTGATGGGAATGGAGAGCTCCCAGGGGCAGCGCAGCCGCTGTATGAGGAGGGGCTGTGGTACTGAGGCGGAGACAGCTGATAGGCTATAGAGAAACAGATCAGAGGACAAGACGGGAAGCTACAGATGATGCCAAGATTTTCAGCTTGATCGATTGAAGTAGCAAGTTGAAGGCCTGGGCAAGAGGTTAAAGCAACATTTTATTTAAACATACATATTTATTCATTCTTTCTCTAGATGGAAAGCAAGCAGCAGAAGGGAGACCAAGAATGTAAGAGGATAATGTGAAGATCTTGGTGTTAAGAGAGGGGAGGGAGTGTGACCAAGGACACAGGCATTGTACCTTTGGAAAGGATGGCCCCTTATGCAAAGGCAGAGGTGGTGAGAATGGGGCGGTCTGTCTGAGTGTGTTGGGGAGGGATTTGGAGGAAGTTTTAGATGGGGAACTTCCGTGTCTCAGCGATGGGAGAAAAATGCCTCATCTTTGAGGGCAGTAGGTGTGGGACTTAAGGGTCCCCGAGAGACCGCGGGACTTTGACCAACTGTAGTTAAGAGCAGGCTAGGAAGTCAGCCATGCTCATCCGATACTAGGAAGGGCGACTGGAAAGGGCCCACCAGCGTGAATGAGAGGTCTGTTTCTTGCACATCTGTAGTTTATTAAGGAGACGTTGACTTCCTAGAGGGTCCTCGTTTGATTTACATCTGCCTCCGCTGCAGGTTTACACAGTGGTATCAGTCAGCGCCTGGAAGTCCACACTCCCACCCTGTGTGACGGAGGTTCTTAAGATGGACAGCCTTTCCGCCCCTCATCCTTGTCCAGCGAGATGCTGAAAAAGTCAGGCTCACAGAGCCCCATTGTGGCGTGTCAGAACCCACAGAAAATGTTCCTCCTGTGCATTATTTATGACTTTCTTGCATTTATATAGTATCCAGCTTCCTGAAAGTAATTTGTTTTGGATTGTGTAGTGCTGGGCAGCACATCAAAGGTATGCTAAGCAGTGCTAATAAAACATTGAGGTTTATGGTCACCGAAGTATTAAATATCACTCATAAATTATAGGGTGAGTATTTTAAATGAGCTATGGCTCTGAGAACAGTAGGCGCCCCATCTCTACACATATTAATTGCCACTGCCTAGCTTATTAATTATCAATACTTTCAAAGGCTGTGTTGATGTCATTTTCTTAAGGAGGCACTCTGTGCCCTTTCTGTGTACCCTCCCTCAGTCCCTTCCTTCACCTCTCTCTCTCTCTCTCTCTTTCTCTCTCTTCTCTTTCTCTGTCTCCCTCCTCTCTCTGTACCTCTCCCTGTCCCCACCTCCTCTCTCTCTTCTGTGTGTGTGTGCTCTATCATGAGCATAAAAGCTGGTGTTAGACATAATGAAAATGTGGTTGACAGTGTAGAATACTATTGAGTTAGACAGCCTTTTTATAATTTTTTAAAAAATTATAATATCGTACTTTTCCCCTTTCCTTTCCCCCTCCAACCTCTCCCATGCGTCTTCCATGCTGTCTTTTGAATTCTTGACCTCTTTTTCTTTGTTTTACACACACACACACACACACACCACAATTCCTATCCTCATCGGCCTCTGCACACACACACACACACACACACACA
>NW_022196898.1:78390896-78391054 GCF_008632895.1 Mastomys coucha
CACACACACACACACACACACGCACACACACACACATTCCTATCCTCATCGGCCTCTGCACACATGCACACACACACATGCACACGCACACGCACACGCACACACACACACACGCACACACACACACATTCCTATCCTCTTCGGCCTCTGCACACACG
>NW_022196898.1:78391298-78406756 GCF_008632895.1 Mastomys coucha
ACACACACACACACACACACACACACGCACACACACACACATTCCTATCCTCTTCGGCCTCTGCACACGCGCGCACACACACACACACACACACACACGCACACACATGCACACACACGCACACACACATTCCTATCATCGGCCTCTGCACTTGGCCACTTTTTGCTACAGGTGGCTCCATGGAGTAGCCCTTTCCCCCAAAGGTTCCCTTGATGTTGTTTTTTTTTAGATTTGTCCTAATAGGATAAAAATAAGAATCCCAGAAAAGAATATTAGCAAGTAGAAATAATTTCTTCAAACCATGGGTTAGAATTGACATGTATTTACACTTTAATTTTAATTTATTTCAATTTTAACCTAAAGCCTTAACTCCACTTAGTTATTAGTTTTTAAGGAAGTTTTAAGCAAGCTTGCTATGGGAATCTATTTGCCACTGTAATTTTGATGAAATATTAATGCAATAGTGTTAATTCTCAATGAAAATTGAGAATTACACTATCCAAATACAAAGATACTCTGTGACAGACTTACTATAAAAATGAGCTTTAAATTTACTTGAAATGTTGAAATCTGCTATTAAAATTTATTTTACCTGTTCTCTTTTTACCAAAGAGCATTAAATGACACATGTGGCTCCCACTGTTTCCGTTAGGAAGTTAGTGTCAGAACAAAGCCTTCTGGGATGGCTACGAAGACCTTCGCGCCCACATGGACAGAATTCTATAGAAATCCTGATTGAACCAATGACCAGGCAACCATGGGACCAGTTTTAAAGCAATATCAAGAGGCTAAGTGAATGAAGAAAATCTGTCAAGACTGAAAATTTAGGCTGCACTTGCTGGTTATAATTTAAATACTTCTCAATAGAAACATTTCTCATTTTAAAATGTTTTGAGCATCGAGTAAGCGTAGTTTCTGTGTTTCATGCCCAATATGTTTTATGAGAATTCTCCGTCGTCATGGAGATTCGCACTTGTGGCCAGAGAACTGTTGGCTCTTCTCTACTGTAAAGTGTTCGGGTCCCTGGGTACCCACAGTTTATTCATTGTCCTCTCTCTGATGGACATTTAGAATTATGTTTACTGTATGGACAACTTCTCCTCACTGCAGACAAATGGTGCTGGGGATGCTCCTCCAGGTGCATTTTTTTTTGTGCATGCACAGACAGGATTTCTCCAGTATGTAGACAGACACATTGACCCTTTCCCTAGATGGACAGTTCAGCTTCACTGGGCAGTCATAAATGGTCCTCCAGGAGATTTTTCAGTATGGCCTCTCACAGATAGTATCAGAATGTTGAGCAAGCTAGAGGGTGAAATGGTATTACTCAAGCCTGGCATCTTCTCATACTTATTGATCAGGCAGGCTTCTTTCGTGGCATGACTGTTCAGAACCATTGTATCTCTATTGGGTGAATCTCATCTTTTCTTCTGAAGCACATTCCTCTCCACCCTGTCACAGATGACGTGTAGATGACAGTTCTGAGCTGGTCATGGTTCTCTTCTTGACATTTGTCTTTCTTTTCTCTAAATGTTTGTCATCAGAGATCAAAGAAGAACTTTCCTTGTCTTTCCAACTCTCCCATGAACGAACGTAGGCTTTCCTTGCAGAGTGGGAGAGAGAGAGTCAGGCAGGGTGTGGAAGCACTGAGCCATGAGCATCAGTAAGGAGGAGGGAGCGGAGCGATGGCTGGACCAGTTTTACCTTGTTCTTATGTTAAGGATAAAAGCTACTGTGTGCAAAGGCAAAATGACCAGTTAGCCCATGTCACCGATATGATAATATAGTTATCTAAGAGTAAATAGACCATGTGAAGATTTCAAAATCTTAACATTGTGGTGAAAATGTTTCAACACCTGCAAAAAAAAAAAAATCTCTTGAATCTATAGAGAAATATTAGCTTGAACAACTATGATGTCTTTAAAGCTGGTAATAAAACACAATGGTGTCTTGGTAATTCTAGCTTATGTCTTCATAGGCACTTATGAGCCAACGGTTAGTGCTTCTCTGTGGCCATGAACAGCTTTTGTTTCTTAGGACACTGGGTACCATAAGTACAGATATGGTCATTAAACCTTAATAATGGTGCTTAGTGTTTATAAGACACCTTTCATCCAAGGACCTCAAAGAACTGAACAAATATTAACTTGTTAATTCTCGTAAGAGCCATGAGGCAAGCGTTATTACATCCCTTTACTGATGAAGGGAACTGGGGCCCAGAGAGCCTCACGAATTTCATTTACACAAGGTCATATAGGATGGCAGAGTTATTTTACAAAGTACAAGCCTAGACCTCGTGCTATCTGTTTAGGTTGTCTGAAGTTATCTACCCATTTATAAATATTTGAGGGGAGGTATTTATTTTATTCTAGTGAATTCTTCCAAGTAAACAATTATGAAACAGGAAATTTTTTTTTCAGTGCTTGAAAGTAAATTTCAAGGCGATACAACATTATATAATGTTGGAGACACATTTACTGAGCAAAAGAGTAAATGTCTGTGACAGAGGAGAAACAAAGGACAACATAAGGTGTGTCATGGTCTTAGTTGGGGAGGTCTCAGGCCACTCCCTGGATAACGACTTTGTTGGCCTGGGGATCCTCGGAGGTTAGGAGTGTGTACTGCTCTTGATGAGGACATCTGTTTTCTCCCCAGCATCCGTGTTGGGCAGCTCTCAGCTGCCTGTAGCTCCAACTCTCTCTAATAATTCATTCCTAGACTCCTTGGCACCTGCACTCACATGGTATGCGCGTGAACACACACACACAAATACAAACTTTTTAAGCTTCTTATAGCCAGGGGTGATGTACACTTCTTTAATCATAGCACTTGGGATGGAGAAATAGGCAGATCTCTGTGAATTTGAAGTTAGTCGGGTCTACATAGTAAGACTTTTTTTTTTTTTTAAACAAAGATCTTTATTTTATTTTTAATATTTAATTTTTTTTAATATTTAATTTTTTTTTACATTCATCTCTTTAACTCTCAGATTGTCTCATTATATAGCATAGTGCCAGATTCAAGCAAGCCTGAATGCTCTGTGTTGAGGAGGGGCTGACTGGTTCTGTGTCACATAAGAAGTTTTCTGGCACTATGTTATATAGTAGACTGTGCCATTGTAAGACCAGCTTCAGCGTACTTCTCCTTCACCAAGACCTAATGGAAAAGAGTAACAGAAGGTGGCCCTTATTACTTTAAAATGGCTAAGAAAACTCTATCTTTTAAACTGTACATCAGAACATTCTATTTGACTGGTCCCAGGGGCCCGTGCTTACTGCTTGTTCTAGAAGCAACGACTTCTGCTTTCTGTGTGACACAGAACCAGTCAGCTCCTTCTCAACATGACATAGCCTCACAGGTTTACATGCAGACCTTTGTCTTCTCCCGGCGCCTTTTCTGGAACAGCCAGAGCCTCTTCATCTAAGACCCATGCATCACCCCTTCTAGGTAAGCCCCATCATGTTCAACCATGTCTGGCGCAGCCAACTTGGGCAAGGTCTCTCCTAAATGTGGTACCCAGAAGTAAATGCAGTATTCCAGATGTGGTTTGAGATCGGAGAAGAGCTGCTTCCACTAACAGCCCCATAATTCTTCCTTTATTTCAAAACCATGGCTTAATCTTTCAGCAGACTTCTTCAGGGGAAAATAATACAAAAAATAAATAAATAAAAAAGCAAAAACTAAACTAACTTACATTCTCATTGCCAAAAGATTTATTTTTCATCATTCTAATCATTTCAATGCTGATTTCCTAATTATTTTTTCTAAAGTATTTCTAAATTTCAAATAATGAAATGACATTTTTAAGCTGATTAAAAATGGTGAGCCTTGACCTAAACAGATCCCTTTTCTCCATAGCCAGCTTGTTAGTTAGACTGTAGTCCTGGTACATGAGCCTGGAGTTGCGGGTGCATACTTCGTATTTGTCTTTCCCTCTCCTGTTGTGTGCAGTAAGGGTATTTACAGTTTATTCTTAGAGTAAATAGTGTGTGTGTAGGGGTGTGTGCACTTCTGATTATAAAAAAGTGAAGTTCAACACAGAGACAAAGAACTGAAGTTTCTGATCAGACTCACCCAGGAGTTTACATTCTAGCTCCACCACCTTCCAGGTCCTTGGAAATTTTTATTTAAACTCTTTAAGCTTTAATTTCTCCTTGAGTAAAATGAAGGTGATGGTAGACCATCACTTACAGGATCATTGCGACGATATTGTAGAAGAGAGGACACAGAAGGCCCAATAGAGAACTTGACCTAGAAAAGCACTCAACAACCTAAGACAAAAGAGAAAACCACTGGCAATTTCTAGCTCAGCCCAGAAATAGCAACCATTGATGGTTAGACAACATGTGTTGGCGTTTCCCTGTGCCTTAGTGACTGTTAAGTCAGAACAGGCAAGCTAACATGTCTGATGTAGCCTGGTAAGCATTTATACAAACAGGGTGACAGTTTGTACTAAAGATTAGACTGTGAGCCATATACATATTTTAGGTCAATTCCAGTTAAAGTTGCCTAAGAGTAATACATGAGCATGTTATTAGGTAGATACTATATTTTACAGCTAAGAATTGGGGACACAGTGGAGACACCATTGGAGACACAATGGGCAGGCACAGTAAAAGAGAATATCTTGGAGTGCACCCTTACAGGCCTTGTGTCCTGGAAAAACACATGGTGTCTTTAGAGCAATGAGCATCAGATATAGTTCGGCTCTCAGAATCGTCTTTAATTCTATATAGCCAATAGTGAGAGATTTATCAAGTTTGCTCAATAATGTAAACTAGCACCTCAAAAAGTTATCTCACTGATAACTTTTAAAATGTACCCATTCAATTCCTTGGGGATATGTGTTGCTGTAGTTGGTGGCAAATCGGGTTAAGTTGGTTGGATTCTTCTCTAGGATCCCTGCCAGTTCCTTCTCGTGGTATAAAAAATGGGGTCTGGGACTTCCAAAGCAAATTTGTATTTGGCCTTCTTATTGTCCTTGACATGTGTGAGGGTGTCGCTAAGCAGCTGACAACACTTGTTCACTGGATCTGGGTCGTCGGAGCCTTCCCTCTCATTCCACACACCCTTCACTCAGTCTCTTGGAATTACTATTCATATCTAGCCATTACCCATGAGGGCTGGCATCTAGCCAAAATGTGGAGTCCCCCCAGGCTCAGTACGAGACTCTGAGGTACTCATTACCATCCCTTTCCCAACACCCCAAGCTACACCATTCCCACATGATAGAGCTTATAAATGGAACACGAAAGCCAAGGAGGGCATTGTCCTCAGCTCACCCTGTTCTCCTCAGCCACAATTGTGGCCAATGCACAGCCTTCAGGAGGGATAAGGTGGAGCATCTGTAACTGGTTTACAGATGGGGGGAATCGGAGAAGAAAGTGGGGCGCCCACCTTGGGTTTTGTGGCACAAAGATAGCAGTATAGAAGTAGGTGGCTGCAGAGGTTGCTTGAAGCTCAGCCAGACCCACGACTGCAGACTGAGGTGTGCAAGATATGAGTTGTACAGACAGGTGTGTTATCGTCCTTGTGAGAATCTGGAATGCAGCTCCAAAGGCTCCACTGAAACATTATCCATAAGCATGTTAACCACTTTGGAAAGTAACATTGAAAACGGAGGACAGCCCGGTTCTGATAAAACCCGTGTCCTCTGGATGCGTCAGAAGGATGCTCAAATACAAGTGATGCAGAAGCCCCATGGGGAAGTGCAAGGAGGCCCCCATGGCATGCTCGGTGCTCAGTGCTTCTCTCCTACTCCGTTTCCTGGTCAGAATCCTCATGACTACGATACACAGCCTTCCCATTGGGATTCCTGTTCTGATAAAGAAAATCCAGCTCTATCTTACTAACCCCATCTCCGTCCCAAGTCCTCCCCAAACTCTTGACCACAGGGGAAAGGTCAGGGCTGGAGGACAACGACGACGACATCTCATTGGGTTATATGCTGCAGCATCCACTCTGGAAACAACTGCCAGCGATTACATAGGAGAAGGCATGCATATCTGCAGACTGCACTGCAAACACAGCCTTCATGATCCTGAAGACAGGACACAATGAGGGACAGTGACACACTCCTTCATTATAGGTAGGGCTTTCATCGGCTTCCACCTTCTCGCACCTCCACCCCCTGCTACTGAATTGGGGTAATTTACAACTTGAAGCCTAGTTTACTTTATTCCTACTTGGTTGGTTTTCCTCTTAAGCAATCTTATCATCATCAATAACCATCATAGTAGAACTTACAAGAGCCACATATTATTACTCGTTTAAAGTGTTATTAGAGATTGCATATGACCTCACTGTTATATGATGATTTTATAGACAGTTAAGGACACTCTTAAAGACTATCAATTACATCTGAAGACTGGAATTTTCTCGCTATCTGCACACAAGAGACATTGATGGCTAGCATGGATTCGAGCGCCAATTAGAATTTGATTTTAAAAGAATCATTTTGGACCTGGAGAGATGTCTCAGTAGTTAAAAGCACTGGTTCCTCTTCTGGAGGACCCAGGTTCAATTCCCAGAATCTACACAGCAGCTCACAACTGTCTGTAACTCCTGTTCCAGGGAGCAAAACCTCATAAAGACATACATGTAGGTAAAATACCAATGCACATAAAATAAAAATTAATTAATTTTTGAAAAAGGATTGATTTTCCCCAAATATTAAAATTCTGTTCCACAAAAGGCCTTTTGTGCTGATCAGGAGAAAGGGTAGGGAAAGCCATAGCTCTGAGACCTATTAAGTGAAAATCAGGTTTTCATGTACAATATTCATTGATCTTAATAATGCTCCCAGTATATGGAGGAACTGGGTAATTCTGCTGCTCAAGATTACGGAGATACTCTCTGGCAGATCCAGACGTTAAATGTAGCTCTATGTGGTTAAACATATTCTAGTAAAAGGCCCCAATTTTTTTAATGTGAAATGCAAAACATCAAGAATTCCCAAACCATAACTATTCGGCATTTTAAATTATTTGACAAAATCAAATACAGTTGTTCCTTAGTTTCCTTGGGGGACTGGTTCCCGGACCCCCTGCAGTTGCCGAACTCTGTGAATGGACGCTTATGCCCTTTAAATGCAGTGTGCGGGCACAACCCATGCACACGGTCCCCTATGCTTTAAATCATCACTGGATTATTTATAATACCTAATACAATGGAAATTCTATGTAACCAGTTGTTGTATGTGTTGTTTGAGTATTAACACGAGGAAGGAGGCTGCGCATGCTCAGCACAGATGCAATGTAAACTTTTTTTTTTAATCTGGGTGTGGAATCCATGAAGAAAGATGGTCAGCTATAGATAAATTGAACAAAACCCAGTTGTAAAGACAAGAATCATCTTGGAAAAAAATGCTGCACAGAAAATACATGCTATGATCTTGATTGTCTATTAAGGATGTTTGATTTTCAATTCTATCACATCGAGGGTAATTAAGAAATATGTCTGAAGCTATTAAAGTCATGTCAGTGTTAATACAAGCTTCAATTGTTACATAGTTTAAATACATTAGCTGACATATTTTACAAGATCTCTTAACATTTCCATTCAATATGTCTAAAGGTCAGGATTCTGAGTTTTATTAGCTAAAACATTCCTGCTTCCAGACAATAGCCATCTCCCTATAGATGAGCAAGCCTGGTCAACTGTCTAGTAAACTCTAATAGACATAGTGTCTCTTTACGGTTGAAAGTGGCAGGAATTTGAATACACTGAGTGTACATTTTAGATAAAATACTTAGCTGGAAACTAGGCTCAAGCTGCAATGGAACACTGGAACCTCTTCTTACACTTTGTCACAATTAATTGCAATGTGTTCTCTTAAGAGGACTCTAGAATTAGTTGCCCTTGACCCTACTCTTGCTTTCAACTGCGTCTCATTCCTCCATCCCCCACCAACCACTCTTCACAAGCAGGAGGCTTGTATGAGAACACTCACATGCTTGGCCTGTCCCCAAGGAGGCCCAGTGGCAAGGCCCCAGACCTAAGTGACCCAAGCTCAACTTTGGGGTTTCTCATACCAAAATGTGGGAGAGATATTGAGCCTTCTCCTCTCGGATGCTAGGCATAAAGATGGCCCCCGACCTGGGAAAGAGCAAGTAAGCAAGAAGCTGGCCTTGAGACAGAGACCAAGATGAAGGGGGAAGAACACAGAGATGTTCCAGGAATGTCATTCAAGACCCTGTATCTTCTTGAAATTCAGGTCAGGATACCATAGGTACCTTTCTGGTATTTGGTTACTAGGTCTCTAAGGACCCTTTGATATATCCCTTTCCACTTACTGTTACAACCATGAATCCTAAATAATAGAATTTTCGCCTTCCTCTAGCTTCTGTTTTTACTATTCCAATTTAATGATTTAATGGGAATAGATTTTATGATTCCAACAACTTAATAAGTCATTGTAACTTCAACCCCTCCTTTTTTTCTTGAGACTTAAACCAGTGCTGTAAAACACTGTGATTTCAGCTTTTGACCACCAAGGTTTAAGAGATCCATACCTTCAACCAGGAACTAATAAAGAATTCTGTTTCTCTCCCAAGGACATCTGAGACCTTCTTCAGTGTGTTGATTTTCCAGAAGAGGAAACCAAGAAGGAAGTCAGTATCAGACACGCCACTCCTTCTAGGGTGAAATTACAAGATTGGCAACATTCTCTGACATGTAGAGGCTGACCCTAGGATCTGCTGTGGAGGTAGAAAAGTCTCTCCCTTATGCGGAACAACAAGAAGAGAAGGGAGAGGGGAGAACCTTCAAAGCTCTGGAGTGGCAGCATGGGGATTCTCTGCTCAGTCTGGACATAGTATTGGGTTCTGCATTCAGATCTTCAGATACGCCTTAGAAGAGCCCTGGCTCCTCGTTGTGGGGAGTGTGTATGAGTGTGTGAGTGTATGTGTGCGCCGTAATAGTGTTTGTGGGACTGTTCTAGCCAGTAGAATGTATAGGCAGAGATAGGCAAGAGAAGAAAAACAGATTAAAAAAAAAACAAAACAAATAAGCAAAACACAAAACAACAAACAAAAAACTGAAATCTAATCTATCACTAAAATGTAGGATGAAAAGACATGGCCCATCTGCTTTACTGATAAGAACAATAGTAGGAAACCACTAAGCCTGTATGTTTGTGAATGTCCGGACCTCATACAGCTTCCCCCAAAGCAGTGAGCGGCTAGCAGCACAAAGCAACTGCTCAGCTACCGGGGGATAGCCTTCAGGAGGGAAAGCCATTAGCATTCTGTACAAAAGTAAACAATGGTTGCTTCCCATTCAGTATGACTTATTTGCTTGAAGTCCATCTATACCTGAATCCAAAGTGCTGAGTGATGCGTGTCCATCCCTACATGACTGTTCTCTCTCTCCCTCTCCCCCTTCCCTTCTCCCCTCCCCCTTCCCCTCCCTGCTCACATCAGTTCTATGGTAAAAGCCACTTGTTGGCTCATGTTAGGATGTGACACCCAGATACGTCATCCTCAACACTTGACACTAATAATACTGGAAGAATTAATGTTTTCACCGTGCCACAAAGGAAGAGCTAAAAAGTTATTCTAAGCACCAAATTTTGCAGTTCTTATAAATTTATCTCAGAGGGACTAAGGTCTGTAAGTTAGTAGATTGCTTGCCTAGCATGCTCCAAGCCCTGGCACTACAGAAACTTGGGGTGGTGATACATGCCTTGTGATCTCAGCTTGCAGGAAGATCAGCTTTAGCTGATGTGAGCCTCATCCACCCTTCCTCCAGTGCCCCTCCCTGAAATCTTATTTTGGCACTAGGAGGTACCATTGAAATAATCGGTTCTAATTTTGTCTTGGGAAGGCAAGGACACAAAAGCTCAAGCTGATGACATGGCCAGGGTCACAGGGACAGCAACCAAAGCAAGTCTGAAATCTGGTCTGTAGAATGGCAAGTCCCCCACTTGAGCCATTGACATGCAGATGATAGTCTCCAGGAATGAGGGTTAAATAGTGAAGCAGAAAGTACAAACACGCCAACTCAAAATGACCAGAATGAATAAGAATAGGTAGGCCAAGATTAAACCCAACCAAACAAACCAAACAAAACCACAACAGTGGTTACTGTAGTAAAACCCACCACTGGAGATTTGACTTCAAACTCAGAGAAGACACTGAACTATTAAGTTATTCTAAGTACCTATGAGGCCTTGATAGTAGCCAATATGCCTGTCATCTGCTGGTTCTCAAAACACTGTAAAGCTAGCTTGACTAATTCAATTTTACAGATGGGGAAATTGAGGCAATGAGTGGAAAGAAAATGCACCCAAGTTTTTATAGCGAGGCAAGACCAGGACTTAGCTCATAGCCTTCCTATAGAGCCTAGGTGTGAATGCTCAAAATCTACGGAAGGTCTACGGTTAACACCTGCCACACCGTCCAAGAGATGACTGTGGGATGAAGAAAGGTCTATTGCTCTGCCTAGTCATGCTGCTACTTTAAAAGTGAACTACAATAACCAAAGCTCTCAGAATCCTGTTGCTGATGTCTTTTTCCTTGGTCGTATGGCTTTAGCATATTCTGTTTGGGTAGATGTGAAGTCATGACCAGAAGGGATGTTTCCATTACCAGGGTGCTGTCTGCTTCAGTTTCTGCTTCCCCCCTCATCCCAGGGCAGGGCAGCTGTGACTCTGCATCCTTCCACAAAGGCTATGAGGATACAGGATGAGACCCAGACAGAAGAAAAGCCCGTGGGCAAGAAAACCCACCCAACAGCCCCGCTGCAGCTCACTGGTGCCCTCCATTCTCCTCAGCTTTGTCCCACAGATACTGCCCATCATCAGAGTGATGCTCCCACAGCGACTGAGGTGACCCACAGTTTGGGTAGCTACAGGCTCTTCTTACAACTCTAGAGACTCCTAATGGTGTCAACTTGAAAATGCTGAGGACCCTGCTCCCTACGGGCCAGCCCTCAGCAAAGAACACCCCTCTCCCGTCCCTTTCATCGTCTTTGGCATCCATAGAAGGCAGCCCCACTACAGTGGAAAGTCTGCTCCGCATCAAAGCCACCCGTTTCTGTTTTTTTGTTTTTCATTACACTCACAGAGCTCTTTATTCCCAGTCTCCCTGAGCCCTTGAATGCTCTAAATGCCACCAGTGTTTACATTTTTTGTCCAGCCTACAGTCCTTTCCTGCTTAAGAACCATAAGCCCCATCTCTTTCGTCATGTGGCCAACACACCCTGCCTCCTTCCCCTTCCTCTGGCTCCTCTTCCGACCTTTGACTCAGTTACACCCATCCTGACTGGTAATGCAGAAGGGAGCATCCGAAATGTCTCAAGTCCTTGCCAGTGCCCTCTAGCATGGTTCTCCTTATGCAGAGTGAGACTGTTCCAGTTCCTCCAGTAGCCCCAGTCACCAGTATGTCCCAGTACTGAGCCCTTGCTGCTAAGGAGCTTGAGAAACATTCTCTCACAGTGATGAGTCTGTCTCCCCTGAAGTCTACTGCACTACTTACAATTCTTGTCCCCAGCAAACAGGGGTCAAAAAATAAAAGTAGTGATGGTCAGATTTTATATATATATATATATATATATATATATATATATATATATATATATATATAAATTTGGAGAGGTTTCGACACAACTCTTTCCTCAACTAAAGTAGCTCAAACCCACCTAACAATGGTAGGTAGAAAAATGGCAACAGTTACATTGGGGACAGAAAAGCCATTAATAGAATGTTTGAGTGATTCTATTAAAGTATGCTAAAGTGAATTTTCCAGAGAATTGTCCTTCATTTCATAAGGGAAAAAAAATCTCTAAAAGATTAAGTCATACCACCTCCATAAGTTGTGACTGGATTCATTAATCCTGCCACTCAACAAAAATATTTGCTCTCTGCCAGGTCTAAGAACTGAGCTGTTTTGGATTTAAAGCATTGAATAAAACACACGTGGTACCGGCCCCAAGAAGTTCACAGGCCAGTAGAAGTCTACACATTGGTTGCTTCGATCACCCAAGTAGATCACAGTGGCCAGATGACACTGAAAGGAAAAAAAACAGCCTCCACTGAGTACTTTGTTGTGATATTTAGCAGTAAGCCTTGCTCAGGCTGCAAGCTGCAAAGCGTCTGCCTCTGCATTACTACCTTGCCAACAGGGGGCGCCACTGCACACCTGGGCAGAGACCAGCCAGGTCATGCTTGATGGGTTTTCTATAGAAAAGGGGGGGAGGGGTAGAAATTATTTTTCATCCGCTTATAAGCTTGGGAACATTCCAAGAGGGACCAGCACTCTGATGTACACAAAATCTTATTTAAAATTCAAAAATGATGGTGAAAATATGTCTGATTGTTTCTTCTCTGAGGAATAACAGAAAGTCAGGGAGGGAAGATTTTTTGTTCGGGGTAAGTAGTTAATACCAGCCCCATGCTCTGACCTCATGGGTCCAGAGTTCCTGCTTTGGAGGGTACCACGACATAAGTATTTACAATGCAAAAAAAAAAAAAAAAAGTTCATAAAGAAGGCTTTTTTGACTGGTATTTTCCTTCTTATTTGGGAGTCTTCATAGAAACATTAAGCTCTACTGCCTTTTGATCACATATGCACACATGTGTGCACCCACCACACATGCAAGCCCACATGCACACCTAAATCAGTATTAAATGATACATGCACATCTGGATCCACTGGTAGGTTTGTCCATCTTTCTTTCTCTCTTTCTTTCTCTCTTTCTCTCTTCCTTTCTTTCTTTGTTTCTTTCTTTGTTTCTTTTTTCTGTCTTTCTTTCTGTCTTTCTTTCTTTCTTTCTTTCTTTCTTTCTTTCTTTCTTCCTTTTTTCTTTTCTTTTGCTTTAGTCCAGACCACAACAAAACCAGCAGCGCAAAACCATGAGCAGAGGGGCAGTGCTGAAGGAGCTCTCCCAGGGGAATTGTGATTTAGAAATCATGTCCCTGAGCTCCACTTGTTCTGCCTCTCTGATCCTGTTTTTCCCTCATTCTCAACACAATGTAATAGTTTGTCATACCCTAAAGGGGGAAAAAGTCCCAACCTTACTTCAAAGCACAGAGACTACACAGCAACTTAAAAGAAATGATCAAGCAATTTGGTATGAAAATAAGTCAAACTGGTTTTAAAAAAAACCCAAAACAAAAACAACAAACATAATTTGAGGCCTATTGAATGAAGCAGAAGAAATAATTGCGCCCCCTCCCCACTCCCAGCGTATTATTTTGGAAGAAAATTGGGCCTTTGTGAGGAATCCTGAGTTTGCTAAGTGTGGTCAGGTGACTGCAACAGGCGAGTAGAGACACAAGATTCCTGGCCCCTTCTTCAAACTGCAAATGTCTGATGGGATGAAAACCTCCAAGAAAGCCAACTATTTTTTTTAGATTTATTTATTTAATGTATGTGAGTACATTATACTGGTGAGACACACCAGAAGAGAGCATCAGATCCCATTACAGATGGTTGTGAGCCAGCACGTGGTTGCTAGGAACTGAACTCAGGACCTCTAGAAGAGCAGTCAGTGCTCTTAACCACTGAGCCATCTCTCCAGCCCCGAAAGTCAATTATTTACCGTGGGTCTCTTTGTCTGTAAGATCAGTATGACATTTATAAGATGGTTTTTAAACTGTTGATCCCTGTAGGGTCCTCTGCAGAATCATCCTGCTGCTACCTGGATAAGTTGATGAATGGGCAATGAATGAAAAAATAAGACAGGAAGGAGACTCTAATGAAAAGAAGCTGTTTAATTGGATCAGTGTCCACAAAATATGCGCAGACTGAGTTTCTAGTAAACATAGAGCCCAGCCAGCCACGGCCTCGCAGTGTCAAGCTGTCGAGGAGCTAAGGAGGGAAGCTACGGGAAACCCTGTGTCAGAAAGGTGAGACAGCTATACAGAGGGAGCAATGAGATGTGAGCTGGGATGAAGGGCAGAAGGAACAGAGGAGAGAGGTAGTTATATTCTTCCTAATATTGTTATTGATGTGTGAGCGCCTGCTCTACATGGTAAGGTCAGCATCAACCATGCTTCTGGCATAATTTGTTAAACGCAGGGCCTCCCTGTCATAGTTTGTTAATTTAGTAAGTGACAAAGTCCCACGGAGGAAAATCAACCAGAGATCTCAACACGGGAAGAAGTAGGAAAGATTCTGGGCAAACGGCATATCCCATAAAGACACTTGAAGCAAATGAAGTGCAGATAGTCTGAGCAGAAACCAGAGAAAGATACCCAGGTTAGAAAAACACTCAGAAGGTACTAGACAAGCAACAGCCGTGGCCATTAAGATACCCAAAGAAAGAGCACCAAGGAACTGGGATTAGAGAGAAGGCAAGATCCAATACCCAAGGTACAATTCACAGGCCACATGAAGCTCAAGAAGGAAGACCAAAGTGTGGGTGCTTCAGTCCTTCTGAGGAGGGGAACAAAATACTCACAGGAGCAAATATGGAGATAAAATGTAGAGCAGAGATGGTCCCACCTGGAGATTCATCCCATATACAGACACCAAACCCAGACACTATTGTGGATGCCATGCTGACAGGAGCCTGATATGGCTGTCTCCTGAGAGGCCCTGCCAGAGCCTTACAAATACAGAGGCGGATGTAAGCAGCCAACCATTGGACTGAGTGTGGGGTCCCCAATGGAGGAGTGAGAGAAAGGACTGAAGGAGTTGAAGGGGTTTGCAACCCCATAGGAAAAACAACAATATCAACCAACCAGCCCCCCAGGGCTCCCAGGGATTAAGCCATCAACCAAGGAGTACACATAACTCTAGCAGCATATGTAGCAAAGGATGACCTTGTCAGGCATCAATGGGAGGAGAGGTCCTTGGTCCTGTGAAGGCTTGATAAATGCCCCAGTGTAGGGGAATTGAGGGCAGGGAGGTGAGAGTGGGTAGGTGGGTGGGTGGGTAGAAGAACACCCTCATAGAAGCAGGGGGAGGGAGGATGGGATCCAGGCTTTCCAGGAGCAGGGGCAACTGGGAAAGGGGATAACATTTGAAATGTAAATAAAGAAAATATCCAATAAAAAAATCAAAAAAAGAAAGAAAGAAAGAAAGAAAGAAAGAAAGGAGAAAAGGAGGAAAGGAAAGAAAGAAGGAAGGAAGGAAGGAAGGAAGGAAGGAAGGAGGAAACAAAGAAAGAAACAAAGAAAGGAGGCCAAGGGTGAGAGCTTGGGGAGGACTGCTTCCCAGTGGTCTAGTCTGGACAGGACAAGGCAACTGTACTCACGAACTCACAGCAGTGGTGGATGCTTGGCAAAGACTTGTGCAAGATCATGTCAGGTAACATCTCAGCACAGAGGGAGGGGGCTCAGGAGCCCCAGCTGTCACGGACCGGGATTTCTCGCTGGGGTCCCCTATTCTGTGGGACTAGGGATTTTGGCCAGGTGTGTACGGGATTCGGCTTTTGACAAACAGACTACACACGGGTGGTGTAAAATCTGAGTGGTTTTTTTTTTTTTTAAAAATGACATGAGGCTTTTACAA
>NW_022196898.1:78407111-78417627 GCF_008632895.1 Mastomys coucha
TTCAATTACTCTCTAGTACTTAAAACATTAAACTAAGATAGTTAGAAACATTGGTGAAGGTCAGAAAATAATGTCCGAATTTTCTCTTGTTAGCTGTAAGAAAATGATATCTTGGTGAGTTCCTAACACACTAGTATGAAGACATATCTGGGCCACCTCTGAGTTTGGGGTGCCAGGCGACAATACAGAGACAAGAGACTGACTTTTTTTGAAGTTTACGCCTCAGATATCACCTTCACACAAAGTGTGCGTGACACCCAGCCTCCAGTTGAGAATGTGTGGTTGATGGGTGCTAGCAGACAGAAAGAGTCCTTTTTCTTCAGGGATGTGGCCCCGATAGTTTGACCCTGTTCCTGCCAATGACTCAAATCCATGCATGTACAAACAGCATAATTAGTTGTGTGTGTGTATACAACATGAAAGTGGTGAATATGAGCAAGATTCATTGCATACACATATGAAATTCTCAAAGAATTTATGAAGTTATATTAAAAGGAAACTCAAGTGAGTTCAGTGGAAGGGAAATGTGCATTACTGATTTCACATGCTGTAATGATTATTAATAACTCCCAGCTACTCTGGGCACTCTGAAATTCAATTTATATCCACCCTTGACTGAAGAGCGTATTGGAAGTGAAAGGATGTTGTACTCCAAGGGAAATATTTGAATGGTCAGAACAGAGTTTGGTGGTTGACATAGATGCCTGGTTTCTCGTGGCATCCTGGGCCATCCCCTCATCCTGGTCATCTCACATTTTGTGATTTAACCAGCTCTTAGAGGTTCTCTTAGGGGTTCACACACTCCAGCCCCATTTCCTCTTTTGCTCTGCTGGCAATTCTCACATGGACTTCAATGGCAAAAAGGCTGTCAACAGTTCATAAAAGGATCAAACACCTCAAGATGTTGTATACATGTTCCAAAGATGTTTTCAAATACACTTCCTTTCCTAGCTCCCTACAGATAACCTTTGACATCCTGTGAAGTGATTAGGAGGGCGGGCTGCCAGTCCCATTTTGAAGAACTTTTCCCCCACCCACTTCTTGTCATTATAAATGGTTTGTCTTGAGAGACATTTCATCAGTGAAACCTTGAGATGTTCCTGTTAGTGACTTTCTCTGTTTCTGGGGAACAGGGGTCAAAGAGAAGACCTGTCAAAGGGACTGGTTGTCAAGGCCTGGTTCACTTTCATGTCTTTATTAACAGCGCTTACCATTCCTCTCAAGAAAGAAACAAAAAAGCCGGATTTTCCTTGAAGGCCAGCCTTGTTCCTTGTGAAATTTCCAAATGCAACAGGGTTTCAAAGGCCCTTGTCTGTTTGCTTGCTTCATTTCCAGTGGTGAGAGCCCTTGTTGTGAGTGAGTAAAAGAGCGTTGTCATCTCTCGCTGGCATCATGCCATTGGAGAGGGAGCTTTTCTTGCTCTCCAGAGAAGAGTAGAAGAAATTGCTGGTAGGGGAGAGGTGAGTCTGGCCCAGGACTAACAGAATCATGACTTCCCATCATCCTCTGGGACATGTTTCCTAAGACTCTCCTTTGAGTGCACTTGGTGTTCTCATTAGATTCTCAAAACGCAAAATTATTTAACTGACCTTTTTCCTCCATTTTCCCAGGGATGGTTGGTAGCTGACACCACCAAGAAGCCAGAGAGGAGGGGTTAATTAATTCACTGTCCACAATGGACTCTTTACAGCACTTGGGGCTTAATTCCATCCCTGAACATCTTGAGAAATAAGGTTTGAGAAATACTGTACCTATGACCTGGAGACAGACCACACACAAGGTACTGTTTTATGCACTGATGAGTGTAGTGGCTTACGAAATGTGTATTATGGACTTGAAATTTCAACTCTGATATAGTCACGTGCTTTAAGGAAAATTCCCACCAGTGAGTCAAAGAAAAACCTTAAAAGCACAAGGCTTTAGATGGAGGATCACAATTGAAAGACAGAAAGTACTCCCCCACCCCCGTGGATTCAAAAGACCCGAAATGACCCCATCTCCCCAAATATCAACTCTATAGCACTTCATTAACATCTTCTTTGGACAGAAAACAGGCATTCTGCTGGGCACTGTATGAGGTGATACACAGCAGGGTCTACTGAATGGTCCAGCTATAAATCACACACTACCGATGTTGAAGGTGCTCACAGTCAAGTGCAAGGGGGCAAGCATCCAGGATAGTACTGTGGATGAAGGACAGGAATGGATGCAAGAGATGCTGAGAAATGGGATCTTCAAGTGTTCCATTCAAATATGAGACTTACTAGGAGTTATGGGGTGTGTTTCGTTCATTCACGGAAGCTGTGTGTGCTGAAGACAAGGGAAAGTCCTCATTTTTGATAATTAATAAAAATATAAAATAAAAGCTATATTTTGGGTATAGCTTCAACTCTGTCCATTCAGAACACATAGATGCAGCCACAGCAGAGTCCATTAGACTGCCTTTGAGGTAGAGAGACATCTGCAGCTTTGATGCTTTAAGCATAAAGCCTTGACACTGTTTTCCTGGAAGCAACCCCTTGCCATCTTCCAATGTTATAAATCTCCACTTCTCCCCATGCATATGACATCCCCTACCTCCTGCGCCCCAGAGAGCCAGTAAAGTCACCTGTGCTTCTATGCATTCTCTTTGGAAATCCATTTGATCATGTTGCTTTAGAACTGTAAGTATCTTAAGTTTATTCCCCCAAATCCACACGAAAAGCAAATACTTTTCCAACTGAGACATCTACTCAGCCCTCGGTGGGACTTGAAGGGTGAGATGAACTTCATGAAGTCAGCACAGAGAAGTGGACCCAACCTAAAGGAATTCCTTTTCAAATGATTTGATTTGAAATACCACGTGGCCTAAATAAAACAAACGGATGACTGAGCAGGCTCACTATGTGTGTGTTCTTGCCTGTTCTTAACCTAGAAAACTGAAAGACAGGACCACTCTCACAGTGTGACTCAGAAGTGACAACCCCAGGCCAGCCTTTCCACCCCACTCCCTGAGATTGCTGCTCCTTGAGTCAGGCTAGGAGTGGGGATCTGGAGGGCATGATACCCTCCTCCCTTTATGCAAAAGCGATGTCCCCTATGTATTTATTTGATGGTATTTTTTTAAAATTACTTAAGGAATGTCTGTTTGTTGTCAAGCACAGCACTTGGACGGTGAAACAAAGCAGAAAAGAGAAATAAAGAGTTACTTATAGTCACATCCTAGAGAATACCTGCATGTAAATTTGTTTGTTCTCTAGTACACATGTATGTGTTAGCTGCAGCTTCTCTATGACTAGGGCCACATGTCTCCTGTTCTTCACCAAGCTGTGTTAGTTGTTACAACTGAAGAACCAATGTTATTATGTTATTATTAATAACCCATCAATTTTCCCCAAGTGCTGGTGCTCCTTCAAGATTCCATTCAAGACACAGAATTATGTTAAATCAGCATGTCCCAATGGTTGTCGTATCTCCTCCTCCTCCTCCTCCTCCTCCTCCTCCTCCTCCTCTTCCTCCTCCTCCTCCTCCTCCTCCTCCTCCTCCTCTTCCTCCTCCTCCTCCTCCTTCTAATGAGATTTATTTATTTTATGTATGTGACTACACTGTCACTGTCTTCAGACACACCAGAAGAGGGCATCCAATACCATTACAGATGGTTGTGAGGCACCATGTGGTTGCTGGGAATTGAACTCAGGACCTCTGGAAGAGCAGTCAGTACTCTTAACCACTGAGCCATCTCTCCAGCCCTCTAATGCTCTTCTTGTATGTTCTAGTTTCTCATACTGTTCTTTCCTTTTCATAGACTTGATATTTAAAAAAAAAATCCTCAGACATTTCATGAGATGACCTTTCATTTGTCTGTCTGGTGTTTTGTTCATCATACCTCACAATGGTTAGGCAGGATTAGCAATCATGAGGAGGAAGACAGCAGAGGGGAAATTCTAGATTCTTCACATATTGATAGACATGTGTGCCATCATCCCAGCTTACCACTGATGATGCCAGGTTCATCATCGAGGGGAGGTCATGTTTGCTGGGTTTCTTTGCTGCAAACTTCCTTTTCCTTTCTTTTTATAATCTCCCCACTCGAAACAAATCAAGCTCAGCTAATTCAAAGTTTGTGGAGTTCTACCACCCCGAGGGCTTTGTCTATATAAGCTGGGACAAATATTTCAGTTTGGGGTCTGTAGTTGGTTAAAAGTAGTTAAAAGTAGTTGTAGTTAGTTGGTTAAAAGGAAAAACACCTGTTCCACAAGCATGAGGATCTGAGTTCAGGTCCTCAGAACCCAGGAGAAATTCAACTGGGACATAAAATCTGTGAGGGTTCTGTGTGGTGATTTGACTATGAATGGCTCCCATAGGCTCATGGATTTGTATGCTTAGTCGCTATGGGGTGGAACCATTTGAAAGGATTAGAAGGACTAGGAGATGTGGCCATATGGCCCATGCCAGACCCCGGCCCCTTTCTCTCTCTCTCTGTCTCTCTCTGTCTCTCTCTGTCTCTCTCTGTCTCTCTCTGTCTCTCTCTGTCTCTGTCTCTCTCTGTCTCTGTCTCTCTCTGTCTCTCTGTCTCTGTCTCTCTCTCTCTCTCTCTCTCTCTCTCTCTCTCTCTCTCTCTCTCTCTCTCTGCCTTTCTGCCTATGGGTCAGAATGTAGCTCTCAATTACTTCTCCAGCACTTCTTGCATGCTGTCACACTGCCCATCATGATGATAATGGACTGAATCTCTGAACCCGTAAGCAAGTCCCCAATGAAATGTTTTCTTTTATAAGAGTCACCTTGATCATATCATCTCTTTACAATCACAGAACAGTGACTAAGACAGTGACTTCAGTAAGATACCTTGTCTTAAAAACTAAGGTGGCTAGTGACTGAGGAAGATACCTGACAGTGACCTCTGGCTTCTGCAAGCACACATACACACATGCCTGTATACACACACATACCAAAAAAATTTAAAAAATTTAAAAATTTTAAAAAATGAATAAATGTTAGAAAATTCTCTTTGTGAGTGATTTGTCCTTTCACTTGTTTATGTTACAAGTAATTTATGAGCAATGCTTATGAGTCTTTATTCAGTTCCTATCCTCTGCATTGGTATGAAGGAAAGCGTATGTTATCTCCAACCTAGTCACTATAATATAGATCATTTTAGCCCAGTCTTTTCCTTTTCTTACATTTTCAACCAGAAAAAAAGCTGGTTTCCACCTTCTTCTGTGTATTTATATTTATTTATTTATTTGCAGATACCAGTGGACTTATATCAGCTTCAAAACCATTAAGCCCAACCTCGTGCAAAACAACTTTAACAAAGAGAATGTACTTGCTCAAATCTACCCCTCTTATTCTTGTCTATGAGTTTTCAGTTAAAACACCATTTCCAAAATTGTTTGGGATGACTTCTCTTTCCTTCCATAGCATTCAGTGAAGTCGTATCACACACTTGTGATATAATCATATTCCTTTATCAGAGTCTACATTCTATCTTTCTCTTAACCTCTTCATTGATAAAAAAGCTAATTTGTATGCATTAAAGTTCACTCTTTGTGCTTTGAAATTCTCCAGCCTTGTCAAATGTATAAAACCATGCATCTATCCTCACAGAGCCTCTCAGATTGGTTCTATCATCTTAAAAAAAATTTCAGGGTTTCCCACAATTAAATACCTCTTCATCCCTAAACTGTGGGTAGCCGCCGATCCGTTTCCTGTTGGTGATGTGGACTTTTCCCAGGGAATCATGGGAATCAAGCATTGTTGAGCCCTTTGACCCCAGCTCCCTTCACTAATGCAACGCACACGTCAGAGTGTGAAGTCATAGCAATTTTCTCCTAATCCAAAATAGCTTTCTGTTGCCTGGATACACAGCAGTCTGCTCATCCCTTCACCTGCTGTTGGCTACTTCCATGCTAGGTTTACCAATAAAGCTGCTCTAAACTTTAACATGAAGGTTTAGTATATCTATATCTGTATCTGAATGTATATCTATCATCTATACCTATATCTAATCTATATTATATAATCTATATCTATCTATGTCCATATCATCCATATCTGTGTCTGTCTCTATATCTATAGGATTTTATTTTATTGTTTTTAAAATACGTGCATGTGTTTGGGGGGGGGAAAGTACACTTGCATGCAGTACCCATGGAGGCCAGAAGAGGGCATCAAATGCCCTGAAGTTGGATTTACAGGCTGTTGTGAGCTACCTTGTGGGTGCTGGGAAGTGAACTCAAGTCCTCTGGAAGAGCAGCATGTGCTCTTAACCATCGAGCTATTTTCCAGCCTCCAAACGGAATTGTACAAATCACTTAGGAAAGCGCTCTTGACAGTGACTGCCAGGTCACAGGAGTGTATTTAACTGGGTGAGCAACTGCCTTCCAAAGCGACTGCCACTTTGCATGGCTTCTAAAGAATCATCGATTCTGTTGTTATCTATTCCCTGCGGTTTTGCTCTGCCAGCTTATGGATTTTAGTTATTGTGCTAAATGAATGGTAGCATCATCTTATTGCTTTGATTTACTTTTATTTAATGACAAATTACACCAAGCATCCTCTCAAGTGTTTGTTTGCCACTTGTCTCTTGATACTTACGTTGTCTTTTGTTCATTTGGTTTGTTTGTTTTCTTATGTATTCTTTTTCAAATCCAAAGTCCTAGATAAAGATTACCTGCTTCCTCTCTCCCTCTTGCTCCCTCTCTCCTTCTCTCTCCTTCCTTCTTCCCTCTCCCTCTCTTTCCCCCACTCCCTTCTTTTCTCTCTCCCTCCCTTCTGCTTCCTTTGACCAGATCTTGCCTCTGCCTCCCAAGTGCTGGGATTATAGGCATACCCTACCTTTTCTAGTCCACTTTCAGGGTTTAAAAAATGTCCTTTGGTCTGGAGAGATGACTCAGGGATTAAAAGCACTGATTGCTCTTCCAGAGGTCCTGAGTTCAACTCTCAGTAACCACGTGGTGGTTCACAACCATCTGTAATGGGATCCAATGCCCTCTTTTGGTGTGTCTGTCCGAGGACAGCAACAGTGTACTCACATACATGAAATAAATAAATAAATTTTTTTTTAAAAAAAGAACAAAAATGTCTTTCAAATGTTTTACATTTTGACTAAGTCTAATTTGCTAATATTTTTCTTGTGAATTATATATTTGTCATGTATCTAATACTTCTTTATCTAAGCCAAATTTTTTTACAGAGATTTTTTTCTAGAAATTATATAGTTTTCCACTTCACAATTATATCTGTGACTCATTTTGAGGTGGGTTTTGTGTAGTATGTGAGGAGGGAACCAAGGCTGATCTACTGTACATGAGGGTCCAAGCATCCCACGTCATTTGTTCAAAAGACCTTCCTGTGCTATTGAACTTTGTTTCTTTGCCAAAAGCAAATTGGTTATACTAATGTGGAACATTTTTTTTCCTGGTCTTATACTTGTTTCACGGATCTATGAATCTAGCACTTTTCAATTCTGCACTGTCATAATTATATTGGCTTTATAGTAATTCTTAAACCTGGATAGAATCTTCTAACCTTGTTTATATCTCTCGATTGTTTTGACTAAAATAGATCATTTGCCTTTACACATGCGCATGTCTGAAGGAGTATGTTTGTACTGAAATCAGCTTTTATGTTTACAAAAAACTGTTGAGATTTTGGTTTTGTCTCTGTAGATCACATTGGGAAGAACTGTTGTCTAAATAATATTGAGCTTTCCAACCCTTGAATACAGTAGATAACTCCATTTATGCAGTCTTCACTGATTTCTTTCAATATCTGCACACACACACACACACACACACACACACACACACACACATATTTTGATGTTGTCTTCTGAAGCCCAGGCTGAGTTTGAACTTGGTGTATAGCTGAGAATTACCTTGAACCTCTGACCCTGATGCTTTCATTTCCTGAGCTCTGAGAGTACAGGTCCACCTAGCCTGCCTTTATGTGGTGCTGAGGATCGATGGAACCCAGGGTTTCTTGCACACTAGATAAGCATTTTACCATTCTACAGCCTGAGGCCATGGATGTATTTTAATAGATTGATATCCAACTACTTTTATGGTCTACTACTATAAATTGTATCTACATTTAAAACTTGAAGTCAAATTTAATATAACTGTCCCTCAGTGTCCTCTATAGGGGGTTTGCTCCAGGACCTCTAGAAAATATCAGATTGGAAGGAATCCAAATCAATTGTGCAAAGCAGCATGATATTTGTGTGTAGTCCACAATATCCTCCTATGTTCTTTAAATTATCTGTAGATTGTTCACACACTCATGGAATAATGATACAATGCCATGTAAACTTTTGATTCACTCTTGCTTAGAGAATTTAACATCAAAAATTAAATATCAAAAAATGTAGTTTTCTTTTCAAATATTTTCTATCTTTGGTTGATTGAATTAATTAATTCAGAATCCATGACTATGCAATAGAGATGATATACTGGAGTAAAATAGAGGCTGGGGAGATGGCTCAGAGGTTAAGAGCACTTGCGGTTCTTGCAGAAGACCCATACTCTATTCCAGCATACACAGTGCCATAACTCCAGGGAACCTGATGCCCTTTTCTAGCCTCCACAGACTCCTGCATACACACAAAATAAAAATAAAAAGTCCTTTCAAAAGGAAAAATTACATTTAAAATCATTTACTAATCTTTATAATGTTTATTGAGATTTTATATTATTAAACTTGATTGTGTGTGTGTGTGTGTGTGTGTGTGTGTGTGTGTGTGTATCTGCACGTGTTCAGGTGCACATGGATATATGAAGCTATATGTGGAGGTCAGAGATCAACATCAGATATCTTCCATTATCCCTCTTCACTGTACATATTTTTGAGACATTATTTCACTGAGCCTAGAACTTACTGATTGGCTAGTCTGGCTGTCCATCAAGTCTTGGGGATCCTCCTGTCTCTGTTTCCTCAGCTCTGGGATTATTGGCACATGCCATAGCATCCACTCTTTACAGGGGTGTAGGGTCCTCATGCTTACTCAGCAGGTTCCTTAAAGACTGAGCCGATTCCCCAGGACACAGTCTAAATTTCTAATAAGAACCTATTATTTTTCAAGCTTTGCAAAAGTAATTCTGGAGCAACTTTATGGATTCTTTAGGATTTTTTTCTACATAGACATCTGCAAATAGAGCCATATCTTGCTTTGCCTTTATTTCTTTTTCTTACCTTATTGCACAGTCTGGCAGAATACTCAACAGAGGTAGCAGTAGGGGGCAGCCTTGCCTTCATCCTGATCGCAGACAGTCTCAGCCATACTCAGTACCTCTAGGGCAGAGACAACTATTCTGGCCCAAGAGGTTTTCTCTTCAGTATAATTTTCTAACCTAGATTCCTACCCAGTATACAGGCAATGCTTATAGGAGCTCCCAGGGAAGAGTTTGTGTGTAAGAGAAGAGAGTCTGAGGATCAACCCCCTCGCTTCAGTGGCAGCTGCTCTACCATACCCCATGCTGTACTATGGGGGGACACTGTTAAAAACACCCTCCAGTGTATTCCAGGGAGCACTGAGGAGGTTTGCAGAGAAAAACTTGAATGCCTGGAACTTCAGGGCTGTACGGTGTGTTCCATTCTTAGTCCCATTGGCTCAACCACATGCACATCACCACCCACCCTGTAGAACTCCTCTGATGTGTGTCCAATTGATTCACCCTTTGTCAATACAGAGTTGCCTCTGGTTCCTGGCTTCACTTAAAGAGTAATTTGACAGTGTTCCCAGTCCTTGATTTTATAGGTCCAGGAAGAGAATGTCCTCAAATTCCCTTCAATAAAAACCTCAAACCCCTTACTTTCAGGTAGAGAAGTGTATCTACAAAAGGCTGAATAATATACAGTGAATCTGAAGTGGGTGGGAGGAGGGCCTTTGTACATCTCAGGCTATCGTGACCAGAAGGAATCATTCATTATCCTCTGGGGACACTACAGTGTCTCTAGCTCTGGCATTCAACCCTTCCCTGGATGCTTCCTTGTCTCTGACAGCTTCAAGCAGCTTTGCAGGATTCTCTCGTTTATGTGGTTCTTCTCCCGGGACTCAAAACAACCATATTTTAAAGCCATCTTCTATAACCTGTTCACTTCTGCTTCCAGGAATCTTATCTCTTAGTTCTCCATGAACATTTCCATCCTGTGCACAAACAGGAGCTCGCTCAGTGGGTGACATGGTGACATGGTAGGTGGAGGGCTCATGGAGTCCCACTGGGTATGTGGTCTTCTTTCCTCTGTGAGATGGCACGTCTGATCTCTAGTTGTGCAGCAATCAACTAGAGAGAGCAAAAGGGGGACCAATTTGTTATGAAAAGGGAGCAGAGAGAGGAAGTTTAGAGAGTGTGTGTGTAGCTGAGGCAGTAGGATGCACAATGTGAACTCTGCATCTAGTCAACAGGCCCTGGACAAGAAACACAGATCCATTTACTCCTAACATTGCACAGTAGACACAGTCCCAGCGTGCAGAACAAAGGGATGGAAATTAAAGCTCAGTTTGGCTTAAGAGAAAGAAAGGAGGCGGGGGGGGGGG
>NW_022196898.1:78417639-78426658 GCF_008632895.1 Mastomys coucha
AGGGAGGAAGAAATGTCATAGTGACAACATTCAAGATATAAACATAAGAAGATACTTAGATAATTCACTATATGAGAATCTGAAAATATTCTACCTAAGGTGGACTGAGACGTCACTCTGGGCTGTGTGTGTATGTGAGGGGGGGGTCGGGGTATGTGTGTGCAAGCGTATGTGCACACATGTGTGCGAGTAAAGGGTGTATATGTGTTGAGGTCAGAGGACAAACTTAGATATTGGCGCATGCCTCCCACCCTGTTTGAGACAGTCTCTCTGTTGGTCACTGTTTTGCCCCAGGCTAGCTTTTGTGGACTCTCCAGTCTTCACCTCCTCAGCCACAATTCCAGGTGTGTGGTCCTGTGCCCAGCTTTACGTGGGATGTGAAATAACACTTGAAGAGTCACGGCTGTACTCATAGAGGCATCACCTCAGCTCCCAAGAGCTCTTACATGCCACTAACCACTGAATCCCCAGACAGTCTTATAAGATGGGTAGTTGCTCCACGTTCTAGAGAAGAAAAGCGAGGCTCAAATAAGTTATAGAATTTGCCCAAAGTTGCAGAGCTAGGAAAGGTTTTTTTTCTTCCATAAACCATGCTGAGGAGGGCTGTTGGAACCCCAACGTCTACCTCCTTCAATTTCCTTATATAGAAAAGAGGAAAGTAAAAGCCAGGGCCCAGAACCTTCAGTCACTGGTTATTTATTGCAGAGGCAGAAACAAAACTCTAGTTCATTTACATTTAGTCCAACGCAGCTTCTTCCACTTGAGGAGCTGAGACAGAGGGGCTTCAGTGGAGAGTGAGACTCCAAAGATTCCTATTTTACAGCCTGTTTACCCACACTCCCTCAGCTTGCTAAGGCTGTAGTGTATTCGAACCAGTTTGTCTCTTGGAATGGTCGCTCTACATGACTCTCTCTAGCAGCCAAGTTTTAAAATTGTTGTATATTTATGGTAAAAAGGGGAGGGAGGCCATTATTATATTTTCATATGCGTGTGCCATGTACTTTAATTATAACCCCTTCCTCACTGCTTTTCACTGTATTCCTCCTCTTTCCTCCTAAACGTGTACTTTCGGTTCTTTAAAACAACAGCTTGGACCTCTGAAATGGCTCACTGGGGAAAAGGCACTTGTCACCAACCTGACAACCTGAGTTCGATCCCTGGGGACCCACATCGGGAAGGAGATAGCTGACTCATACGAATTGACCTCTGACTTTCACGAATGCACAGACATCCCCTACAGAAATCAATAAAACTGTAATCAAAACAGAACACCCTAGATTCCGCAGAGAGGGGAGAGCCTATCTGTCCTCCCGAGTCTGGCTCGTTTCACTTGCCACGACATTCTCCGTTCTAGTCAAATAACGACGGGATGATTTGTTTCTAAAGCACCCAGTTTCAGTGTGGTCACGCAGACCAGGTGGCCCTCTTCTGAGTCCTTATTTCCCGGGCTCCGTCTGAACTGCCTACTATGCTCCTGTCCAGCCCCTATGCTCCTCACCCAGGTGGCTGAGCAAGTTTCTAAGAAAAGAGTGGGAGGGAAAAGCGAAGTGGTAAAGAAATACTACACAAGAGAAAATGTGACTCCCTCAAAGACAGAGCGGGTCACAGTGGGTATGAGCAGAAACAGTACAGAGCAACTGTGAGGCTTCATCCAAGGCCTACAGAAAGGGCTGCACTTCATGACCTGGGATGTTTATAGTCTAAGACATGATTCTCAGTGCTTCAACCACACACACACACACACACACACACACATTGTGCTCCTCTCCTGTCCTTTACAATGCCAAATAAAAGGGAAATAATAATACCTTATGTTTGTATATTGATTTATAGCTTACTAAGCACTTTTACGGTCCTGATCTCATTTGATCCTTGCAATAATGTTGTGAAATAACTAAGGAAGCTTGTTATTAGTTCCCTTTTACAGATTCGGAAACCAAGACTTCGAGAGAATTAAGTGAGTTACCCAAGATCCGTCAGGAAGGAAGTGGGAGTCCAGGTTGATAGCTGGCATTCGAGGCAGGGTAGTGCTCTGTAAGGACTGGTGAGGGACCAAAAGGGTCATTTTGATTAGGGACTCAAATCATGGTCTCTACAAGTGCAGCACTGAAAGGGAGCTTGAAGGAATATTGATATGTCACAGTAACAGGGAAAAGAGTGTGCTTGTACAACCTGAAGAGGTGTGCGTGTGTGTGTGCATGTGTGTGTTGTACATGCATGCGAATGTGCATGTGTACATATCCATGCACATGTGGAGGCCAGAGCAGGATGCTAGGTATCTCTCTATCTTACCTTCTCAGAGCTCTGCATTTAGGGTACTCTGCCTGACCTGTGAGCTCTCAGGACCCATGTATCTTTATCCTCTAATCCTTGGGTCACAGTTGTACAGCCACGCCTGATCCTTTGCATGGTTACTGGGATTCCACACTCACGTACTCATGTTTGCAGCACGGGCACACTTGCCCACTGACCCATTGCCTCAGCCTGAGATGTACAATGTCACTTCTACAAAGAATTTTAATAATAAAATTCAAGTCCAAGAAAGCCTTGGCAAGACCACAGGTAGTCAAATAACTTGAAATTTGCTTTAGCCTACTCAGAACTCAGTAAAAAGGTAAGTAAATAAGTAATCAGTCAATAAAATAGACAAATAAATGGAAATCGGAAAATCTGCCAGAGCCAATATTTCTGGGTCTTTGAAACATACTACCAAGTGTTTCTAACCTTATACCCAAATAACTTCTGCATTAGGGACTGAAGTGATGGTGTAGCAGTTAGAGTACTCTGCTCCTGTAGAGGACCTGGTTCAATCCCCAGCACCCACATTCATGCATCTCACAACTGCCTGTAACTCTAGTTTCCTGGGATCGTATGCCCTCTTCTGGTCTCTAGAGGCATTGCACTCGCGAGCGGACACACACACACACACACACACACACACACACACACAAATAGAAATGAAAAGTTTGAAAAATAACTTCTGTATTAAATACACCTGTCTGTGTGAACACATATATTTGCTCACTGATACTGAAATACTTGGTGAATATATTTACAAAATTTGAGAGTATAGGGAGCTTGTAAAATATGACAAGGCAAAAAAATAATAAAGCAAAGTATTTACAGATATGCTTATAAAAATTTAAACATTTCTCTCCTCTAAGTCAAAATAAAATGGAATGCTAAGAATGAAATAAGTGAAAAGAAAAATAAATGAAAGTTATAAAATATGTAAATAAAGCCACATTTGAAGAAACGATTAATGACTTTACCTTTGAAATCTCTAACAAATTGATAAAGCAATAATAATTACTGTGTTCTTTTTTTTTTCTTTTTTACTGTGTTCTTAAGAACTAATTATTTCCCCATCTGGAAAACTTGGGCTTGGATATGGACAAGACATTTAAAAACACATCGAGGGCTAGGGACAGAACTCAAATGACAAAGTGCTTGCTGCACCAGCATGGGGACTGAGCCCCTCATTGTCCAGAGAAAGCTGGCCATCACTGGGGAGACACACGGAGCAGTCAGTCAGTCTAGCCAAACTGCCGAGCTTCATGCTTTGTGAGAGACTCTGCCTAAAATACAACTGAGCAAGACACCAGACCTTGTCCTCTGATCTATGTATGACACACACAAATGTGCATACACAGAGAGAGAGAGAGAGAAAGAGAGAGAGAGAGAGAGAGAGAGTGAGAGAGAGAGAGAGAAAGAGAGAGAGGAAAAGGGAAAGAGAGAGGAAAAGGGAGAGAGAGAGAGGGAGAGGGAGGGAGGAATGAAGAAGGAGAAGAGAAGGAAGAAAAGAAAGGAAGAGAAAAGACAAGAAAAAAGAAAATGGCAAAAATATATTGGTAGGCCAGGGGCATGGAACTGAATACCTGTATTCTCAGTATTTGAGAAGTGGAGGCAGGAGGATCAGGAGTTCAAGGTCATTCACAGCTAGTTCAAGACCAGCCTGGTCTCACAAGATCCTGTTTCTAAAATAACATAAACATAAATATACATATCTTATGTACATTTGCATAACTTTTATAATATGTTCTGCCTTTATTTAGAATGGTATCAATTTGCTTGAAAAGGAGTTCACCCTACAAATGTGGAAAAAGAGGGTCCAAGCCTTACATTCAGTGTGTGGGCTTTTTTTTTTTTTTAAATATAAATGTAGACTCTGAAACAGAACTGGCACAGAGCTGCCAACACTGATCATCTGTAGGCAGAAGGATTAGAGACACTTTCCTCCTGTTTTATTTGATTCTAAAAATGAGCCTTAATTACTTCTGCAATAAAGAGATTAAGTTGTGACTGGGAAGATGGCTGGGTCTGTAAAGTGCTTGTATCACAGATGTGGGGGCCTGAGTTCCATGCCCCAAACCATGTAAACAATGCTCGAGTGGTGACATGTGCCTGTGACCCCAGCGCTTTGCAGTGTGAGACAGGAGAATCCTGTCTTGATGCTCAATTGTTTAGCCTAGCTGGTGAACTCTAGGCCAGTGAGAGATTCTAACTCAAAAAAAGAAAAGAAAAGAAAAGAAAACCCCCAAAATAGAAAATGAAAACAAAACAAAAGAGGTGGACAATGCCTGGGAAATGATGTCAGCATACACACATACACACACACACACATACACACACACACACACACACACACACACACACGTACACATACACATACACATGGCACTGGTATGTGTGTGTGTGTGTACATGTGCTGATGTAGGACTTTGCATGTGTGTGCACACACTCACTTGCACTTGCACACACACACACACACACACACCAGATCAAATTAGCCATAAACTTGGAAAGCAGGGCATGAATTCCTACTTACACAACCATTTCTACTTTAAAAGCTCTCACGTGATTGCCTGTGCTTGGATTTCCCTCTCTGTTCCAGGAACACATTCTATTGTGAAGTGCAACAGCTTTGCGCAGTCCTCTGGAGGGATAACTCGAGAGGGCTTGTTCCCACCTGTTGTTCTTGTCCTTCGGTGTCCTCCTGGGAGTAATTACTGTCCTCCGCTCCAGGAGGAGACATCCTGATTGTTACGTAAAGGAATGAAAGAGCCACAGGTGTTAGTGTTTGAAACTGCGGATGCTGCCAGTGATCCTGGAGAGCAAAGCTTTGCACGAGTTCACCTTGAATGTGCCACACTAGAAGACTGGGACTTTGGGACTCATCGTCCATACTGGTGCAGACTCTGGCTCACCTGGTTTCCTCTCCATGACAGACCATGGTTTACTTTGTGTAGTTAATCTTGCTCTAGGACGTCCACACTGAGCCTCATTAACAAGGACAACCTGCTATGGGCACCACTGTTTAAGTAGATAATAGATAAAGAACAAATGTCCCCACAGTCAGCCAAGGGACAGCTATAGGACTGAAGCTCATAGTTAAAACAATATTTACTGTCTCTAAAAATTCCACTCACTATGCCAGGTGGTGGTGGAACGTGCCTATAATCCCAGCACATTGGAGGGCTCAGAGGCAAGATTATTTCTGAGTTCGAGGCCAGCCTGGTCTACAGAATGAGTTCCGGGACAGTCAGGGCTATACAGAGAAACCCTGTCCAGAAAAACCAAACCAAAACATACAAACAAAAATCCCCAAACAAGCAAAAATAAAAAATTGCATCCATTGAATAGTGATGGTGTAGCACAGCCTAGGAGACTTTGAACCTGAGAATGTTCTTTTGTTTTCTATGGTTTTGTTTTGTTTTGTTTTTGTTTTTTTAATAAGAGGTAACTTTGCAGGGGCCCTTCATGAGAAAAGGTCAAGAAAGCAGATAGGTTCTATACAGCCTCCCATTCCACAGCAAGAACAAAGAGTTTTCACCAGAAAGTGTTATTAGTTGATGGCAGAGGCCTATAATCCCAGCTATTCCAGAGGCTGAGGCAGGAGGATTGGCAAATTCAAAGCCTGTCTAGGTCATGAAGAATTTAAGGTTATGTCTGGTTGATTTAGTGAGCTCTTCTCTCAAAAATGAAAAAAATAAATAAAGACTGGGAGTTAAAGTTCTGTGGTAGCATGCCCAAAGGGCTGGGTTCAATCTCCAATACCACATAAAAATTAAAACTTAAAAAGAAGACATCAATACAGCCCATGTCGTACATCAGAAGCACAGGGCTAAAGTGGTAACAGTTGACTCTGTCTTGCTAAATCACATTTGTGAAAGACTCCTGTGCATATGGGGTCGCTGCTTCATATCGCCACTCTCCTGACTAACATTACTGCTCAAGGACTCTTTGTAAGAAGATGCCTCTGTCACACACACACACACACACACACACAAATGCACACTCGTGGGCACATAAGCACACCACCCCCAGGTGCTCCATAAAGACTGCTTTTGCATAGGGTAGGTGGAATGAGAAAATGTGGGGACTTTGTCAGTTTCTTGTGAGGGTTCTGTGGGAGTCATCTGTGGATTTCTCCTGTGGGGATCTTCTGTGAGAGTCCCTTGTGAAGTTCTGCTGTGTGGATCTCTTTTTAGGGTCCCCTGTGAAGGTTCCCTGAGTGGATCTCCTGTCAGGGTCTGCTGTGTAGAGTACCTGTAAGAGTCCCCTTTGTGGATCTCTTGTGAGGGTCCCTTGAGAGAGTTCCCTGTGAATTTCCTGTGAGGGTCCCATGTGAAGGTCCCTTGTGAGGGTCTCCTGCGTATCTCCTATGAGGGTTCTCTGTGAGGATCCACTGGGAGGGTCTCCTGGGAGGGTGGCCTGGGAGAGTGCCCTGGGAGGGCCCTATGTGAGGGGTTCCTTTCCAGTCAAGGTGGAAGCGGTTGCCTGGCTCTGGCAGAACCTGGCTGGTAGCAGTGGAAGATATTTCATAACGATGATGATGCCACCTCGTGCTTTTCATCTTCAAAGTGCCTTCCAAACAGTCATTAATTCCTATAATACTCATGAGGTAAGTAAGTAAACACCATTATCCCATTTTATAGATAGAGAAACTGAGGTGAAGTAGCCAAGAAAATGGCCCCAGGCCAGAAAGAGACAATCTTAGAGAAAGATCAGAGGGAGACACTCCTGCTGTCTGCTACTCCTCCTCTCTGGCTCACACCACCTGGGTCTCTATCAGGACAAAGTAGCCACGGGAGTTGTAGGTGGCCGGAGGCCCAGGAAGGGCAGGATCTCCCAGCAGCTCCACTTGGCTCTCCCTGCTCTGAGAAATAAATGCTGCTATTCATCCTGCGGGCAGCGTGCGGACATTCACTTCAAGATCCCTTGCAAAATAACAACAAAAACACCATAGAGGCTCCTTTCTCCTTGGACCATGTATTTCCTGAGCCTTTCCTTGAAATCAAGGGATGCATCGCACATACACGCCCTCAGGAAGCAAGAGAACCCTGCCCGCCCTGCAGTTCTTGGGAAGTTATTCAGAAGTGTGACCACAGAGCAGGCCACACTGCCGGGCTTTCTCCTACCGGTTCCTGGCCCAGCTCCCTCAGTAGACAGCTAATAGCCATCTGGCTGCACGGCCCTCATCTGCTGCTTCCTCTTTGTGGGCCTCCCAACTCCCCGTGCTTGGGATGGATGCATCTCAAGTAGCTGGCAATTAGGCTGAAACCTTATATTAATGCTGACAGAGGCCGCAGAGAAAAAAACACGAGTTGAAATGAAACAAAAATGGCTGGCTGGGGGGGGGGGGGGGGGGGGGGGGGAGGAACCCAGGCCCTGGGAAGTGAAAAACACTGACCAAAACTTCCACACAATTCCAGACCTGAATTTCACCTGGACTGCCTAGACAGATAGCACTCTGGGCGCGATGCTTTGTGGACCACATTCCGTGGTGCTTCATGAGCCTAAAAGGCACATCACACTCAGCTCATGAGGAAACCCTGTGCTTACCCACACTGCATTGCCTCTCTCCTTCAGGAACGTCCCAGTTCCTTTAGCAGCCCAAAGCTGTCTGGGGCCACCCACTTCACACTAGTATCAAGTCTTGAAGCTTAAGTGTTATCTAGATTCCCCTGGTATCAGGACTTGGCTCCTAATAAAAACTAAAGGCCTTTGAAGTGCTGGGACCAAACAGGGCCTGTTGTACATCAAGTCAATCACTGTGTTTTCTCCCTTTGTTCCACACCGGCCTCTGTTTGTCCACATGTACCATGCAGAACTACAGAAAAAATGTAGAACTTCCCCTCTTTGTCTGTCTCGTTGATTCTCCTGTGAAATCCCTTGGGGACATTCGGAAGGTCTTTTGGGAAAGTCTTGGCCCAGAGCTCCGAAGAGAGGCACCAGGAAACAGTATGGTGGATAGGCAGACTGTCAGTCTCAACCTGGCCCCACTGGGCTTTGCCCACGAAGGCCCTTGTCTCCTGTGTCTTGAGGTAGTTTATTGGTGATGGCCGTCATGACAATACATCTGTCCCAGGCCCTTCTTGAGTACTGTGGAGATAACCTGGTCCACGAGAACACAGGTGAGCATGACTTACAGTGGCCTTCCAATGAGTATGCCCTTCCTCAAGCTTCAGACCGGATAGAGGAAGAAGCCCCTCGAACTGAAGAGACCCCCATATGGAATCAATCAATCAAGCATCACTATTCCACGCAAACACAAAATCCGAACAAGAAAGAAATGGGTTCCCCGGGGCCAGTAGATTCTCCCCTCCCCGATCCGGGCAAGGAGAGGCGAAACTTTGGGAAGATTCCTCTGTGGTCCTAAACAAAGCCCACTTCCCTCCTGCCCAGAGTTCCCCAGAAGCCCCAGGGCTGGGTGTGGGCCAAGTTCAGGCATCACGTACGTCTGTTCCCTGCACAGTGACACATTCCAGGTGAACGCCGGAGAGAAGGGCTGAGCAGAGAGGCAAAACTTCTCACCACATGAAAGAGGCTGCTTCGGCTTGCTGCCAGAGCACGGGCTGCACAGTGACACCCCGCACCACGCTTCAGATTTGAAGGTTCATAAATAGATCCACAATGTTGATACTTGAGGGCCACGGTGGGTGGGAGTTGGAGTTCTGTTTCTCCGACTCTGTAATTAATTTATCTACCAACAAGGATACAATGATGCCAGAAAGAA
>NW_022196898.1:78426668-78440015 GCF_008632895.1 Mastomys coucha
AAAAAAGGAGCCCCTGGAGGGGTTGTCTCTGGCTTTGCGGAATGACTGGGGACTCCTGGGTTAGAGCTGCAGCTTAGACGTGAGTGAACTTAAAAGTCCTTGTGAGTGTGTGGAGTTAGTGGGTTGTATCAAGGGGGTTCTTGTGATGTGTGTGAAAACTTATGTAATAGTCTATCTGTGGTATGTGAAGTGACATGGTATGCACATACGTGTGATGGGACAGTATTTCTGGTAGATGAGTACTATGATTTGCATAAAGTATATGTTTGTGCTACATAAGTCTTATATGGAAAGATGAGAGAATAGATGCTCATTTGTTGTACATGTTATATATATGTAAATAAGCATATATACATATACATAATACATGCACATGTTGTGTGAACATGTATAGTGCAAGGATGTAAACTGTAAGAGGGATACCACAAAGGCACAGTTCACATATATATTGTATGTTCATATGTGACTAAGAGTGTGAGCCATTGTATGCATGAAGCATATATGGATTGTGTGTGTGGTCTGATATTGTTGTATATGATGCATGTTTACATAGCTATGTGTGTATGATCTGGAGGTACAAGGCGCTGTGTGCTGTTTATGGTAGGCATGAGGGTAGTATGTGTTGTCTATGATGAGTACATGTAATGTGTTACGAGTGTCGTGTGTGAGAGTAGTGTGTGCACAGGCTGAGAAACATGCTTTGGCGGCAGGCACTTGTGCAGACAGGCCAGCCCAACTCTTTGATGTCGGCACAGAGGCATCCTGTGCAGCTGGCTCAGTGTCCCGCTGCCCTGCTCAGGGAGCCAGCGGTCCATCTGGGGCAGGAAGAAGGGTCAGAGAGTCAGCACACCCTTGAGCCCTAGGGGAAGGTTTGAAGTTGAAGACGTTTGACCAGGATGTAGCCCAACAGGCTGTTTGCCTCCAGGCTGCACCTCATAACACAGGTCTCACCTGCAGAGTTCAGAGTGGAGCGAAACAGAAGGTCACCCACCAGTACGGGGGGGGGGGGGGGGGGGGGGGGGGGGAAGGTCAGAGCCTCCTTCCTATGTCTGGATTAACACGGACCGGGATACCTCCCAGGGACAGGAACAAATCACATGATGTCCACAAAGCAAAGGTAACTGGCTACATCAGTGGGTGAAGGCACTTGGCATCCAGGGTGCTGCCTTGACTCTGACCCCGAGGACCACAGAGTGGAAGGGGATAACCACCGCCCATTAGTGTCCCTCCATCTACCCCCACACACAATCAGTAAGTGTAATTTTAAAAAATTTAAAACATACGTAACAACTGCATGTGACATGTCACTCTCGGGTGTGTACTGTCTACTGTGTGGGTAAGCCAGTCGTCAGCCTTGTCCAACACAGGACCATCTTTCTCAGAGGTCCAGTCTCCTCTCACTTTGGAAACCGCAATATACATCTTTGGCAGAAAACACTCATCTCCGAGCTTAGAACTAATACAAACAGCTGGGCTGGAGGCCATAGCTTCTGGCTTTGCCCTATTTCTGGAGAGGGTGGGTAGTGTGCCAGGCCCTGACTCTACTTAGCATCCTTGTCTAGAAGAGAAGAGTGGTGGGATGTGAATTCACTAAACTGATAATTCTGCTCAGCACCGGGCCAATAGAGTGCTGCCGAGAAGTCTCTAGGAAGAGTTTTACACTTTCGGGTTCTGCCCCTTCAGCTGCAGGGACACCTTGAGCATGTAATTTCTCGGAGCTGTGGTGCATTTAAATCTCTTAATGGGAGTAAATCACAGTGTCTCATTCACAGAATTATTTAAGGATTTAGTAGCGTAATGAGTAACAAACTCTAGCACTGGCTGCGGAAAGCCAGTGGCAAGAGCCGGCTTTCTAAGAAAACTGCTTTCCTCCACTGGGCAGAAGTTACATTGTTTCTTTCTAGACAGATAAAGCTATTGCCCCATGTGACACAGCCACTCATTGATAGACTGGAATCTCTTCGTGGCTCACTGCTTGGCCATGCTCTTAGCCCCGTCTGTTACCACCCTTCCATCAGTGTGTCCCCATAGCATCTAAAGCCCTTCCTACAGGAAAGCCCTAAGTAACGAGGAAGCCATCTTCTGGTAGAAACACAGCCTTGAAAATTCTTTAGGAAGAAGTCTGTTGGTAAGGGGCAAAGTGTTATCACAGACAAGTCCCATGTGATGACCTCCACCCTTAGGAGTGAAAGACTCCAGCCCATCATCTGTAGGCTGCTAGAATCCTACATGGGGTCTGAAGATGGATAACCTGTCACAGAGTAAAACCACACATGACAACTGGATCTCGTGACTCCCCTTACTCAACAAACCCCACTGTGCTCATCCAGGTTTCTGCCTCTGGATGTCTTATTCTTTCTCTTCCTCCTTCCCCCTAGTCCCTTCCTCTACACCATCTGCTCCATCCCACTTGGAATGACCTTTTCCATAGCATTTATCACGTAATGGTCTAATAGTCTGTTAGTAAGCCTGTTCTTGACTCCTGGATCACAGGCATGGAAGGACAAGTACCCTGCACCCCTCTCTGCTGTTTTCTCAGCTCCCTGGCAGGAGGTAGCTACAGAGCACTTGTTTATGCTCTGTACAGTATCAGTGGCCACTGTACTGAGCTCAGTTCCTGTCCCAGAGGTGCATGAAGCAGGAGCCCGGGTAAGTGGGTGCATTTGCCAGTGTCTCTGAAGAAAGAACAAGCCATCATTTGTGTTTACCGCCAAGGGAAATGGAAACAAAACAACTGGTTTCCTGGATATCGGAGTCTCTAAGAAGACAGATAGCAGAAAGGAGGAGAAAAACAGAAGCATGAACATCAAGACGCCATGAGGATAGAGAGGCCAAGAAGAGATGGGGTTCTGAGAACCCAAGGAGAGAGAGAGAGACCATCCAATGACGGGAGCCACCAGAGCTGATCCTGTGGGAGCCAGAGCTTCTGAACGAATGCACCAGAGGTAAAGACCCCTGGGAGAGAGCCCCCCCCATCATTAGACTCGGATCAGAACCCTCAGCTAGCCCAACTGGAAGGCACTAGAAACAGAAGCCTGGACAAAACCAACTGCAGCGGGGACATCTTTTCCCTATTGGGAATCGAGCCTGAAGCATGGCCCCACCCCTGTCAGCCTGTGGAAGATAACACACTTTGCAGAGGAAGATGGCATTGTAGGAGATTCCAGGCCAGGATGACAGCAGGCTGGGAGCTGAAAGTGAAAGTCATATAAGCTCATGAGTGTCAGGTCAAGTAGGCAGATATTTATCTCCTGCTGCATAATAAATCAGGACAAAGCTAGTGGCTAGAAGCCATGCATATTTGTTCTCTCTCATCTCCAAGGGTCGGGAGTTGCACGCTGAACAACCACTGGCTCATTTAGAGCCCTGCAGTCCTGGAGCTGGTTGAGCTGCATTTTCATGTAGATGGCGGGGGGAGGGGGAGTGACACCTGCCTGGGAGCTCATTGGCCTCTCAGCAGGATGCATTTCCTTATAGCTGAGTGCTCCCCAGCACTGGTTTTTAGTGACAGCCAGCTACAGGCTTTCTTAGTCCTCCGTGGTAAGCCATATGGACTTTGTTGATAGTCATTGGCTACGTTTAAATTCTGATGGGTAGGATCGAGTCATAGACCCCGCCTCCTCTCGGAAGCACGGGAGACTACACAAAGGCAAGTGTTATCCGCCTACAGAAAGCAAGGTCCTGGCTTTGATCCAACTTGTCTGACAGCTTTTATCAGGAAGGGGTGTTGAATTTTTGAAAATGTTTTGTCTTCACTGTTTTACATACTGAGATTTCTTTTTCTTGGTTAGCTCATTAATACAGTGGTTTATGACTGATTCTTTAATGACTGCATTTAAAGTTCCTTGATTGAATAGACAACACTTAGATGTATAATACGATGCCGTATACCACCAACTTCTACTTGCTGATAGGTTTTGGGCTTTCGCATCCATGTTTGCCCCACAGTCCTCTTCTCTCTTTCTTCCACTCACTCTGTCTGGTTTTGATATTATGGTAATCCCGGCCTCATAGAATGAGCTGAGAAGTCTCTCCTCTTCCTCTACTTTTCTGGAAGTAGCTGTGCAAAATCGTTCTTAATTTTTCTTTGAACATTTAGTGGAATTCTCCCGTGAAACCATCTGGATCTGGAGATGTATTTGTTGGAAATTTCTAAATGACAAATTTCATTTCCTTAGCTTGGGCTACTGGAAGCCTCTATTTCACTTCAAATGACTTGTGAACTTTTTGAGGGATGGGCCCGCGGCAATGACACTTCTGTAGAGAAGGACTCGCATAGTACTCCCCATAGGACTGCAGCCACATGGCCTTTCCTTACCGAAAGTTTTTACTCTCTGAGCGCTTGGTGGTTTTCCTTCTACCTTTCTGTTACAGATTTCTGTATTTTCAGAAAATACAGTTCGTGGCCTATCAGTGCTCATCAACAGAAGCCCTATATAGACACAGATTCTGTGCCTTCTGTTCACTGGTTTCTCCTGTCATGGGGCTGGCTTTTCTCTTAATGGAAGGTACTGTTTCCCTCCAGATGTTTTCAAGGTTTTTATTTGCTTTGTCTTCAGTTTCACTGATATGTGTCTTATTAGGCACTTATTAGAGAATATGATTGTATCCCCTTCTGCTTTTTTTAAATTCATAAATGTGTGTCGCTTGCCAAATTTAAGGGGGTTTTCAGCCATTTTTTTTCCCAGACCTAGTCGGCCTGGTTTCCTTCTAGAAGAGCGATGGCAGCCACGTTTGGTCTTGCTTTATGTCTGTAAGTCCTTGAGACTCTGGGTCTCAATTATCCATTCCCTACTCTCAGATCTTTATTTTATTTTGTTTTATTTTGGTGGGTGTTTTCCCTCTATGTATGTATGTCTGTGCTCCATGCGAATGCCTGGTGCCCTCGCAGGCCAGAAGAGGATACTGGATTCTCTGGAACTCAAGTTACAGATGGTTGTGAGACACCATGTAGGTGTTGGGAATCAAACCCTGGTCATCTATAAGAACTGCCAGTGAGCCTCTGAGCTAGCTCCAGCCCCACCTGCTACGTATTTAAACCAACAGATTCATCTCTATCCCTTCCATTTAGGTAGACCAGTTGCTCTTATGGAATCCTGTCTAATTTTTGTTTTGCTCTTTATAGTCTCTCTCTCTCTCTCTCTCTCTCTCTCTCTCTCTCTCTCTCTCTCTCTCTCTCCAAGATTTCTTTGTATAACAGGTTTGCGTGTCCTAGAATCCACATGTAGACCAGCCTGGCCTCAAACTCCCAGAGACCTGTCTGTCTCTGCCTCTCAGAGTGCTGGGATTCAAGGTGTGTGCCACTGCCACCTAGCTGAGCTTCTATTTTTTAACTGATTTAAATACATTTGTAATTGCTCAAAGCATTTTATAATGGCTGCTTACTGCTCAGCTAGTACAATAATTCAAACATCTCTGTCATCACATTGTTGGCATCTACTGATGGTCTTCAATCACTCAGTTGAGACCTTCCAGGTTCTCAGATCTCTAAAGCCCAGAAACCTGGGGTATTGTAGAGTTTTGAAACTTATCTACACTTCCTGCCTTCGTTTCTGCTCTGGCTGGAGATGAGGGAGCGCTGTTTTCTTTTTGCAGGCAGGGCGTAGATAGCCCAAGAGTGCATGACCAGTGTCTAATAGCTGTTTAGAGATTCCAAGTGAGGATACTGCTCATGACAGTTGCACAGTGTTAAGAATCGTGTTCCCTTGAAAGCTTCCCTGAGGAGGACACCCCAGGGAGTCAGAACCTCTCTGTTTCCCATATGACCTCTCTTGCCACTACTGACGATAGAAAAATTCTGCCTGGTTTTCAGACTCTTCTGATTTTAACCAGCCTGGGAGCAGCCATTCCTCAAGGCCAAGTGAGGCTAAACTCTCACTCCACCTTTGCTGTAGGGTGGTAGTGGGGGCATAGTCTATGTGTCAATGTGGGCATAGTCTATGTGTCAGCGGGGACATACTCTATGTGTCAGCAGGGGCATAGTCTATGTGTCAGCGGGGTCATAGTCTATGTGTCAATAGGGGCAAAGTCTATGTGTCAGCGGGGACCTACTCTATGTGTTAGTGGGGGCATAGTCTATGTGTCAGCGGGGTCATACTCTGTGTGTCAATAGGGACATAGTCTATGTGTCAATGGGGGCATACTCTATGTGTCAATGGGGGCATACTCTATGTGTCTGCGGGGACATACTCTATGTATCAGCAGGGGCATAGTCTATGTGTCAATGGGGCAAAGTCTATATGTCAGCGGGTTCAAACTCTATGTGTCAGTGGGGACATAGTCTATGTGTCAGTGGGGTAAAACTCTATGTGTCAGTGGGGGCATAGTCTATGTGTCAGCAGGGGCATAGTCTATGTGTGAAGGAGAGCATACTATGTGTGAAGGAGAGCATACTATATGTGTCAATGGGGGCATACCATATGTGTCAATGGGGGCATAGTCTATGTATGCTTCATAGTTCTGGGCCTACAATATGAGAGTTGACAACTACAAGCTTTCCTTTCGTATGCTACCCTACTCCCAAACTACTCATTGTTTGCTTGTTGGGATCTCATTTTGGTCCATATCCATTTGTTACCATAAATATCAACTTCTGCAGTTCAAAGCCTCAGACAGACACACAACAGGCTCACCACTGTGTGTCTTCTAGAATGCCAACTCTTTAAGTGCGTTCTGTCCCTTGTATCCTCCTTTTGACATCTTCTATTGACTTGATGTGTATATGAGTGTGTGAGTGTGTATGCATGTGTGTGCTTCTGTATGTGTGAATGTGTATGTGTGTGTGTTCACACACGCATGCAACCACATACATATATTCCCAGGTTTTGTGGCTATGATGAGAGAGAAGACCAGAAAGAATTGCCATCTGTCTTGCTGGAAGCAGGAGCCCATGGTTTACTTTGCTCCTAATGGGACTCAAAAAGTACAAGCTTCCCCTTGCACAACAGAACATGATGCACTTTTAACAGCTACAAAGAACTAAAGAAAGACTACAATTAAAGAAATCTCTAATTTGGGAATTAGCTAAGTATAATCATAGTGCTTGTACACTTTAATACATATCAGAGAAAACTGACCAGATCCTGTAGATTACAGGCCTGGAACTTCGAAGTCAGAAGAGCTTCAACATTGTCTTGATATTTACTTTAATATTTTAAATGAAACTCGATTTAATTTTTAAAAGTTTGGTTTAATGTTTCAAATCATAAGTGCAAATTGAAGGGACTGATGAAGTACAAGATTCATCAAAGTGAAATTAAAGACTCAGGATGCTCGCTCACAAGCTCTCAGGAATTGCTCTTTTCCCACACATGGAGTCTTTGCTTTCTTTCTCACCACTCTGTTTGCCATCCTTTTTGTTTTTCTTTTTCTTTTCTGTCCGTGTGGACTCTTGGTCTGCAGGCCACCCTGCAGACTCACTGGTAGAGAGATAAGAAGTCGTCAATCTTCAAGTGAGGCTGGGGCATCTTCTGACCTTCTTTCTTCTTGGGCTCTTTGGTGAACCGGGATTGCTAGGGCAGGACAGGACAGGACAGGAGGCCATTCCTGTTGTTCAGTTCCTTCCTGCATCTAGCCACTGATGCATACTCTCTGCTCAGTGACCGAGAGTCAAGATGGGACAGAATGCCCGGGGAACCATGCTCTGTTGGTGGATGGCTGCCTGCTGTCTGGTATTTAGATAGTTCATCTTTCAGGGGTTTCCTCTCCCAGCACTCTCACTCTAGCAGCCATATTGGCAAGCTAATCCTCGAGCGTCCTACTACCGCTGAAGCCCTCTGCCTCTTGCAGGGGCCATCCGGTTGGGCAGGACTTGAGAGATCTTCAGTCCATCCTTTCTCATACATGCCATATCTAGACCCTAGGGGAGCAGTCTGATGTCCTCTCAGCAGAAACAGGAGTGCAGCCCAGCCCCAACTCAGTACCTAACTCTTACCTCTGCCATCTGGGCCGTTTGCTGAGGCCATCTGTCTCTTATGATCCAATGGGCTTCAGACCTAAAAGCATCCTGTCTTCAATCCCCAGACCCACCAACCAAGCAGACTCTGAAAGTCAAAGACAGTAGCCACATCGAGTGGATGAGGTGCTTAGGGGACCAGCAACTGTCATGAAGGAGAAAGACCATAAAAATACTTTCTTTCCTGTATATGCTACCCTCTTCCAGCCTGACCAAGCAGATCCCTGAACTTAAGAACCAATTTATCCTTTGGGAAATCTGCTAGTGATGTCTGGAACCTCACCTTCAAATACCAAGTCTACACTTCTCTCAATGAAACTTTAATGTTCACAGCCAGCTCAGGGAAACAACATCCTCTCACCCTTCCCAACTGACTGGTTGGTATTTCAGGGCTATCTGTTATTAACTCTTGCCAGGGACTACTCTTTCAGGAACTATGAGAATCCAACTCATATTACCATTTTCCCCGCCCTTTACTCTCAAGTTTCTAATTTCCATGGTCTCATTATATGTAGAAAAACTTGTGCTCCAGGAAAATGAGCATAAAAGGATTGGTGAAGTAAGTTCGGGTCCTTGGTACCCATAGAAAAATCTAGGTATGGCATTGTAAGCCTGTAACCCCAGCTTAGCTTCCAGGAGCTGGGGAATGGAGACCAAAGGGTTTCTGGGACTTTCTCACCAACCAGTATAGCCAAAATACCAAGGGTTCCAGATTCAATGCTAGACTTTGTGTCCAGAGAATACTGCAGAGGATGACAAAGCAGGACATCTGATGTACTGATGTCCTCTGGCCTCCGCTCCTATGTGTTCTCTAGCTCCAGAACAGCAGACACAGCTGGGTGGTGGTGGAACCCACCATTTAATCCCAGCCCCAGGTAGAGGCGAGAGGATCTCTGGGCTGAGGCCAGCCTGATCTACAGAGGGAGTTCCAGGACGGCCAGGGCTACAGAAAAACCAAAACCAAACCAAACCAAAACAGAAACAACTCCAGCAACTACATCGTTCTTAATTAGCTCAATCATTGTTGGTAAAACTATCAACTGCTTTAAAAATTACATAATTGGGGTTGGAAAAATGGCTCAGTGGTTAAGAACACTGACCAGGGTTCAATTCCCAGCACCCACCTGGCAGTTCACAGGCATCCTGTGACTCCAGTTCCAGGGGATCTGACATCCTCACACAGACATGCAGACAAAACACCAATGCACATAAAATAAAAATAAAACACTTTTAAAATAAAAAAACAAAACACCAACACATAACCACCTGTTATTTCAGACAAAACCAAAGAACAGATACCTATCTCTACCAGGTAGACACAGGAGGGAACAGGTCTGTTATTTTTACTATAAGTGGTGTTTGCTTGCAAATACATATGAAAAAGGCTGGGGACCTTAAGCAATTAGCTAATGGGCTGAGGTCTTTTCAGCATTGCAGTGTTGCAAGGAAGCCTTTTCAGTTTTCAGTTCACCCTGAGAAACTGGCAAAGCCGAGAAGGCACCACATCTGGACCATCAGAGAGGTCTCTTTCCTGGATTATCTTAGCATCTTCTACCCACCTATGATAAGCACTCTTTGTCATCTGAAGTCACTTAAGCTGTCGATGTTTTGATTTCTGACCCAGGTGGGCATGGATCCCATGGGTATTGGTGCTGCTGGCAAATACGGCTCCTTTGGGGCTTCATCGATTAGACCCACTGAAGCTCTAAAGTGCTTTGCTAAGAAAGACTGCAAGAGGACCCGGCCCTGAGCAGGCATTAGGGCTGGAGTCCAAAGTACAGAGTCTGGCAGCCTGGTTAACAATGGGCATGAGTACAAAACAATATTAACTTTAGAAATGAGATGAAAGCCCACATGTGCTGGCTTTCCCATAGAATAGGAGAGCCCGTGCCCCCTGCCCCTCAGCACTGCTTTTAGATGGAGATGGTTTGTTGGACACTGACACAGAAGGAAATTACAAATGAACTGGAGAGCCTTCGCGAACAATTACATGCAAGTAGGTTACAGGAAAATACAGTCTCAAGTGTATGATATCTTGTGAATATTAATTAAGGAAATTATTCTCAGAGCAGCTAGTGTTTAAAACAAGATCTAATCTCTGCTGAGTGGTCCTGCCGTTCTCTCTCTCAATGTTTAACTTCAAAGGGCCTCAGAGTCGGGGCAAATGGGATTATTATTGCTCCGCTCTAGAGAATAAATTCTAGAATTACACACAGTGGTTAATAGAAAGAATGAAAAAAAAATCCCATGTTCATGAATATCTGGCTTCGAAATGGTTCTTAACCTCTCTTATCTGATCCGTTCCATGCCCCTTCCAAATTTATAGCATTCAACACAGAGCTAAGGGAAGTAGCAACTCTGGTGATCCCCTGTTTGAAAGGCTCTTCGCCTCAGTAGACGTGGGCCATCAGTCATCCCAGAGACCAGTCGTGTGGTCAGGTGCTCAATGTCTTGCTTACATTAAAACCTGCTTTTGTGAGAAGAAAAAAGTAACCATAACAGGTCAGATAGGGAGCTGTGGTTTTAGTCCTAGCTCCAGTGTAGGAAGTGTCTCTGCTGTGATGGGCCATGCAGCCTCATAGGCCCCGGGAGAGAAAGGAAAAGCTGGGTCCCCTCAGCTGGAACTTTATCAATGTCCTGGGTAAACTCTGAGTAAGAAGACAGACATTTAACAAAGCTAATCAGGCAGGTCTAGGAAAATGGAGTCCTGCTCACAGATGGTGAGGGATATCATGACGAGTGGGCAGGTGTGTGTGTGTGTGTGTGTGTGTGTTTGTGTGTGTGTACAAACAAATTTGGAAGAATATAACTTGGTGTGAGAACTTGGGCTGTGGTCCTGCAACTGTGAACAAATGTTTGGTGTGGAGAGCTGTTGGTGCACCCAGATGTCCAACGGATACAACAGGCTGAGGGATGCAGATGTGAGTCGGTACAGAAGGGCTGCCGGTGCTCACAGTGGGCACAGGGAAAGCCAAGTGAAGCCAAGCCACATTCCCCAGCAGACTTGTAGACTGCTAGAGCATCTTGATCCTGAAGTGTCAAGCCTCCAAGTTGACTGTCACAGGTTTAGTGTGTTCTACCATTCTTGGATCAAGCTGAGAACCAAAAAAAGTCAGAGAGCACCAGTTTGAACTGGATTTAGAGAATACATTGTACCTAGAGGTGGGGGCTTTATGGAGTCGCCTTAGTATCTGTCACTTGTCTATCTCTGTCAGTCAAAGCTCGCCCCACCCCTTATAAAGTGTGCTGTGCAGAGTCCCACTGGGTGCATAGAGTCCCACTGGGTACATTAGCTATTCCCTTTCTCCTGAGTATCCATTAGGTAGCAGCCTTCTCCTGATGTCTGGCCTCAAGCCCCAGGTGCTGAGATAGCCTCTTTTTCTTACTGTCCAGTTGGCCCCGATGGCCCTTATTCCAATCCAGCACTTACTCCATCTCTGTGCCTTCTCCTTCATTTCACAAAAGTTGTTGAAAGCATAGCCCAGCTCATTTGCAATATTCTAGCTGCTGGTTGCTGGCACAGTGCCAAACATATTATAGTCCCTCAGCAAATCAACGCTAGAACGCTTAACTCAGAGAAATCTGAACGGCCCGGGATATGTTATCTTTGGTTTGCGCACCTAAAAATAATAAACACATTGTGAACGTTAACAACCTCAGAGTTTTCACAGAAAAGAATGGCTTATTGGCTGCCATGAAGCTCACAAGATGTGGTCAGGCTGGGCCGGAATCCCACACATTATCCTAAGTTGGAACTGAGCAGAGGCCAGCCTTCCTGACAGAGAGACAAACACTCTTGAGATTGACCCGGTGGTGGCCTCTGGTTTGCCCTAGGTATTTCTGTTTCACCCACTGCTTATGCTCATCTGAGAATTCCCTTCATACTTCTAGGCATCGAGTTTTGCACTGTTGCCCCTAGAGGATGAAGTCCTTGAGCTTTAGTTGCCACTTCTAGCTTGGGACACAGTGGTTTCCATCCATGTGTTTTTATCACTCTCCTCCTATAGCCCATTCCCAAAGATCCTAGAAGGTAGAAGAAGAAAAAGCAGCTCAAGGAGAGATCTGTCTTCTGGCATGTCAGCTGTTGGTGCTGATGGAAGGTAGACACAGGCTGCAAAGAGCAAACACGCCTGTCAGTAGCTCCCGCTCCTATGCCTTGGTCAGTAGAATCCTTTCTGAAGTGCCCTTTGCGTATTCTGTTCCACTGACCACATCCAAGGGTCGGGGAACTCTTCATCTCTGGAACATCCTGTCTGCCACAGTAGCATCCTGTTGAAGGGAAGCGGAAATGAAATATGGTCTCTTCATATAGATCATACCATTGATATTTAGATGTCCTGCCTGGCACAAACTCTCAGCATTACAAAAAATAAATGAAAGCTCTCTGGAAATAATAGCTTGTGTCCTGGAGCTTAGCGAGTAATAATTTCAGGCCGTCTGTCACCTTCTCTCTTGCTGTGCCCAGGATGGCAGGACGCAGATAGAGCTCAAGCCCAAGCCCTGTAGAAAACCAAGCTCGTGGATACAGAGGAGTCTGTCCTCAGGTCAGTGCCCTTTCGTCACTCAAGGTGAGGGTCGCTCCCCAGCGATTCATGTAAAGAAATGTTCTGAAAGGCAGGCCCCTAAGATTTGGACTCCAAACACCTTGATGCCCAGATTGGAAGAATTCACAATAATAAGAATATGAACCCCATGAACTGAGAAATGATGTTTAAAAAAAAAAAAACGATAAATCATCTCTGTGCATGACCATACAGCTGTCTGAAACAGTATGCCCTGCCTGGCACTTATTTTACACACGGGAACACCACAGATGAGCAGACTGAGTAAGGTCACAGTCCATCCATATGATATACCTATATATTTTACTGATCCTGAAGCTCCAGCTCTACCTAAGTCTGTTAGATAGCTATTTGTATATTATTTCCCAAATATTTACTGAGCGCTTGCTATGAACCATATGTTACTCTTGGTGAGAGGATATAGCCGTGAACCTTTCCGATCAGAGACCTTACCCTCCATGAGTTTATAGCCTACAGTACATTGGCTATGTTCTGTCTGTGCTGCAGAGGCACACTGCCATAGGCTGTGTGTCTGCCCCAGTTGGGAAGACTGTTCCCAAGTATTCAGGCCAAACATATGAATTTGCAGAGAGGTTTGATGTTAGTTGCTGTATGTACATTTAAAAACTAAACTCAAAGGACAGAAAAAAGTTCCCGCTAAACTCAAAAATGAGTTTGGGGTATGAGCTATCAGTTTTTCCCTAGAGGAAAAAAAAAAAATCCCTGAATTTTAATTCCCTTCTGAACTCAACCACATGTCGAGATAAGGAGGGTGGGGCCATAAACCAACTCAGCTCCCTTGGGAGAAAAATTATATTAATAAGCTTTATA
>NW_022196898.1:78440107-78447956 GCF_008632895.1 Mastomys coucha
TTTTTGACAACTGAAATTGATTTTGAAAGGGAAGGTTGTGGAGATTTTAGTAGAATACAATCCAGACATTCTAAACCTAAACCCCCTCACCAGAGAGACTGGAGATCTAGAGATGACTGAGCTCTGTTGATAATGCCCTATGCTGTGCCTGACATGTGACACCCACCACATGTCAGTCAACATGTGAGACAGCCCATAGATGGAGGCAATAAAGAGGGAAGAAATGCTATTAGATTGAAATCAATACAGCTTCCTTTACATTTCCCAATAGTGAAAATAACTTCAAAGAGGCAGATATGAATATAATTAGTGCTCAGAACAAACACGGGCAGAAGAATAAATCTGGACCTTGTTTTATGGGCACTGGTAGAATGATGGATTTGGAATCCTAGACATGCTTGCTGGCAAGTCTGACTGCTCCCTCATTTCTAAGTCTTAGGGTGCTTTAGAACAATTGGAGTGACATCAGTCTGGTTGCCCCTTGGGAAAAATAACACACCCAAATTTCTTTGTATCCAACTAAACAGAGCCTTTGTGCTTTGATGCAATGCGTTCAGTGGGGATACAATTTATGTTTGAAATTGTATTAGGTTGGATCCTCCAACCAGATCTCCATTTGGATGCCTCTGCAAACTAATCCTGCTTTAAAATATGGATACTCTTAGAAAACAGACTTATCCAACAACCCAGAGGAAATTCACACTTCAACGAGAGCTCTCCCTAGGGAGTAGGCTCAAGACCTAGGAGAAATATGGTCTTTGATATCATTCTTTATTGACGTTCCTCATGGAAGTCTCTCATACATTCTGGTCCTGAGTCTCCTCATCAGTAGCTGTAGAACAAGTAATAATACCCCAGCGGGTCTTGTCTTATTCACTGTGAATTAGACTCTCCTCTGGTGAATGAGCTTCACACGCTCATGCTTGTAAACCTTCCCACGGCTTTATTTGGAAAGTTGCCTCCACTTTCTTCTTATAGATGAGGAAACATATGAGAAAGCTCATAGAGGCACCCCGACTAACCTGTGCTTCTATAGTACGTAAAGGGCAACATGTTAAGTGCAGTTGAGTCCTGAGCCCCGACTCATAACCTCTGAGGGACAGCAGTGGGGAAGGTGTGCATCCATTTGCTCCCCTACAGCGTCTTTGATCCTCAACCCAGTAACAGCACTACCTACCCACCCTCTCAGACTCAGTCCATTCATCCTGTGCACTACTTACTGGTCTCATTGCTATGGCAAAATACCAGACAAGAGCAACTCAAGGAAGGAGGGGCAGGTTTGGCCCACAGCTTGGAGCTATCTCAGTAGGAGAAGCTTAAGAGCAGCAGTGTGAGGCAGACGGCCACATTGCATCTGCAGTCAGGAAGCAGAGAGAGATGAACGTCATCTGTTGGCCTGCTCTTTTTAGACCTTTTCAGAACAGGGCCGCAGCCCATGAGATAATACCATACACTTTCCGGGGAGGGTTTTCTTTCCTCACACACTTCTGCGAACACTTCACACCATCAAGTTAGCAATGAAGACTGACTACTAAGAGGTGAAAACGGATAGAGCGAAATGAATGACAAATGGTGACCATCTCTTCGTGTATGCGGAAGAAACAAAACCAAGTGGAAAAAGGAATTCTTTCTAGTCTTTTCCAGCTCACAAACAATGTGAGTCGGTCCTACTGCTTCCAAACCTTTGTTAGAGCACAGAGGCCAGTTTAAGTAATTAATTATTCAGGTGTAGCTAGCGTACCAGGGCTATACAACAAAAATAGAAGAAGTCAGGTAATTATTCATGAACATAAAGTGTAGGGAATCAATTAAAAGCAGCAGGGTGACTTCAAGATCTAAATGGCTAACTTTGATTTCTCTACTTAGGGTCATCTCCAATTGTGCGTGCTCTGTGACCTTACTCTCATATTTGACGCTAGTGATAATCTCCAAGGATTTTAGGGACATGAATGTCTCCAGAGAAAGTCTCGGCATTCCGTCCACGTTGTTAAGACCTCAATAGAGAGAAAGAGAACAATTTGGTCCAGAGATTTGTCAGCAAAGACTCTTGGTAAACTTTCTTTTAAAGCAGTGGCAATGTGAGCATTGTCTTGCTGTCTCAGCAGACGGAGGGAGGCATGCAAGTCTCCACCCTGTCCCCACGACAGGAAGTGAGAGACAAACGACAGGTGCCCCTCAGGTGTGCAGCTGGGGGAGGGGCAGGATGGAAAGAGCATGCCATGTGCACCCAGCAGAGCAGCATCAGGACTTGGTTTTGTAGTGTGTGTGTGTGTGTGTGTGTGTGTGTGTGTGTGTGTATGTGTGTGTGTGTGTGTATGTGTATCTGTGTGTGGGTGTGTGTGGTGTATGTATGTATGTGTGTGTATGTGTATATGTGTGTATGTGTGTGTGTGTGGTGTGTGTATGTGTGTGTGGTATGTGTATGTATGTGTAGGTATGTAGGTGTGGTGTGTGTATGTATGTGTGGTATGTGTATGTATGTGTAGGTATGTAGGTGTGGTGTGTGCATGTATGTGTGCGTTTGTGTGTATGTGTGGTATGTGTATATGTGCATGTATGTGTGTGTAGGTGTGTAGGTGTTGTATGTGTTTGTGTGCATGTATGTGTGTATGTGTATATATGTGTGTATGTGTGTAGTTGTGGTGTGTTTATGTGTACATGTATGTGTGTTCATGTATGTGAGCGTATGTGTGTAGGTGTGGTATGTGTATATGTGCATGTATGTGTGTGTATGTGTGTAGGTGTGTAGGTGTGGTATGTGTATGTGTGCATGTATGTGTGTATGTATGTGCGTATATGTGTGTATGTGTGTAGTTGTGGTGTGTCTGTGTACATGTATGTGTATGCATGTAGGTGTGTGTGTGGTATGTGTATGTGTGTGTATATGTGTGTATGTGTATATGTGTGTATGTGTGTGTATTTGTACATGTGTGTGTATGTATGAGTATGTGTGTATGTGTCTGTATCTGTGTATATGTGTGTATGTGTATATATGTGTATATGTGTATATATGTGTATATGTGTGTATGTGTGCGTGGTATGTGTATGAATGTGTGCGAATGTGTGTATAAGTGTGTAGGTGTGGTGTGTATGGTATGTGGTATGTGTGTATGTGTGTATATGTGTATGTAGGTGTGTAGGTGTGGTATGTATGGTATGTGGTGTGTGTGTATGTGTATATGTGTATATATGTGTGTATGTGTATATATGTATGTGTGTATGCATGTATGTGTGTATGTGTCTATATGTGTGTATGTTTGTTTGTGTGTGTGTGTGTGTGTGTGTGTGTGTGTGTGTGTGTGTGTAGTGCTGGACCAAAAGGCTGCTCCCATCTGCCAGCCCTCGATCTTCTTTATATGGTAGAGAAATCTCAAATTGAATGGGTCATTTTAACAGAAAGACTCAGGAAGGGTCCTGGAGACCTTCACCTTCCCATCATTACTTTGCACATCAGTCCTCTTGCAGGTGTGCCAACAGAGCTGACACAGTAGGGACAGTTATTTTGAAGTTCGGGGTCCCATGGAAGGAGCCTGATGTGCTTTCCCTTTGAAATCTACAAAGTCCTTGTTCACTCAGGTATTCTGAGAGAGGCACTTCTCACCTCACAGCTGTCCTTCTCGAGGGGCATAAGCACCTCCCTCTGCCCCTTGCTAAGTCCGAGCAGGGCGCAGCCTTCTGGTGCGTGTGCCATCTACATTAAAAGAGGGAGAGGGTGGAGATCTGCATCCCAGGTGTGGTGAAAAGGGGCTGAGGTTGTCGTGGGGGAGAAATGAGCAATTGTAGGGAGCGCCTTGCAGGACCCCACCTACTCTTTCTTCTTTCCTTCCAGTGTGGGTGCAAACATGAAAGCTCTCTGCAGGCTTATGGAGCCGGGTCTTGGGAGCGCAGAACTTGCTGCTGCACAGAACGGGCTTTCCTTAGTGGGAGTGAAGGCTTTAATAGTGTCTTCTTCATGCTTTCCCCCGTTTAAGCCCGAGTAAAATATAATTACAGGCGAGGCTGCTAACGGCTGAGGCAGGGACTTGGCCGCCTTGCCCGGTCCTGTCTTCCTGTGTCTGGCTTTGTGTTGGCTCCTATTGCCTTCTAACCCTCTGTATCACTTGGCTAGCCAGCCTTAGAAATGATAAGGATATTGACTGAATCCAAATTCAATTCCATGTTTTCTTAAAGGCAATTTTAAAAACGGGTTACACTTGCTGGTCTTTCAGAGGCCCCAAGTTTAATTCACAGCACCTAGATTAGGTTGCTCACAACTGTCCTAAACTCTAGTTCTACCTAGAGCTGATATCTCTGACCTGTTTGGGTGACTGCATTCATGAGAGTACACACACACACACACACATGCACGCATGCACACATGCATACACACACGTGCACACACACTTTAAAATAGTAAGACAAAATCTTTAAAAAAAAATAGTAGTAAACAGAAAGGGGGAGGGTGTCTTGAAAATATGGGTGGGTTTCAGGATTGGTAGACTCAGTGGTCACAGGCTCAACTGTGTGCTCGATTTGGATGCAGCAGGTATTTTCAGTTTGCTCTCCACCTCAGGCTCGCTCTCTGGGGGAGAAAATGAAATAATCACATCTACTGAGTGGCAATTGGTGGATTTAACTGTGGCCTGAAAAAGAGACTTTTCTGTTTTATGAAGCATTTCATTCAAAGGCTCATTTGGTTAATAAAAAAAAAGGAGAAAAATCCCATTTTTCCCTTGTGTTTGAAGCTAGCCCATTATTCTTTTGCAGTGGTTGCGACCAGTTTCCCTTGAGCTGGGGTTGCTTCTGAGGTTGGATTGTCGTGGCTGTTATTAGGAAGGGAAGAGCTCATGAATTCAGATCATCCTTGATGATGAAATGAACTGTAATCAAGCCCGAGATCAAAGTGCTTAAGGGGCAGCAGCCCATGAATGAGGCCTAGTGCTGTGGCCTGGCTCGCTGCAGAAGAGGATTAGGAAACTTCACTTAAGTCGCCAGAAAGGTTTCCACAGCCTAGCTTGCTATGCATTTAGTTGTTTATGGGATTCCTGAATGAAAGGCACTCTTGACTGACACATGAGTAGTCTCCCTCAGAGAAAACAATGCTAACAGATACCCACCACCGGGAGAGAAAAGGCTTTAAGTTAGTGGCATTAGCAAGAGCGAAGCCATTCTTAACTCCTGAACAGGGAGAAGACCACGGGAAGAAAGTTCCAGAGAGAAAGGGATGCAGAAAAAGCAGACAGGAGCATGCCTCCGTCTTTCCCCCCGTAGCTTCAGAAGCACAGATTCTTCTTCCAGGGAAAAGCAAATCCCTCTTTTTCTACATGGTGAACTTGACGCAAACCAGCTCCTGGATTGCAGCAGGAGCTCCTCCCTGCCGGGCCTTCTAGCAGCAAGACGCGGGCCGAATGGAAAGCAGATGCGGTTCAGAAGAGCTCCAGAGCTTTGCGGGCCTTGAAAAGATGTCAAGGGGTATTTGCGTTCCGTCTGTGGAAAAAGCAGAGACCGTCTCTTGAAGGATGAATGAAAAATGACTACAAAGAGTTAATTTGAAGCCAATCAAGCCCCAGGTTCATCTACTGCGGCAGAAATCCTTCCAGTTTAATGATGACTCACTTTCAAAGCAGTGCCGATCCTTTGGAGGGGAATTCCGCCGCTCGCAGCTGTACAGTCTGCCCTGAAGTGCTGCGTTCCCTCTCGCCCACCTGCTCTTTGCACAACAGCGTGGACTTCCCAGGACTGAGAGTGTGCCAAACTGGCTGAGTCCTCGCAAGGGCATCCTCAGCCTCCAACACCCTGCCTCCTCCCCCCCCAGCCCCCAGGGCTGGGGTACACACATCACAAACTCCCAGGGGCAAGCAGAGTAGCGTGGTAACCACAACCACACAGCAAAAGCCACAGAATCCTGGCTTTTCAGAGGACCCGCTCGGATTCTCTGTGGTAGCTCGGATTCTCTGTGGTAGATCTGTTAACCTAACTGAAGTAATTTGCCTTGAAAGTAGTACTTGCTAAATGCATTTTTAAAAAACACCACACCTGAAAAACCCTGAAAACCCCTAAACAAAATCCCCACTTCATATCCTAAGTGCCATTTTTAAAGCCACTGGGTCTGCTTTTAACTGGGGGAGGTGCTGGCAGGCTCTTGTTCTAAGCTAGCTAGCACTTCGCTGTGACTTTTCGAAGCTCTCTTTGAAACAAACAAAACCAAAAGCACCACCTCCACTGAGACGCTCATAGCTCTTGTTCCCTCTTTATTCAAATCCCACCCATAGGAATCTTTTGAAATTCAAACACGGCTCTTCACATTTGGTTATCCACAAAAATTTGGAGACTTAATTTAATTGGAGATAAATTTAGTAAGGCGGTGTGCTGTCCATTTTTGCCATTGAGAGTGTCTATAGTTCCATCCACCAACTGGGAGGAGATTCTGAGATCTAACCCTTGGCAGTGAAATGCGCCTTGTTCCCTTCAGTGAGCAGCTCCCTTCCTGCCGGAGGCATTTTAAATCCTTTAGTGACAGAGGAACTTTGGACTGAATTACCTGTTTTACTGGAACCCAATAATCGCCCCTGAACTGAATTTAGTTCAGTGCTCGTGACGTAACCTTTCTCTCCATCCCCAACTGTCACCCCACGCTTTCAACCTCAACCCTCTCCCAGTTCTCCCCGAGGTCACCAGGAACCTCGAACTAAGGGATGAACAATGCATGTGATTCTCTTAGCAGGTGACGTCATTATGGATAGTAATGATGAGCTAAAGACAGGGAACTGGGTTTTATTGGACCTAAGTGAGTAAGATTTGACATTATCACCCTAGAGCATCAAATTTCTCATGCCTTCTTTCCACCAGTCTTTGCCCGGCTGTAAATAAGACAAAGATCTCTGTTTATGCTGTGGCATCCTATAATTTAGAAAACTATAAAACGCAGCTCATGAGTGTTACTCAGACAGCACTGAAGGATCATTGGGAAGAGCTGCCATCAGCAGAGCATAAACGTACCTGTTTGGCAGCTAGCCAGCATGCCCACAGCCCCAAGCGGACTGTGAGGCATTCCTTTTTGGGGCCTACTCTTAAGCTCTCCACCTTCTTCCAGCCCCAGGGACCTTCCTGACACAAGAGGCAGCTACCAGGCTGGCAACCGTGGCAGACACAGTGTGTTACAGGGAACATTTCCAGACCACAGGGAGTGTGACTGCATGGCACAGAATTCTCTGCACCTTCACCTTCACCTAGCCCCTGGCTTAAGAACGGGTTTAGCACACAAAGCTTGATCAATTTTCATTTTACCTAAATATTTAAGTATGTTCTGTCAAGGGTGGGAACCTGATTGCTTCCTACTGAAAATCTAAAGCAAAATTCAAAAACCTCATAACAGCTCACAGTAAAAAAAAAAAAAAAAAAAAAAAGAAAAAAAAAAAAAAAAAAAAAAAAAAATGAAAGAAAAGAAAAAATAGTGCCAAGAAAGTTCCTCAGGTTTGTCTGGGTATGTGTTTAGACTGGATTATTCGCTGACGTAAGGTCAGAGCCCAGCATCTTGAAGGCCACAGTACTAGGAGTAGAACTGTGTCCCCTCCCACATCTGCTCACCTCTCCTCCAATAGGAGTAGCCTGTCGTTTTATCAGTTCATCTATTTATCCTCTAGCTCCAGCTGGAGGCCCTTCAGTGGAATCCCAACTTCCCTTCCGCAGTGACTAGCCTAGAGAAGACATGAGACCTTAGTTAGTCCAGAAGTATAAAGCCCAGAAGTTGGCTGATGGGGACAATGGAAAGATATGAGCCTCAAAGTAACCTGAACATTTTTCTAAAAGAGGGAAGAAAAGAGGAAGAAGAAGAGGGGAGGAGGATGGGGGAAGAGGAAGGGGGAAAGGG
>NW_022196898.1:78447966-78502543 GCF_008632895.1 Mastomys coucha
GAAGAGTCGGAGGAGGAGGAGGAGGAGGAAGAAACAAGAAACAGCACAAGTAGAAGGCTAATAACCCAGAAAATGGGCAGGCCTGAGGGAAGCAGGAGGAACAATGTTCTCACTAGTTCATTCCCAAAGACTAGGGAATCTCTAAATTTTTGTTGTTGTTATGAAATTGAAAAGAATTATCTTTATTTGTTCAAGCACAGTTTTCAGTAATTTTAAAGCAACAGCTTCCAGATGAGTAATTTAGTCAACATAAAATATAACATTAATCAACTGGTTTTTGTTATTAAACTCTTTTTTAAAATGTGTGTCTGTCTGTGTCTGTTCCTGTGTGCACATGTCTACTCATGTGCCTTCAGGTATCTGAGGAGGCCATAGAGAATGTTGCTCCCCTTGAGCTGGTGACAAGGGTGCTGGGAATCAAACTCAGGCCTTCTGAAAGAGCAGCAACCACTGAGCCATCTCTCCACCCATTATTACACTTTCTATCATAAAGCTTTAAAAGTGAATTTGAAACTTGTGTAGTAGAATTTCCATCCATGGTAACAAGCCATTCATTGCTTGTTTAGTTGAACCAGAAATCATTGTTATCAATTCCTGAAATGTTTTCTGTATGACTCCTTGGAGAACACAAAATGTTGCATTCATTTATTTCACATATTTGAAATAAGGTGGAGAGTTTTAAACTGCTGTAGTAATTTTTGTAATGCCTTTAAGAGGGCTGGCTCAAGGGATGAAGTACCTGCTGCACAAGGATCAAGACCTAAGTTTGCATCCCCAACACTCACTTAAAAAGCTGGGCGTGCAGCTCACTCCTATAACTCCAGCACTGTGGGACAAAGACAGGCAGGTCCAGGGGGATCACTGGCCAGTCAGTCTAGAGGAAACAGAGCGTTTCATGATCAGTGAGAGACCCTGTCTCAAAATATATAGCCTAGAAACAATTGAAGAAGATGTCTTAGTGTCAACCTCTGGCTTCCACATTTGCCCACGCTGGCAAGAGCACCTCAATCCATGTGCACAGGCACGCTTACACATGTACACATGTGCACTCATGCTCACAAGAGTCCTTCATGGTTCACAAAACATGCCAGAAACACTAATAGCTTGTTCTAAGCCACCCATCCTCTTGTTTGGCCTTCCGGGGGGCCAAAAGTGCTCAGCCCTACGGTTGAGTTCCAGACTAGCATTTGGCCTTTGAAAGACCATTGCTTGACATGTGGGGTTCACTGACTCTTCCACAGTTGGCAGAGTGTAAGCTCCACCAGGCCAGGGAAGTCTCTTGTTCTCTTCTGAGCCCAGATACCTTGGATGTGACAAAGGGGGCATGCCCATATGCAAATCATTTGTGACATGTTAGGCTCTCAGTAATTATTTGTGGAATGAATGGGTGACTGTAATTTATGAGTTGGATCTCATTTCCATTACCCCTTTTCTAAGCTTCATATAATAAGCAGGAGGAAGTGCAAGACATAATTGACTTAATTTGGGTCCCCCTCCCCCAGCACTCTTTGATCGCCTACCTGTTCCTCAGACTCCTGCATCTATCTGAGTTCTTTAAGGCCCTTACACTTGCCCACAGCATTTCTTCTTCTCCCCTCCCCCCTCCCCCCACCGACCCAGAGCTGGCTTGCCCGAGGGCAGCATCTTGGAGGTCTTAGGGAAGATGTAAATGACCTTTGTTTTCTCTTCTGAGATTTTAGGAATGTCACTTTACCTGGCTGGGTCTTTCTCCCTGGCCTTAAAGAAGAAAGTTGGCCTGGATAATTGGCTCTCTGGGCTATGTTGTATAGAGCCAGTGTGTTCTGTAAAACAAAAAAGAGAAGCTTCCAGGGCAGATAGGTAGGGCCCAAAGCCTCCATCTTACACTAGCACAAACTTCTGAATGTGTCTGCCTCCGGGCACAGCCATATCGTTTACTTACTAGCTGTGTTGACGTGAGCAATGAACCCTGCTTTTTCTGCTTCTTCACCATGATGAAAAGTGAAAAGAATACTTCCCCACAGGGTTGTGGCAGTTCCATAAGCCATCGTTCATAGAACCTGGCATGTGGAGAGTGCAGCCTATGTTTTAGAGATTGGAATTGCATAGTGGAATTCCCCACTGTGTTTGGATTTAAAACAAAAATACCCCCCAAAGTTCTAGGACGTTCTGGAGAGTAACTAGGATAGAATAGAAGATGGTAATCACTAAGGGACCCTGGGACACCACGGCCATGGTCAGAACAACACACCTCCGACCAGGGTTTAACCAGGACAATGGGAAGCTGGTTTTTCTCCTCTGGAGATTATTTTACAGTTCCATTCAAATGGCCTCCACACGGCTGGGGTGTGTGATGCCTGGCGCCAGACCCAGAAGGGCTCTGTGGCTAATCGCCTACATTCTCCTGAAGACGGAAGGGAAAGATAAGTTTCCTTAGCAGTCCACATTTCAGGGAAGGCATTTTCTTAACAGAAAATGGTAAATAGCTGAAAAGATAGAAACCTCAGGCAGTTTTAAAGTGTGCACGGAAGGAATGCCTGGCAGTTCAACTGCTTTAAAATTCCTTTTCTGAAGATACTGCATGGATGCAAATAAAAGCTGGGTGGGTATGGTAATTATCCACACTAATAACCTCACGCAGACACTTCTTTATCAGTGTGGACTCTCTTCCAGCTCAGTTGGCACTGGGAAGCATTGCCTGCCTCCACTCACCTGGGGATCACGTGTTTAGGTGATTGACACCATTCCCTGGAACTGTCCAGTCTCCCAGTCTCTATTTAGACCCACCCCAGTCCCCATACCCATAACCTGGGTACTGGCACTGTCAGTAAAGCCCACCTGCCCTGTTTCCTTCTTTCCCCCAACATCTTAACATTTGTGCTTTCTGTTTTCTTCTTCCTCCTCTTCTTACACACACCCACACCCACCCACACACACACACACACACACACACACACTCACCTGTCCATTTCTCATGACTAAAGGTTAGACAGGGGTGTCTCTGTCCCAGGAATGTGCTTAAGATTCATCCAATTTACAAGGGTCTCCAGAAGCTCAGGATGCCTATGAGCGGTAGGGAAGAAATGAACCCAAACAGAAGAGTCGAGGAACTGAGAAGAAAAATGACCCAGCACCAGTGATCCCAGGCGTGCCGCTGAGTCACCAGGGCAGACTTTGGGGTGGAGAGGATGGGGGCGGGGGGGTGGGAGGAAAAGGTTGGGAACGCTGGTCCCAGCATCAGGAACAGGGGAGCATTCGTTCATTCTTTCTCTGTCCCAGTAGATTTCCAACTGCCAGACTCAGGGAGCTTTTAGGACCCCATTGAACACTCCGAAGCTGCCCATACTTCCACCCTCGCTATGTCTGGGCTAAGAGAGCCAACTTCTCTTACGTCTTGGGAAAAGAAAAAATCACACTCTGCCAGCCTTCCTCCACCCACCCTCTAAATCCGCCACAAAATATCAAGGGATTTCTGCTTTGGTTTCTTTTTTTTTCTTTCAACTTTTATATCAAAGCAATTGTGAGTTGTTTCATTGTGGATTCATAGGTCTTCCCTATGGTCTGACATATTTGTGTCAGAGCATATGAGTTCCTTCAGGGTCCAGAATTTGAGAGCAGAGATGCCAAAATCCATAGGCCAGTTTCTAGAATACTCTGTGCTTCAAACAGAATAATTTAGAAGTCAATACACTGCTGTATTACTAGACATGTATTATTACAGGGGAAAATCTTCATCAAGTGACTACCATCCAGTTGCTACCGTCTGTCATGGGTGGACCAACTTAATCATGTTAACCTAGACTATGGCAGATAGTCCATAGTCTTAGCACTTTACAGGCTGAGGCAAGAGGATCCATTCAGCCAAAGAGCTCAAAATGGCCTGTGAAACATAGTGAGACCCTTCACCAAAACATGACAAAGGAAAATGAACCAAATACCCATCATACTGTGTGTGTGTGTGTATGTGTATGTGTGTGTATGCATGTGTGCATGTGTGTATGCATGTGTATGCATGTGTGTATGCATGTGTATGCATGTGTGTATATGTATGCATGTGTGTATGTGTGTATATGTATATGTGTGTGCATGTATGTATATGTGTGTATGCATGTGTCGCATGTGTGTGTATGCATGTGTGTGTGGATATGCATGTATGGATATGTGTGTATGCATGTTTGTGTGTATGTGTGTGTGTCTGTGTGTGTGTGCGTGTGTATGTGTGTGTGTATGCGCATGCACTAGTTTATGTGGAATTGCCTGTGGAAGCCATAGGACAACTACAGGAGACATTGCCTTCAAGCATCTTTCATATTTTTTTTTTTTAAAAGACAGGATCTCTTATTGGCCTGGAACTCACCAATCACGAGTGCCAGCAAGTCCAACAAATCTGCCTCTGCCTCCCCAGCACTAAAAACACAAGAACTCACCACAAACCTCACCTTTTCATCTTTACTTATTTCTTTTTTTTAATGTGGTTTCTGGGGATGAAACTCAGGCCCTCATGCTTGCAAGGTAAGCCCTCTACCTCCTGAGCTGGCTTCCACCCCAAATCATCCACAGTTTTGAGATTAAATGAGGATCTGTTTACCAGCTGCATGCAAACATGTATCTTTCGCCTACATCTTAAAGACTTCCTCAGAGAGCCCCGTCTGGCCAGTGATGCACTATGCCAGTTTTGCCTCTTGGTTCTCCTGCTTGCCTGGGACACTGACCATCTTCCGGTGGAATGCTCTCCAGGCGGCATGGAAGAGGTACTCAGGACCCTGCTTTTTCTCATAGGAGCCAGTGGTGAGGGCATTCCCTCTGCTCACTTCCTGACAGCCAGTACATGCTCACGTCGCCAATTGGAAGCTCCTGGTTGGATTTTTAATGTGGAGGAAAGAGTCACAGTCCAGGACTGTTCACGGATGCAGGGAAGGGTCCAGCAGCAACCACAAGTATGTCGTTGAGGATGTGCTGAGGAGGCACTGGCTAACTGGTTCTTCTGCTGTGACTACAGCTCTGCTCTCTGCTGCAGCAGCCTCCCTAGCTCTTCTGTGATTTCTCTTGTCTTATGATAATCCTACAAGTTGCCTGGTAACCTTGCGGCAGATTTCCATCTTGAGTTAAGTCAGCCAAAGTCTATCTGTTGTGAGCCCATGAGCTTGGACTGAAGCATTTCCGTTCATGTTTCTTAAAGAGAATGGCTGTGCTCTATATCCCAGTTTCTTGTTTTCAGACTAAAAATTCACCACTTTTTAATGCTTTTCTGGGTGGTTCAGCTTGTCTTCCTTCCCCACAATTGCTCACCTATCCACAAACTCCCTCTGTCTAGATCTAAACTTGGTATGCTTGTGACGCCACCTCGGATGCATGGACATCACACTGATGACTTCTCCTGAGTCAAAGAGACCCTCTAATCCTTGTCTTATGTATTGTAGCAAAACTGAACTGTCTTCCTTTCACATGTGTGACTTAACATGGGACTCCCACATGTGCATTGCTCTGGCTTGAATGATTCCAAACTCCCCAATAACCAGGTTTCTTGCTTGTTTTTCTCTTAAGTGGAAGCCCTTCCTCGTACCTCACTTCTCTGGGGTTTTGTTTCTGGCCACTCTTTATTTCATCTCTATCCCAGTACCTTCGGGCGACAGGATAGCTTTCCATGAACATTCTCTGAATTGCACAGTGAGTTTTCCTAAGGTAAGCCATCTTCCTAGGTGGCCTCCAGAAAGTCCAGTCCCTGCCTCAGGTACTGGTGCTATACCTCCAGTTCATGTCCAAGTTACCATATGACTTTATGCCTACTTCTTCCCTCTCAGATTGATCTAGTTCAGCACAGTACAGATTCAGGTCTCTAATAATTTATTTTTAAAAGCAGATTTCATCACATTTTTCTTTTTTTTTTCTTTTTTGGTTTTTTTCGAGACAGGGTTTCTCTGTATAGCCCTGGCTGTCCTGGAACTCACTCTGGAGACCAGGCTGGCCTCGAACTCAGAAATCCGCCTGCCTCTGCCTCCCAAGTGCTGGGATTAAAGGCGTGCGCCACCACCGCCCAGCCACATTTTTCTTAACTGATCCTGGACGTTGGTGAAAGGGAAAAAAGCAAATTGTACGTGCTGGCCTGAAGCGAGACACCTACTTTAGAAGCTTCATCTAGCTTACCTCACTGGCTTTCTGTGAAAACATATATGTCTCACTTTGAAGGGTCAGACTACAATATTGGTGAGAGGTGAGTGACATTTATTAAGTGGAGAAGCAGAAACTCCAACCTCCGACTGGCCTGGTCTGAACTCTCCAGTACTGGTTCTGATATCACTAATGGAACTCAAGTGGGTAACTGAGAAGCTGGAAATGGGAAGCCATGAAGTATGCAGTAGATCACCATATCCATAAATAGTATACACCCTAAGAGGAGCCATACACAGTATTACTATCATTTTCCCCAAGAAACAAACCTGCAACCATCTCAAGCTCTTACGGCAATCTGGATCAACTTGGACAAACCATTATTTTTTTCTGGATGCTCCTCATACTCAAAGTACTTGGGCTGGATAGTTTTATGTCACCTTGACACAAGCTAGTCTTTGGAGAGGAGGGAATCTCAATTGAGAAAATGCCTCCAAAAGATCTAGCTGTAGGCAAACCTGTAGGGCATTAGTTAGTGATTGATTGGGGGAAGGCCCAGCCCATTGTGGGTGGTGTCATCCCTGGGTTGGTGGTCCTGGGTTCTATAAGAAAGCTGGTTGAGCAAGCCATGATGAGCAAGCCAGTAAGCAGCACCCTGCTACAGCCTCTGGGTCAGCTCCTGCTTCCCAGTTTCCTCCCTATTTGAGTTCCTGTCCTGACTTCTTTCTATGATGAACAGTGACATGGAAGTGTGATCTAAATAAACACTTTCTTCCTTCAGTTGCTTTTTTGGTCCTGGTCTTGACCCCACACTAAGGCAATACTTCCTAATTCTGAAGGTGTGTGTGTGTGTGTGTGTGTGTGTGTGTGTTATTGTTGTTGCTACTGTTTTCTTCATGGTGAGTTTTGGCAGGCCCTATGGCAAGAGAGTCTCACCAACCCCTTGTGTTTCCTAGAGCTCTGGAAAAGGACGAACACACCAACATGGGAATGGGCGTCACTGTTGGTGGCCTTGTAGTGTTCTGCTGTACAGGCACAGGGACACGCGGGACCTGCTCCCATCAGCATCTTGGCTTGTCAGAACTTAAGGCAACTGAGTTTTGTTGTTCAGTTAGTGTGAATCACTCCCACATGTGAGATTCCCTGTGGAGGATTATAAAAAGAAGAGTTGCACACTTTGGACTTCTTCATGTTTGTTTGTTTCTATTTACTGATCTTACCAGAGTTAGAAGAGCTGAAAGGAGCCTCGGTTCTCAGAGGCACAGCAAGAGCCAAGAGCATCAGCCTAGTTTCTGATTCGAGACCTTCCACCCTAGATACCACAGTTGCTACCGCACTGGTGGCAGAAAGGCGATGTTTATCCTTCCCAAGGAGCCCTGGAGCCCTTTATACAAGGTCCCTGATCACCCAGGGGGTGGCCACATGGTATGTGCAGATCCAGAGAAACAGACAGTTCTCATACCAGAAATTCCTCCACTGTCTTTCCAGTGTGCCTCACAAGACTCTCCCAGTTCTTCCAGCACAAACAACCTGGGGCCCCTCTGCAGACGGCCAGCTTCCCACCCAGGCCCCATTGCAATTTGTAACTCAACTTAGCTCAGCTCTACTTCTGTCAGCATTTCTACTTGGAAAAATGAGCAATTTGCTCCTGGTCACTTGGCTTCTTTGTGAAATCAGCCGAGAGAGAGGCTGTTCAGCAAGCGGGGCAGCTGGTTAGAGAAGGAAGAAGAGGCTCCCACAGCGCTTGGCTCATGCCTGGTCCCTGGACTTGGTGTCCTTACAGAGAACTGCTCTCCAGGAGCCAACTGTCAGTTCTCCATGTGTGGGATTTGCAGAATCAGAGAAATTCACCCAGGAGGAAAAAGCGTTGGAGACGCTTGGGAGGTCTAGGCAGAGGCCGGCACTTTTCTGGGCACTTCTTTCTTTGGGGGAAAAAAAAAAGAGGTCTGTAAGTGAGACAGAAAAGGTGGTAGGATGCTGTCCCAGCTCACACTGAAGGAGAAAAGCAAGTCAACTTAAGTGACGAAGACGAGGTGAGGACATCACAAACCGCAGCTACGCTAATAGCCTCACCAGCCTTGGATTTCTTGTATTAGCCGCTGTAGGAGCGAGCGCTGGGCTTCTCCACCATGCTCTGAATCCGCAGGAGAAGAAGCAGGAAAGAAACTCATGTAACAAATCCTCCAGAAAGTCTGAAGTCTCCTTGCTCTCTCCCTCCCACAGATTTGTCATCGCAACTTTATCCCACAGAGCCGTAAACGTCAACAGTGTAAGCTACCTGGGCGTGCCATTCTCACGGAGCTGGTGCAAACTACCATTTCTGCTCTTTGCTCTCCCATACCCAGTTCCATCAAGGGGAAAAGGTGCTGGCCCACACTCTGATCAAGTGCTCCGATGGTTCCATGGGAACGCCACACTTTGTTCTATTCTGGCTTCCCTCACAAGGGGTGGGGGGCGGCACATCTTCAAACGCCTGCTGGCTTAAATGGTGACAGCTGCATGCAACGGGTTCGCTTTCAGCCCGCCTGGTGCAAGGAGAGATAACTGCAGGGTAAGACTTCAAAGACAGACCCACTGCAGTCATTCCAACAGCCTGAAGCTGCCGCCTCCAGTTGGTGGCTCCCTGTGTGCAACAAGTGAGCCCAAGGGACCCCGGGGAACCAGGCCTTTCTCAGACGCGCTGTGAGCCCTGATGCGAGAAGGCAGGAATGAGCTTGCAGAGGTATTTCAGGGATTTTTGCAAACTCCAGAACAATGTAGAAACGGCTTGTCCTGATATGACAGTTTGACCGGCACCCTTACAGTAAGAGGATAATAAAGACCTAGAAATGCATTCAGACTGGGCTTTTGTTGTTGTTTTGTTTTTTGTTTTGTTTTGTTTTGTGTGTCATGTATAGTTCTCTGGTCTCATGCCAATCACTCACCCTGCAGAAAGCATTTATTAGAAGCTGACTCTGTGTTAGGAAGTCTGGTGGCCTTTGATCTTAAACCAAGGAGCCGTTATGGGAGAAACTGGCACACAGAAGATTCAAGAGTTGACTTGAAATCCCCAGTTCTTTGCAATGGGTGGCACAGATGTCTGTTAAGGAACCACATTAAAGAAGCACTCCGAAAGGTAGTTATTTCCTGCCAGCTCCATCTGGCGGGTCCCAACGGAGGGTACCCCCATAGAACAGGCTCCCTGTGACAATGTATAGACGCTTGTGGCTAGCCATGCTTTTGGTAGGACAGCTCATTTTGATAAATTGTCTCTGTCCACTGTCACCCACCCAACTCAGCCTCCAATCTTTTGCTCCACGTGTCAAAATCCTAAGTGAACACGGGCAAGATTGTGTAACTTCTCAAGCCTTGTTTTTTCTCGTCTGCAAAATGGGGCTGAAAATACCTTATAATAAAGATAATAACCTTGTTTTGCCTCTAGTTAGGTTGTGTTGGTTCTGAAACTTAAAAGGAGTGTAAGTAACAGATAAATTATGATGTACTCCTATGGTGCAATGGGACACACCCATAAAGATCTTGAAAATGATGAACACAGGGAAGGAACATCACACCATAGCTGTTACATGAAAATAGTAAAGATATGGAAAAACTAATCAAATCATCTCTGCAGAAGGACCACTGTAGCATAGTTCATATTAGCACTTTAAAATAACAAGTTCTTATTATTTAAGATCTCCTCTGCGCCCAGACCAAATACTATCTACCTTATGAGGCCCTAAGTTCCAACCAGAGAAAAGATCTACCCTGGAGCTCTGTGTGTCTGTTCTGTTCTTGTCTCTCAGCACCCTGGTATTATACTAACTCTTATCATCTTTTGTTTTACCTTTAAAATAAATCCCATCCTCCTCTGTGTTCTGTTTCAGTTACCTTGACTTAGTTCTACAACCTTGAAAGTAAGTCTGACCAGTTAGGAAATTACAATCTATTCATATAATACACAATAAGGCAAATGACTGACAACATGGGGGTAAATGTTAATTATAAATGTTACATTTTCTTAAATAGCAGCATAGAAACTGTTACTATGTTTGCAAGCAATAAAGTAGAACACACCAAAATTGTTTCATATATTTCAGTACAAAATTACAGAAACAAAAACCTGCTAGGAAATACACCAAATAATAGACGTGGATATTACTGGGGGTTAAATTACACTTGTTATTTTTGTTTGTTTGTTTTTTTGTCTTGTTGGTTGTGGTGGTGTTTTTTTTTCTTATTTGTTTGTTTTTTATGCTTTTCCTAACTTTCCTACTGCTACTTAAGAAAACAACACCACACACACACACACACACACACACACACACACAATAAGAGACAAATTGTGAAGTATGAAAATGAGGATAAAAACCCAAGGGGTCACAGAGATTTACCTAAGTTTCAAATGTTATCCAACAATCATCTTGAAAAAAGCTCCTGGGAGTTTGAGGAAGAGCCAGGCGTGCACGGTCAGGGTCGTGCTGTCGGGGTCGCGTGGTCACGGTCGCATGGTCGTGATCCTGACCTCACGGCACTTAGCTGTAGCTGAGGAGGTGGAACACAAATGGAAGTGAGAAGGGAAGAGACTGAGTGGGTTTGACAGCAGAGGTGGCCATAGGCAGCCATCCTGCTGTGTGTGTGCCAAGGATGGAGAATGGCTTCACTGTGCTCCTGGGAAACAGGACAAGCTTGGTGACAAGTCTGATTCTTGAAGAATTGACAAAACCAGAAATATAAGCATCTTTCTTGAACCATCAGTTTGCAATCTTTCCCCTCACCTCTATTTTCTCCTGCTTTGTTTCTAAATGCAGCAAAACAGCTCTATCCAGAATCCCACCCCTACCAAATCCCCAGTTCCAGTTGACCTAAGGCAAAATACCAAAATGACCAAAAAGGTCAACAGCAGGAGTAAAAGAAGCAGTCCTGAACCTCCTCCTACATGTTTTCTCCTTATGGGATATGAAGAGCTTAAAATCTGTGGTTGCAGAGCTGACTCAGCAGTTAAGAACACTTACTCTTACCAAGAAGGCAGAGGATCCGTGCTCGGTCCCTAGCTACCACACGGCCTCACTGGCACCAGGCATGCACATGGCACACATACACATATGCAGGCAAAATAAAAACATACATAAAATTAAATAAATCTAAAAAAAGTTTTAGAAGCAAGAACAATTCTAAAATTTGATTTTCAAATGCCGTATTATTTTCCTTGTATGTTTATGCAGGTGCACATGCTCCAGTATCTATCTTTCTCCATTGCTCGTCACCTTATTTTTTGAGACAGGTTTCTCACTGATCTAGAGCTCATCCATTAGGCTAGAGTGGCTGACCAGTGAACCCTAAAATCACTCCATGTTTCATGATCAGAAGCACTATGGGAAAAGCTGAAAATCTTTCTTTCTCTCTCTCTCTTTCTTTCTTTTTTCCTTCCTTCCTCTCTTTATTTTCTTCTCTCTCCTCCTCTGCCTCCTCCTCTTCTTCCTCTTCCTCCTCCTCCTCTTCTTCTTCTGTTGTTGTTTCAAGACAGAGTTTCTTACAGCCCTTGCTGTCCTGGAACTCACTATATAGACCAAGCTGACCTCAAACTCACAGAGATCTACCTGCCTTCGCCTCCTGAGTGCTAGGACTAAGGCATGTACAGCCTGACTTTGGGGGAGCTTAATTTCTATGATAGTCACCTACACTTAAGAATACTAAAGGCTGGGGCTGGAGAAATGGCTTAGCGGTTAAGAGCACTGGCTGCTCTTCCAGAGGACCAGAGTTCAATTCCCAGAACCCACATGGCAGCTCACAACTGTCTGTAACTCCAGTTCCAGAGGATCTGACACTCCTACACAGATACAGAGACATACATATAGGCAAAAAGACCCAATGCATATGAAATGAAAATATATAAGTAAAATACTAATGACTGGAAGATGCTTAGTCAATAAAGTGCTTGTTCCACAAGGAAGAGGATCTGAGTTCGGTCTCCTGCATTATGTGTAAAGGGGGGAAGCTAAACCATTGGTCACATCTGTAGGAGGAAGAGGGCTAAGGAGGGGCCAGTCATCCCAGAGATCCTTCAGAAAGAGGAGAGGGTGGATCCCTGACTAGTGTCAACTGAGCACATAAAAGCAAAATGCATAGGCCAGGAGGTATAGAGATCCCCCCCAACAGAGCTACTATATCAACATAATCAATAAGGCCAGGGTGTCAATCGAAGGTGTCTTTGGTCAAGGCCAGAACATTTTGATACTTTCCTTTTAAAACAGAGATGTTTAACTTTCCGAAGGTTACGCACGTCAAGAAAGAACTGTGTCTTTCTTGAATCTGGGGAAACTCCAGTGCCAATGCTTAAAGCCACCACTAGCAACAGCTCTTCTCGGCTTCTTGGGTGTAGTATCAGGAGGCAGATGCTCTGGACGTCTTCTCATCTCCGTGTTCAGCCAGGGGTCAACAATTATATTGTGGAGTTGAATTCATCTCAGCCAACAGTGCCAAATGGTCTTCAAGCACAACCAGCCAGGGGAGGCCAGTGCCAGCAACAACTGAATGTTGGCTGCAGTTCAGGACAAGCCTGGTCCTTTCTCCTCCTCTGGGGCTTCCCCAAACTTCTGTTTCAACACCCAGGCCAGAGATTGCCTTACACTGAGCCAGAACCCTGGGCAGCTGTTAAAGGTGCTTCAACCTGAGAGAGCACAGGGTCACCTGCTTGACCTAATCACTCCTTGACGTACAGAGCCAAACCCAGAGCCTTCAAGGAGTTTTCTAAAAACATTTTTGTCATTAGAAAGGCACATGATATTATCTGTTGTCATTTATAACTTCTGCATGTCTAGTAAATGTTGTTGCTGTGGGTACACCAGAAGACAAGTATGCCAGGAACTGACATGAGGTATTATGTCACCAAAACAAAGGAGCTCACACAGATGGATGTTGGGCTGGCCTCTCTGTGGGTTCCCCCTTCCTTCTTCCTACAAGTTGTAGCTTTTGTTTTCCTTTCCACTTGGGATGCCAGCTGTTGAGTATTCTAAAAGTAGGAGGTTAATCAAGGAGACTTGAAAATTAAAACAGATAGTTTAAACAGATAAAGTAAAAACTCTCACCATTTCCTTTTTCTTGGGCAGAACTATAAGTTCTATTTCTAGATTATTGATATTCCCAGAGATCATAGCCATCTGGTATCTCTATGATGAGTGAAGAATGTCATGGTTTTTGTTTTTTGTTTTTTGTTTTTTGTTTTTCCTATCCATAGAGCCTTCAGTGGCCAGAGCTCATGTGAGAGAAAGACAAGGAACAAAGAGAAGTAGATGTTGGGAGAACACATAACCAAGTGGGATGGATGGTTCCATAAAACTGAAAGCCAAGGTCCTGCCTGTTGCCTTCCCACCAGTCTCTCACTCTGAGCAGCCATTTCTATAGCCAGCCTCATTTAGAGCCATTGTAGACCACCAACAGGGGCGGAGGGCAACCACATCCTGAGGAATTTTCAGTGGCTTTTGTACTCTCTTAAACCACACAACTACTTTCTGTAAAAGAGGAATTGGCATTATTCCTCACATATTTCTATATGTGACTTGCTTATGTGGATTTTTGGCTTTGGAGAGATGTTTATAGAGTTTATAAATTACGTCCTCCCACCTATCCAACAGAAGCAGGTACCATGCCACCATGATGGCAAAGACTGTTAGATACTTAGTGCAAACCTCTACCTTTTTGTTTCTGGACACAGTCAGACAGGCTGGGGAAAAGCCACTCATTGATCATGAGCACCTAGGGCTCCTAAGCAAGCAACTCTTGCTACTTACACCTTACAGTATTCTGCTTGTGGCAACTGTTTAGCCTAACATAAGAAGTACATCCACAGTCATGCTTGATTTGAGCATGCACGTGCACATACACACACCATATGTGCACGCACGCACAACATATGGTCACTTAAGCAATTGCCTTCCATTGAAAGTTCCTATGGGTTCAAGCAAATCAGTAGGTCTCTAAGAACGCAGGCCCTCTGAAGAAGGCCTTTCAATGGCAAAGTACCTTCCTGTGCACTCTCTCTCCACAATTTCAAGCAAGCTTCTGCAGCAGCTATTCCAGCTCATGGGGAGAAGAATATGCAATGGTCCAAAGGCAGTGTTTCCTCTGCTAGCTTGTGAAATGGCTCTCCCAAGGTCTTTACTCAACCAGTAAGTGGGAGCTGAGAGAACTCTAGCAGAGGATATGCCTGCCATGTTAGTTGCCCTCTTCACCAGTGGACATCTCTCCTCTTTCTGAAGCTCGGCATGAATTTCTCCTTCTGCAGGCTTCCCTGGGCCACTTCACTTAGAACTGACAATCTGTTCTCTTCTGGCCCCTCTCTGTCCTGCCCATATCTTCACGAAAGTAACTCCATAGGTTTAGGATATTTACTTACGTGAGCTCTAAGGGATCTGAGTGAAGAGAGGTCTTACTGGCTCTCAGACGTAGACATGGAATGATTTCAAGTCCAACAGTGAATAGGACACAATGGCGCTTGTGGCCCCAACAGTGTGTGAACACTGGGAAACGAAGCTTACAATGGTGCAAAGGCAGTGTTTCCTCTGATTGAATTGAAGGTGAATAAGCCAAGACATTTTTTTTTTAGATGTCACATAAGAATCAACTTGACCTTCCTAATAGTAAAAGCTGGTTATAACACATATAGTTCCTGTTGAGGCCAGAATTGTCTGGTTCTGACAATGAGAATGATATTAAATGTCCTAAATAATTGTCAAACAAACTAAGTGTGTACTAACATAGCCAACATACAGACTTTACATGCACATATTTCGAAAAATATATTGTCTTTTCTTCAGGCTTTCTTTTTTCCAACTCACCCTTCTACTTTCTTTAGCTCTGTTGAGGGAACCAAGGGGAGATAATTAAATATGTCAGCTGGCCTTAACAATTGTACAAGTTAGGAGTAATGAGGCTAACTATGTACATGCAGTTTGAAGTAAGGCACTTTTAGCTAGAGATGCACTACATTTCTGCAAGCCTTCCAAACAGTCAGGCATAAACCCTGTGGAGTTAAGTCCTGCCGGTACATTCTCACACTTCTCTCTGTGCAGGAGTTCACACCAGGAAGTGGGGCTCCTGGCTGCAGTCAGAAAAGCCAGGGAGGGTGCTGGCCTATTAGAGCCACCTGGGAAATTCTAAAATACTCTCCATTTGTCATCCCCAGAAATAAAAGTGGGAAGGGCGCATGGAATTCTTGCCAATGTTGGTTTTCTAGAACATGCCTTAGGCATAGTCAGTGAAAAGAAAGAGGGAGAAAAACCAACTGGTGAGCTTTCCTGGCTGAAAGACAAGATTCAAATAAGCTGTTTAGCCTTTGCTTTCAGTGTTCCCAAACATCATAAAGATTCCAGCTCTTGTAAAAGGGAGCCCGTTGTTTACAATAGACTATTCTGGAGAGAATGGGTGTGTCTCATGAGGCAAATATTTGCCCATAGGAGGGTAATAAAAATGTATGAAGCTCTTACCCCACTGCTCCATGTGGTCACTCACTCAAGTCTATTTTAAGATCTTGTCAGGCACAAACATTTACAAGACCCTGGCATTTCTCCTTAAGAATATATAACTGACCTTAAAGAGCACAACCTCCCTTATCAGAGCGGGTGGCAGGGATTTATGCAGAGCAGTTTGCTCACTTCTTTGATTTTAGCCCTTTGAGACCCCAGGCACTCATCCCGCCCAATCCTGTTCTGTTTTCACCATATCCTGTGCCTCTTGTAAAAACGCAGTGTGTACCTCTTTCCTATTTTTTTCCCCTGAAGCTCTAAACAAATCTTACATCAGTTTGGTAAAATGTGCAGCTCTCTTACATTCCTTGGGCTGATTTTAAAGGTCAAAGTTCTAAGGAGCGCAGGAAATCTTTTAGCAAGAATGCATATGGCTGGCCAAGCAGTGGTGGAACAGATCTTTTAATCCCAGCTCTTAGGAGGCAGAGGCAGGCACATCTCTGTGAGTTCAAGACCAGTCTGGTCTACAGAGCTAATTCCAGGACAGCCAGGGCTACACAGAGAAACCCTGACTTGAAAACAAAACAAAACAAAGAATCCACGTGTCCAAAAGACAATTAAACCTGGCAAAAGCCATCCTCGGTAGATTCAGGGGGTAGGGGGGTGATTACAGATCCAACACTAGCTGAGGCTCTCCCCTTTAATTGTGTTCCAGCCACTGGTAAAGCCTTCTGGCAGAACCACATTGACTAAAACCATGGGGTTTCTTCATTGGGGCCACAAAAGTCACAACCAAGTGTCAGGTTCTTGGGGAGGACAAACAGAAGAGTGGAATGTGGGCCAGCAGGGGCAGCTAGAGCTAAAAGAGGCCGTGAAACCCTCCCCTGAGCCTTTCCAACTCTGCTTCAACCTCAGGGTCCACCCCTTCTCCTCTCAGGAAAGCACTATACACCACCACAGCAGGTACTTCTTTCTCTTCGTAACCATTCCTGAGACTAAGCCTCTCATACACAGCAGTACTCTGTAAACGCTTACCTCTGGGTTCTTTTCAGGTTAGTTGGGGTGCTAACAAGTACCCCAGTTCTTCTTTGTTAGGCCTGAATAGTGTCCACAATCCACGGACGCAAGGATGCACTCAGCTCTATTTCTATAAAACTAATAAGGAGCATGAAAAACAGAGAATGTGATCCAGAGAAAACCTCAGTGTGGAGTCTAGGGACGGAACTCAAAAGCAAGGGCAAGAGTAAGAAGTTTCCAAGAGCAAGAATAGTCAGAAGACCAGGGTGTTAAGAGAGGGAAAAGATCGCATGTCATGAGAAAAAGAAAATTATGTTGATAATGATTCCTGGAGTCACTGCTGGCAACCTCAGCCAACTTGCATGCAGGTTCTTAAAAATGTGCCCGATGTGGCCCGATGTTACCAAGATTAAGAGCATTCCTCATAGAGATCAAAGGAAGACCCTCAGAATGATGTCTTTAAAATCAGTACAAATATTGTCCTCTCCCCGCAAGTAGGAGATCTTCAGAATACTAGACTTAGCACATATTAGAAGAATTTCTCAGGTCACAGCAAGACTAATCTTTAACATCACAAGATTCATTCATTCATTCATTCATTCATTCATTCAATGTATTTGATATCTAAAAAGCAGTTTTATTTTTTGTAGTAATCTGGAGCTCAGGGGAAAGGGGATGGGCTGGAAGAGATGGGCTCTGTCGACATTCAAATCTCTGGTCATTGTAACCTTCTAAACCACACCTACTTCATAGAATCACTGTGGATTGATTGACAGAGCCCTCAGATGAGAACACTGACAATCCAGGTTGGCTGTATAAGAGAACAATAATTTCAAGTGTGAAGGAAACATTCCCAGAGGTTTTTTTGTTTGTGTTTTGTTGTTGTTGTTGGGCGTTTTGGGTTTTTTTATTTTTTGTTTTTTTGTTATTTTAAAGCGTATGCTGTCTAGATCCTTATAAACGTTATTTCCTCTTCATGAATACAACTGTCACACTTCCTTCCCCTGAAGTATATGCTGTTAAGTTTATTTACTCACTGGTACTCAGAATAGGTTTTTCTCCAGCAGTCTGGGAAGGCAGCCGGGTGGGTGGGTGGCTTTGGGGCCCACACTGGACCAGCATCTGAGTCGCAACAAATCCCATATTGTCTGGACCCTAATGAAATTGCTTCTGGCGTCTCCAGGAAAGTGTTTACTCGCCTCTAAATTAACTCCATTGTCCATCTGAGAAGAAAGTAAGTCAGCTATCAAAAGGAAAAAAAAAGAAAGAAAGAAAGAAAGAAAGAAAGAAAGAAAGAAAGAAAGAAAGAAAGAAAGAAAACGGGACAGGCACGGAGTTCTTGCTTACAGCAATAGGTTTTATTGTTTTGTTTTGTTGTTGTTGTTGTTTTGGTTTTTGGTTTTAAAGGGTTGTTTTTCCACAAGTTCCTTTATGTCCTAAGACAAAGTCCAATCTCGTGGCTCTCTGTCCGGTAATGAAATTTCTCCTAACAGCCTTGGGCTCCTTCCTGGTCGCTGTCCCGTTGTGCCCCCCTCCCCCTTCATCCCCCATGGCTGCTCGCAGAACCTTTTCCTCAAGTGATGGACTCCTCTTTTGCAGCCAGTCAGCACCTGCTCTCAAAACCTGATCCCTCCCTGGTTTGTTTCAAGTGGAGCCAGGGGATCCGGACTTAATTAGCAGTGATATATCTCTCATACTGATCAGTTCCATCCAGCTTCCCCCTGGGGCCCCAGATTTGTCTCTATTTGGAATCCCCGTGCTTGCTGGGCGGCTTGTGTTTGCAGTTAGCTGGCAGCCGCTCGCTCGGAGAGCACGCCGGGTGGGAACGCTCGCCGGGTGGTGGAGCAGGCAGCCTTTGGCGGGGCTGGGGAGGAGACAAGTCCTGGCGGCTTCCTTCAGCCTAGCGCCCACAGCCAAAGGCCAGACTGGGAAGCGAGCCCCTCCTCAGACACCGGAAGAGACTCCGGGAGGCTGTGAACGACTGGAGACCGTGGTCACCCTCACCCACTGAAGGAAGCACGGTGGCATGGCGGAGGCCTGAATGTTGCGAGCTTGCAAATGGCCTTTGGACTGCTGAGGAAGGATTTTTTTTTTTTTTTAATTTTTTTCAGGAGGGGAAACCGCCTCCTGCTCTGTACCATCTCGAGCCAAAATAACATGTTTTGGCAACCATTATTTGGCAATTAGGGCCTCAGCTCACTGAAAGCATTCTTCCATGCAAAATATGCCTTGGAAAGAAAACACTAAACCACATCTGAGTGAAAATATAGGAAGTGAACAAAGGGGTGACTGAGCAGGGAGAGTCAGCAGAGCGCTTTGGAGGAGGGCGCAGTTGGCAACTGGACCTTTCCATTGCCCTGACTCCAACTCTACCCCAGTCTAGGCAAGGCTTGAAGCTTGTGTGTGCTGAGCTCCATTCCCTGGCCCTCCAAACAGCCTTCCCCCTCCCTCCCCAGGATCTAAAGAAAGGCAAAAGATATGGTATGTCTGCCGGTCAATTCACCCCCACACCCACACACCTCCGCCCCTCCCCACACACTGTAGACGCAGCAAGACTGAGTAGGGAAAGGGAATGATGGGTACAGGGACCTTCTAGGTACTGACCGACTCTCTCTCAGCCTAACATTGCTCCTTTTCAGCCAATGTGAGAGCAGAGAGATTGCTCTTCCCACGGTCCTATGGAAACCGCATCCTTTGATAAAGAGAACCGTCAAGCAGGTTAACGTTCATCAGGCACAACACGACAGAAACAAGGAGATCCTAACTCAGGGCATGACATGTTTTCTGGTATGTTCCAAGCACACATGTTGCCATATGCTGTGCTCTACTGTCACACACGTGTTCTGCCGTGTTCTCTCTTTACTATCCTTACTCAATTTCCCCAATCTGTCTGGTGAAAAACTGTAAAGATTAGGCTTTGAAGGCAGGAAGCAATACCCAATTACACCTTACACACAATAATACGCCTCTACCCTGGGCCCAACAAAACCACATCCTCCAGTGCAGCTGTCGCAGAGTGGGGCAGACACAGGGCCAAGACACCTGGACTTCCTTCCCTTGTAAACACAAATACCACCTGTAGACTATCTCCAGAAGAAATGTTAGTGGATCCAAAGTGGTTCTCATTACTGTCTCACTGTGTAACTATCTCATGAACAGGTTAGATTTAATCTTACAATTCTTAATGAAATATCCATTATTAGAACAATTATTATTTTATAATAATTTTTATATTTATATTGATATATTTAATTTATTTTTAATAATTAATCATTATTTATCTAGCATTGAATATTAGCATAGGATAATCCTGGATTGCTTCCGCCCAGCCATGGAATGAACTGGGGGAGGGGGTGTTCCTGGTACTTGCAAGTATCCTTTTGTCTCAGTCTCCTGAGTTCCTGACTGCTAATGATTATAGATATAATTTGATGTACCTGTGTTACGAATATTTAGATTCCATAGTTATAGTTTAACAATGGTGAAGTCTATTGTTTAATGGCTGTGCCCATTTTTACAGGGTAAATTTCATAGGATCAAATATTGAAGGATTTTTTTTTCTGTGTGCCCTGGTGTGAGTTTATGTGTACCATGTACATGCAGGTGCCCATGGAGATCAGAGGGTGTAGGATCCCCTAGATCTAGATTTACAGTTGGCTGTGAGCCACCTGATGTTGGCGGCACAGAGAACGAACCCCAAGTCCTCAGCAGGAGCAGTAAAGGTTCTTGACAGCTAGGCCATCTCTCTTGCCCTATCAATGGACTATTTCCAACCGAAGCAGAGAGATCATTTTCTTATTCTCCATCTCTTTATAATCATTCACATGATCAATATGATTTGTTCATTGCACTGGAGTTTCTAAAATCAGCCTTCAAAATAAAAAGTATTGGCATTTTATATTTTTGGTTAGTCTAACAATCAAAGGCTAAGATGTTTAAGAGTGACACACCATCTTCTATTTTATGGGAACTATCATTTTGTATTAATGTTGCCTCTGTTTACCTGAGTGAAGCCAGATGTTCAGTGTTTTTCACTTGTGATTGTTCCTCTAACTAAAGCAAACGTTGGGCAACAGGGTAAGCCAGCCCACACAAGCAGAGGAAGGGCCAGCTCGCCTCTTATCTGGCCAGCTTTCTATGCCCCTTCCTTTCTGGATAAGTCATGGAATTTCGGTGACATGATTATCCACACATCTTAGCTTGACTTTCTTTTGAAACCTTTAGAAAGAGTTCTACCTACAACTAAACTTGGTCCCTAAAACCTTTAAAGTTTTCTTCTGGGTACTTATTAGGGGGAAAAAACATTTACTTCAACATTTAACATTGTTCAGGGGCCAGTGTCTCTCAAAGGAGCCTATCCATGCTCAATGTTCTTACACTGGAACACTCTTATGGGCAGACTATGCACAGAACAGGCTCTTAGAAGGCAACGTGCATCCAATGACAAGAGTGACCCAATATCACAAGAATAACTTGTGGCAGATATAGAAATTATTGTGGATATGTTGTAATTACCTTTATGGGTGAGAGCTAGAATATTTTGCCAAAAAATGTTGTTTTATCCTCAGGTTGAAGGCATCCTGACCCCAGGAAAAAAACAGAAGTAACCTCCTTTTTGCCAAAATTTGAAAGATCCACAGTAGAGAGAATCTCTTCTGTACTGTCTGGAAGCATCACCTGTCAATGAGAAGCTGATGGTCTATCAACTGAGGCAGGGAATAGGAGGTGGAAGGTCCTGTCAGGAGATGCTGGGACTCTGGGATAGGGTCAGGCTAGGGGGAACACTCTGAACTCTGAGGAGACCGATGCATGAAACGGAGAAGAAGTAACCAGCCATATGACATTCATAGAATAGAATAAAGTTACGAGCTAGTCAAGAAACAAGCCCAAGCTTATGGCCTAGGCATTTATTCGTAAATAATTAAGGCTCAGAGTCATTATTTTCGGGAACTGGGGCTTGAGTGGAAAAGCCCGTGGTTACAGACCACAGGAGTAGAGATGATTGGAAAAACCTCTTAGAATAACTTTCAATAATCAGCTACTCTTTGCAATGTCAAAGCCAAATAAACCCATAGGTCATATAATAGAAGTTAATTATTAAGTTAATAGGCAAGTATCAGAGTCCAACAGACTTCACACACATAGATTCTAACCAAGCTTTTTAGGGACTAGACTTCGAGACCCACAGGCTCTCTAATAATGCTCTAAGGCGTTTACCCTTAAATAAGCCAATACCTAGGTCTGAATAAAAATCCCCGTAACATGAATCTTGACTATTAGTTGGTTTAATGCAGTTTAGAGGTTGATTTACCCATGTATAATATGCTTTTTTTCCTTAACAAGTTTGTTGATGAGTTGCCGGTAAGATTTTTTTTTCTGTATTCTCATCTCACAGCTGAGAACATTGCCATAGTAATACATGGATGCCAATCTTCTGTGGCTTTTTACTTCTTCCTTTCCCAAAGTCAGAACATTTTCTGAAAATACTGTGGACCACTTTACCAATGAAGTCTTAGAGTATGTACTGCTATTGAAAGTCTATACTAATTTAAAAATGAAAGCTAAGAAAACAGGGGATGGAGAGAGGACTTCGTGGTTTAGAGTTCTTGGTTTACAGCACCCCACATCTGGCCACTCACAGCGTCTGTAACTCCAACTCTAGGTGATCCAATACCTTCTGGCCTCAGGTATTTGCGTGCATGTGCGAACACACAGAGACACATAAATAAAACAAAAAGCTAAGGAAGTATATAAATGATGAACATAGGCTATCCAGAGGCTGGTGAGATTGCTCGGTGAGCAAGAGCGCTTGCTCAGAAAGCCTGAGGACGTGAGTTTTCATCACCCTGCTCCCATGTAAAAGGTCAGGCACAGCTGTGGATGCTGTGACCCAGCATTGTGCAGAGTAGACAGACGGATCCACCCAGCCTAGTCTAAACAGAGAGCTTCCAGTTCAGCGAAAGACAGGCTCTCAGAGCACTAAGGCAGGAAGTATTGGAGGAAGACACCCGGAGTTCTGCTTTGGAGTCAGAGCCTGCACATCTGTGTACTCAAGTGCACGCCCTACACAGGTACACTGAACCAAAATGAGATTCAAGCGAGGCATGCTGGGGAAGTGGGCAGCTTCTGTCATCTTGTATAACTGTTGGAGATACAAGCAAGCAGGATCCTAGCAGACGAACAACATCGTCCAGAAACGTGCATTCTAGAACAGCAAGAGAGCCAAACTCTCGAGGTTTGACCTGAAGTTGCCACTGGAAGGGCCTCTGAGATGAGACAGACATGCGTGCAGATCTCAGACTTCAGCTCTGCTTTGCAATGGAAGAAGCAAGCATCTCTGACCTTGGGTGAATCATTTAACCTCTGTGGTCGAGTGTCTGAATCTATAAGAAAAATAATTCTGATTCTGCAGTCCTAGCCAGAGACATGGGGATCACACCAATGAGCTGTTATATAAGTGGTTTCTGAAACCTTGGATCCAGCTTTATCACAATGTTATGGATTTCACTGATGGGCAAGATTATTAGTTAGTCAACTAGAATTCCTATCGCTTAAAACCCTTAACCGGACACACCAGGCAGTGTTTGCCTTCTGAGCCATGGCTGCACCGTATGCTGCAGTAGCACTTCACAGGCTATGTGCAGAAAATAAACTCCTTCAATAATGGGCCCCATTGTGTCTTTGTGCTCCCTGCCCAAGCAAGGCAGAAGCAGGCAGCTTCTGGCTCCTAAAAGCAAAGGCTTGTCTAGTCTCTGTGTGGGGACAGCAGCATTTCAATTCTCCACAGAGAATTAGAGAGTTGTCTCCTTTATTTCCTGTTGACTCAGCTATCTTCTTCCCACATTTGGGGTTTGTGGTAAATGAGGAATTTGTATTTGGCCTACTGGAAACAAGGCCTGTGAATGAAGTTCCAATCACATGGACCTTATGGTTTTCCTTCCTTTCTACATAATCTGAAACTCTCCTTATAGATTAATTAATGTTAATAAAGATTATATTTTATTTGCTAAAAGCAGAACCTTGGTGATAGAAAATTTGATGAAATACTATATAAAATGAAGTTTTAAGCTTCTTGACTTCCTTAAAATCACTTCAAAAACAAATCAGCCCTTGTGACTGATATACAAAGCCTTGTTTTGTTCTTATACTCACTCACTCTCTCTCTCTCTCTCTCTCTCTCTCTCTCTCTCTCTCTTCAAAAACCATCTATCAGGAAAATTTCTGAAATTAATGACAAAAAGTCTTTATGCATATTCAAGCATATATTGTAAAATGATTTTATATATATTTGATCTACTTTATTTAAATGTTTTTAAAAGATTTACAAAGGGTTTAAATTTTTCCTATTTTCTTTTTTTAAAACTTTTTAAAATTTATTTTTATTAGATATTTTCTTTATTTACATTTCGAATGATCACCCCTTTCTGATTTCCACTCTGAAAATAAACCCCTATCCCCCCCTTTTCCTGTTTTCTACTTGCCTTATTACTTAAGCAGTTCAAGAAGAAAGTTCTTTAAATACACATAAGTGGTCACAATTATCTTTACTTTTGTTTGTTTTGTTTTGTTGGTTGAGACAAGGTGTAACTAGTTTGTCTGGGCTTGCTTCAAACTTACTCTCCTCCTGCCTCAGCATCCCAACTACCGATATTTCAGATGTGTGCCACAGTGCCTGTATATGAGTTTTATGTTAAACTTCTAAGATTGAAAGGAGTAACCAATTTTAATCGCCTGCCATTGTGTATATATAAAACTTGGTGTATGTAAATAAGTTTTGTGTATATTTATAATGTTAACTTCTTCAAAATCTACAGTTGGGAACTGCATGATCACTCCCATGACTTTCTCTACAATGCCAAGTTATATTTAAACACTAAATTTAAAATTCTAACCCAAAAGAATTGTCTTCATCTCTGGGATGAAACTGGGAGTTACTAGGTATCATTAAGGGTGATAGTCACTTGGGGTCAGGGCTGGTCTGGACACTTGAAGATTGGCCCGTGTTGTTGCACAAAAGGGCGGGGAGAAAACACATTCACACATACAACAAACTCTTCATCCAGAAAACAGACAGGAGGCTTATATCTGAAGTACACAGCCAAGATAAGGCAATAAATGATGAAGCCAGTGGCTAAAATCCATACGGAGACAGAAGACAGGAACCAGGTACCTCAGGGAAGGCTGCTGGAGGGTTGTTGGCGGCAAGCATCCCCTATGCTCTCACACGTATTCCACAGCCACCATTTTTCTAATGTTACTTCCTTCACTGTTGTACCCCTGTGTTTTCTGGGAAGAGCCAGACTCCTTTCCCAGATATTTCGATTCTTTAGTCCATTACATATGCATCTTGAAACATAACATTTAGAGGAAGGAAGAAATGCCGGCTGTGAGCGGCCCCCTGCCGCTTGTTAGGCTTGTCCATTGTTAGGGTTGTTAGGATTGTTGATACGGGTGGAGTTCGATGTCTGCTGCTGTTTGCTATCCGGAAAAGGACAGAAGGGGTTTGCTGAGGCCTTAGCCAGATGGAGTTCAAACAGAATTCTGCATGAAGCATTTCTCTGTTTAAAAGAAAAAAAAAAAAGTTATCTAGAAACTTATGGAATTGTTACATCAAAGACTTTGGAGTCTGCAGTAATATGTGGCCCAGAACCAGGAAAAGTTCTTCTCTCAGTATCTAAACAGGGGGCGACAGGGTTCTGATGTTCTGGTTGTGCTGGCTAACTTCATGTTGTTTGATTCATTTTGTCAACTTGGTACAAGCTATAGTTGTCTGGGGGGGAAAAAGCCACAATTGAGAAAATGCCTCTGTCAGACTGCCTGTATCCAAGTCTGTGGAGCATTTCTTCCTTAACATGGGAGGGCCCAGCCCACCGTGAGGGATGCCACCCTGGGCAGGTGGTCCTAGGTTACATAAGAAAGCAAATTAGACAAGCCACAGAGAGCAAACCAATAAGCAGCATTCCTCTGTGGCCTGTGCTGCAGTTCCTGCCCGAGTTCCTGCCTTGGCATCCCTTGGTGATGAACTGGAACCTGCCAGCCAATCTTCCCTTCTCAGAGTTGCATTTGCTCAATGGCTAATCCCTGCAAGAGAAAAGCTAACTCAGGCAGTGGCTTCTGTCCCAGGTACAACTGCTCACATCATAGACAGGGACAGGACAGTACTCTTCTAAGTGGTTTCAGGAGATGTGGCAGTTCTGAGACCACACAGAAGAGTTCAGTCGGTCTCCTGAGGTGACAATATCTGGCAGCATGATTTATGGACAAAAGGAGAGTTTACCTTATCTTGATTTCTGCAAAAAGCCTCCAGATGCTGAGGAGGGGTTGTAGGGTACAGCACATCCCACGGCAGAAGCCTCAACCCAACTAACCTTTGAGTCACATCATATTAATTCAAAATATTGCATCTTTTATTCCAAAGTTTCCTCTACCAAATGACAAATATGCTGGTTATTAAGAAAAAAATGTAACTTAATATTTGATATGTAAATTACATCTCAGCAAAAACACTAAAGTTGCAGTCCAAAGTGTCTTGTAAATAAATATTCACAGAGCAGAGGTAGGACATTGAATAATCAGAAAGTGGGGAAGAGGTTGCAAAATTTTAACTACTTCCAGGTTACACAAAAGTTAACCTTGTTCAACTGAGAAGTACACTCAGAGGTTCAATTATGGTCCAGGCTTTTGGAATAAAACTATGAAGATGAGTCTAGACTTTTTGACCCTACGTTGGTTTGTTTCAAGTCAACTTGACACAAGTTAGAATAATTTGGGAAGAATGACTCTTGAACTGGCAAAATGCCTACATAATATTAGGCACATCTAGTGGGTGTTTTATTGATTAATAATTAACTTCTTCTTTTTTTTTTTTAAAGATCCATTTATTATTATAAATGAGTACACTGTAGCTGTCTTCAGACCACTAGAAGAGGGCATCAGATTTCATTATGGGTGGTTGTGAGCCACCATGTGGTTGCTGGGCTTTGAACTCACGACCTTTGAAAGAGCAGTTGGTGTTCTTACCCACTGAGCCATCTCACCAGCCCAGATTTTTTTTTTTGTCTGTTTGTTTTTTTCGAGACAGGGTTTCTTTGTGTCATCCTGGCTGTCCTGGAACTCACTCTGTAGACCAGGCTGGCCTCGAACTCAGAAATCGCCTGCCTCTGCCTCCCAAGTGCTGGGATTAAAGGCATGTGCCACCACCGCCTGGCTTGATTAATAATTAATGTGGAGGTCCCAGGCCACTGTGGGCAGGGCCACCGCTAGGCACATGATCCTGGCTGCTATGAGAAATCAGGCTGAGCAAGCCAACAAACAGAGATCTTCTATACCCTTTACTTCAGCTTCTCCTTCTAGGTCTTACCTTGAGTTCATCTCCTAAATTCTGTCAGTGATGGAATATGACCGGAGAGTTATGAGACTTTTCCTTCTGCCAGTTGCTTTTGATCATCGTGGTGTTTTATCATAGCAACAGAAACCTCAATGAAAACATAAATTGGTACCAGAAGTGGGGTATTGCTGTGGCAGACCTAATCATGTTCTTATGGGACAATTGTGCAGAACTTTGGAACTTTGGGCTAGAAAAGTCATTGAGTGTTTCAGAGTTTAATAATCTGTCATGGAAATGTGGAGGATAATACTGAGAGCAGTGCAGATGGAGGAGGCTTGACCTGGGAAGTTTTAGAGAGAAACTTGAGAGTGCTATAGAGGCTCTTTTCAGGGAGTATTTCCTCGGGGACAGCACCCAGAAGGGATGATCCAGAGTGGGGCTAAGGCTGTAATTTGTATGGGAGCAGCCAAACATGGCAATGTGTAAGAGTATCCCAAGAGGTATTGGTCCTGAAGTCATGAAGTACTCCTGTGTATTTTACCACAGCAACAAAAGCCTTAACTAGGATAGATTGATAGATATGAAATTGAATGATTTGATTGAGATACAAGCTGGGTGTAAGGCCAGACACAAAGTAGCTCAAGAACAGTTCCCTTTGTATCCCAGCTCTAGGGTCTATCTGTATTTGACCTTCTCAGTGACAATGCTTAGGGTCTCTGGGTATCTTCCACGCTATGTAGAGGGAAAACTCAACAGGGCAGGTTTTGTACTACGTAAGCATGGTACTTTTCTTTGACTACAGTCACTTCAGAACCAGACATAAGGTCTAAGACCTCTCTTCCAGAGACCCAGATTAGGCCCCAGGATTTCCACAACACAGAAAATCTCCGTTCTCCCTGCCTTGCCCTCGTCCCTACCTGACTTAAGTCTCGGCACACCCACCCAGTCTTCCTTCACTAGCTTTCTTCTGCCACAGCCTCAAGTCTCCATTCTAAGCCCAGGACGTGTTTCTAGGTTGGTTTTGCTTTGCCTGTTGCCCTCTGATGACATCCCAGTACATCACCAGCCTTCCATAGTCTCTCTATAATATCTCCCATGGTTATCTATATAATCCAAACTCTAGCTGTTTTCTTCCCTTAGAATCTTAGAAAAATCTTCACTTCTCTCAACAAAGCCTGGATCTCCCTAACAAAAATCTTGGCTTTCACATCCATTTTCCCTGAAATGAATTTTAAAAGCCTGTTTTGGAAGTCCAAAGCTCAACACTGACTCCTTTGTCAATGAAAGACCATTACTACTGCCTTTCCCTGAAGCAAGGGTGCTCTTGGCTGCAGTTGGCAGTAACAGGAGTAACCAGGAAGGAACAGACAGATCCAGTAATATTTTAAAATACTGTCCCATCGGAGAAGGACATTAAGTAGATGTTGAAGTTGGCAACTTCAAATTTGTAGCAATGCTAATCTTGTAATTGCAGAATTCTCCTTTGAAATGCTAAAGAATTCCGACTTTCAGCCTGGACTCATCCTGGCTATATGTTGAAAAGGGATTTTTTTTCTTCTTTTAAAGTCAAGGGGTAAAGTTGAGAAGCTTTACTGTTGAGAAGAAAAGTGATTATTTCATAAAGAGGGAAGTAAAGGCCAGAAGCAGCTGGGGGGTCAAGAGGCTACAATCCGCAGTATGTCTGAAGATGAACCAATTGGGAATTATCTGAGTGGCAATTAATTAATAACAATCCTGAATGTATGATTTTGGAGTCTAAATAGCTTGTGAAAGTTCAGCCGTAGTGTAGTCACGTTGCAGTAAAAGATCTCACTTCTCTCCACTCTGTGCAATAGATACTCAAGGGCAGCTCAACCCTAATGCATTCCCTTTAGCTTGCCTTGCATCTGTACCATTCCCTGCTGCAGCATCTTCTTTCATCCTCTGAAGGAGAAGAACATCATCCTCTGGAGGAGGTTGGCAACTCGATGTCAGCTCACTCTTTCTGAACTCAATCACCATGTCTTTTCTACTTAGCTAATAGGAAAGGCACGAGAAACAAGAAACCACTGGGGCTGACAAAGCAGTCATGACGTACATAATGGTCTATCTATTGTATTAATTGTTATGTAGTTTGTTTATTGGGAGGTTTCTATTTTGTTTTGAGATGAGGTCTTTTTCTATAGCATAGGCTGGTCTAGAACTCACTATACAACCTAGGCTGGCCAACATGACAATCCTCCTGCCTCAGCCATCCAAGTGCTAGCATAGCAGGTATTGACTACCACACATGAATCCTAATATCATGACTATTCGTACTTTATAGATTAAAGAAATGTCATCCCAGGGTGGTTAAATACAAATTCCCAAGCTACTGTATCTTCAGGATCCCTCACATGTCACCCCATGTTGATTCTTTGCCTGACATGGCTCCTTAGCTTCTTACCTATACTCATAATTCATCTTCAACTCAACTTATCACTGGGTACCTCTTCCTCTTTTTCTTCCTCCTCCTCCTCTTCCCCCTCCTCTTCTTTTGATAGACTCTTCTTATGTAATCTTGGCTACCCTGCAGCTCTTTATGTAGATCAGGCTCACCTCAAACCTACCAACATCTGTCTCTGCCTCCCAACAGCTGGGATTAAAGGTGTGTGCCCCCATGTCTGGCTCCGGGTTACCTCTTGATCCAAAGATACTCCAAAACTTCTCTTCTTGTCTGGCATATGACACTCTGATGTGACACCCATCTCTTTATACATGATTCTATGTCATTATGGAAAGTCAACACAGAGCACAGGGTCTCATGGGTAGTTCTCTGGTTGAAGCAGGAAGCCTCGAACCAAATGCGGAGGCTGACGAGCCACTGTGAAAACCCTCTGCATGCCCATCTATCTGCTGACAGCTCTCCAGGCTTTCCGTCCAAAGGTTCACAAATTGATTTATGAAAAGAGAAGTCCAGAGGGCTTGGACAGACCAGTGTGAGCGCACTGCAGCTAATACTCCAGGGGAGACTGGCATTTAGGAAATAGGAGTTTCATAGGCGGATAATCTCTCCGGGACCTTTGGATCAGAGGGAAGAAAAGGGCAGGAAGGAGAACAGAATTTTTATAGCCTTGTATATACAGATCTTCTTGTAAAACCGAACATCAAAGGGACAGAGCATATCGCTGCTTTCCAAGGAGTCGCACTAATTATCGCAGCGTCTCAGCAAGCATCGCACACAGAAGAAAATTTCCTTCGATGAAGAGACTGAGTGGAAGATGGCTTGATTACTGACAGCCAGAAAAATATAGCATGGTGTGTGTTCCCAGCTTCCTGATATGTCAGCAACCTCTGCTGAGCTTCAAATACTTCTAAAAGAAAAGTCTGTTGAGACCTTGCTGGATGCCAGGCACAATGCCAGTGGCCAGGAAATAAGTCCAGGCCTAGAGGGCTCCCATATCACCTGGTCACCAATGAAATTTGCAAGTAGTCTATGCTGGCACAGTGTGCTAAGCCCAGAGATGTGCGCATGAACAGAGCAGGGAGGGTGTAGGGAGGAGCCATCCCTTGCGCCTAGGAAGCTAAAGATAGCTTGCATACACTCCATCCTCACCATGAGATTTCTGAGAGCCAGCTCTAGCAGAGTCCTGGATTAATGCTTTGAATCATCTGCTAGTTGAGGACCAGCCCTTGTTTTTCAGGACCATGCATTCATAATCTTCCCGACCTCATCAATCACTCCCAAACCCCACCCACAAATAGGATGATGGGCTACGGAGGTGCAACCCTAAATGCCTGCTCACTACTTACCGTGCGCCGTGAGAAACTCCATTCCACTAAGTATTGACTTCCTCCCCCACAACAAAACACACCATCAAGAACATTTACATTCCCATGTTACAGACGAAGAAGGTTAGTGAGACGTGTATCTTGCATAAACGTTCACAGTGAGATCAGGTGCTAACTGAAGTTGTAGCCCAAGAGTGGTCCCTTAAAACTAGTGAGGTCAGCCGGGCAGTCGTGGCGCAGGCCTTTAATCCCAGCACTTGGGAGGCAGAGGCAGGCGGATTTCTGAGTTTGAGGCCAGGCTGGTCTACAGAGTGAGTTCCAGGACAGCCAGGGCTATACAGAGAAACCCTGTCTCGAAAAACCAAAAAGAAAAAAAAGAAGAAAAAAAACTAATAAGGTCAGTGGGTTTACTGGTTTGTATGTAAAGTTGTTAGTCGTGGCTTCTGGAGCTCAAAGACTAGTCAATAGTTTTCATGTAAATAAATACATTTAAATGTATTTAAATTGTGTGCCATTTTTTTCCTCCTATATCCAACAGTTAAATAGCTCCATAACACCAAATCCCTGAACCAAAAGCAGAAGAAAGGTAACTCCTTGCGTGTAATTTTGTGGGCCACAGAGACAAGCTGATTGGCAATGGTGCCACCAGTCCAGAACCTTTCATCTAAACATTAATGGTGAGTGATCCTGGAGGATTAGGTAGCTTTCTTCTAAAACTTCATCTCAGAATATTCTCGACTGGGTGTGCTAAGCCAAAGCACCTAATTAGAGGTGACTTAGGCTAATGCCATTCCTTTGTCACTTACGTCTCTAACCATGAAAATCCTGAGGCTTTTACCTGTACCACAAAAACCACACTTCCAAGGACATGATAATCCCGGTGGCTTCTAGCCTCCTGAACTCAGACAATGTGCAACTCAGAGACTCACCTTCGATGTTCCACTAATGGAAAATTCCTCTTCTGTGTTCTTCCTAGACGACTTAAGTAAAATCTTGTAGCAGATATCCATTTAGAGCAGTGGGTCACAACCTGTGGGTTGCAACTTCTTTGGGGATGAACGACCTTTTTACAGGGGTCACATATCAGACATCCTGAATATCAGACATCTACATTGCAATTTATAACAGCAGCAAAATTACAGTTATAAAGTGGCAATGAAAATGATTTTACAGTTGGGGGTCACCACAACATGAGGAACTGTTTAATGGGTCACAGCATGAGGAAGGCTGAGAAGCACGCATTTAGAGAAAAGTGACTAAGCCAAAGAATGAATTCTTCAGAGAGGTAGGATAAGGACTGGTTTTTGTTTTGTTTTCATTCCTTTGGGACACTGCATTCACCAATTGATGGCATCTAACCCTCTCAAATTCTAGCTTCAATGGCTGCCTCTATTCACTAAGGGATGGAGATATTTAAATGTAACTTGTCTCGCTAAGATATAGACAATAACAGAAGGGTTGTTCTGAGATTTATGACTTCACAGACACCTGAACATCTATAGGTAAAGCACCAATAACCATACCAAAATCTTTTTACCCCCTATTTTCACAGTAGTAGACCTGCTAGACTAGGGGATCTTGTCCCCTTGTTCCTAGGTTCAGCCATGATGAAATTATCTCTATGAAAATGTGAGAGAAAACAAGAGTGAGACTTCAAAATGGGGAGGTAAGGACACACCGGAAGAGAACCTCTCATTTCTTTTGCTCCTTCCCCTGCCTAAAGATGGGGAAGCCTCCAACAGTCATGCAGGTGGCATACTGAGGAGCCATTGCACCATCCTGACTCTGCAGGTAACCATACACTGCAGAGAGCATATTTCCTAGATGCTTGTACTGGGGGAGTCACTGGATGTTTTGGTTATGTCTACAATAACAGTATCTGAGTTTTCAACTAGTTATATGAGGGTTGAAAAAACAGTTTTAAGACCTGAGATCCTCTCTCTTACTCCTGCTTCTCCACCTTGCCTCTTACCCCTTTGCTCCCCCCTCCCTATTAAAAAAGAAAAAAAAGAAAAAAAAAAAAGACCTGAGATCTTAGCAAGTGGTTAGTCCATATCACTGCTGTGCCTCAGCTTGGGAGCCCAGAACAGAGGTTAAACACAACTTTGTGCTCACAGCATGTGTCCAAACTCTGTTTTATTTTGTTTTCCTAAGAAACCTGTCTAATCTGGGCCATGTTTTTGTGATGGGGAAAGGAAAGAAATGAGACGCTTCCTTCCTCCTCAAGGTCTGGCTAAGAAAACCTGAGGAGGGGAAAAAACCAGGGCAGCTTCACATTATCACCCTAACACAGGCTCCTTTCTGCAGTGGGACCAAGCTATCTCAGAGCTCTGAGGCTGGGAGCTCAGAGCCTCCCATCTGAACTAGAAAACATCCAGATTCTTGAAGATGCAGGGTCAAGTAGTTAAGAATCTAAGCGTCCAACAAAAGTCTATATTTAATTCCAACAGTTGCCCTTTCAACCTTCAGTTTGGCCATTAGGCAGCTGTTGAATTAACTCCATACTCATTTCCTAGTGCAGTCCATTTGCAGTTAGGCAAAATAACAAAAGGACACAAAGTAAGAACATTCTTGGTTTAAATAGCAAGTACTTTGACATGGCTTTGGGACTATACACCTGTAGTGGATGCACATCTTCATACATACAAAGGGGGAGCATATCTCCTCTTCAAAATACCACAAAACAACTGATCTACAGCTCTTCATAGCTATTAATTTCTCTCTGACTCTGATCAACTTTGCATAGGACTAGAATAAACTTATTTGCTTTCTGGCTAGTGTATCTATGAAAGTCACTTCTGGACTGATGCTTTATTAATCTAGCTTCAAACATCACTCAACGTTTCATGTTTGGAAAGTGTTAAGTGCACCTTATGCAGTGCAATAATCGTCAGGGAACAGTCTTTTCATAGACTCTCTTTTCTACAAAATTTCCCTTGGCCATGACAGAGTTCCCTCATATCAAATCAATCTGACAATTTCTAATAAAGATAGATGGATATCCCTAAAGATCTAGTGATTATGTATATCAATGTATGTAATATGCATATATGTGCATATATATGCCATAGACAAACATTATATATAGACAGAGCACACATACAAATATATATTTAATGTAGCATTTTTTAAAGTATGAAAAGTTGGAAATAGTCTAATTCATGCAATGAATAGGTATGTTGCAGTTATAATTTATGCATTTTGCTACAAAGATGTATGACTATGAATAGACAATGTTAGTGGTAGACATGTGTGTTCAGTATAATACAATTTATATCAAAGCCAGAATTATAGAGTCCAGTTCTTTTGTATATAGATATAGATAGACTTTGTTCCATCAGTATATGATTTTAAAAAGTATGTATGTGTCTAACTAAAGACCAAGTTTAGAATAATGGTCATCTCTCAAAGCATAGCTGGGATGTAAGGAGAAGTTGGCTGGGCTCCAGGTGATGTATCCAGGAGCTCAAAAAGAATCTCTACTGATCTGTTTGTTATAAGAATATTGAAATAAACCTGGCAAAAGATAATTGCTCATAACTTTTCAGAGCATTTGTGAGACTTGTATTGTTTTATGGACTTTGCTAATGTCTGAAATATAAAACTTTCTTAAATGGTATTTATTTATTTGTTTATTTGTTTGTTTATTTTTATGTGTGATGCTGTATACCAAACCAAGGGCTTCAAGCATGCCAGGCAACTTTGTACCTTTGAGCTACGGCCCCATCCTTTTTAGAAATATTATTATCACTGAGTTCCTCAGTATGGTGTTGATCTTATTCTGTTGCCCGGGCATGCCTTGAACTCACAATGTTCCTGCCTCAGCGTCCTGAGTAAATGAGTATCTATGTGACCATACCTGGCTCCCAAGTGGACCCTTTATCGATAGGTAAGCCTAGGTATTGGTGCTTCACTTATAAATACCCCAGAGGATGTTAGCCATTATTTTTCCAGATCCTATAACCCTTCATAAGGCAGCATAAGGCTTAGACAAACTTCCAGCTACCCTCATGATGCAACCACATATATCAGCAACAATGTGCACACTAAGCACTTACTATAGGCTACATTGAAAACTTACTGTACTTGTTTAAGTGTTTCCAAGGGGACAATCTTATTTTAAGCCCCATTTAATAGATGAGAAGATTGAGTTGATGAGAGTAGTCAAGCAAGGGTCCCGTGGTAAACTGGAGATGCCAAGAGTTCAATTTCCACATGACCTTCTTATGATGGGTGCCCACGGCCTTTATAAAGAGTAATTTTCAGAATTTTTAAGTTCGAGTGGTCACTGACGTTCCCATTACAGGATGCATGGAATCACCACACAGCAACTCTCTAACCCTGGCTGTGTGTCCCCAGAGAAGCGTCACTGCCCCACCCTGGCCCAGCCCTGAACACTGCATGCTCAGGACAACACCCTGGTGAACTTGAAAGCTTTCCTGTCAATGGGACCTTGACTCTGTGGAGTCAAGTCAGTTGAGGCCTCTCATCAAGACAGCCCAGGAAGTGCTGACATTCATTCACATTTCAGATCTATTCAGTAGCAGGTCCGAAAAAGAGATGTTGAAAATCCCATCAAAATCTCCTCCATTATGTGACACACTTTGTTAGAACAGAATACGGGGTTCGGCTCTGCTGGACCACATCGAGTTGGTCTATACGGAGTATCACATTTTAGATTCAAATCCCTGTTAAACCCTCTGCTTAGGCTCGTGGTTAACAATATTTTTAAATCTGTCTTCAGAGATGACAGGCAGCCCAGCAATCCAGCAGGCCCAGAGGCCTCTGCGCCGCCGCTGTTTGTAGAGGCAGGCTCCGTGGATGAAAGGCAGAAATCCCACCGCCCCAGTGTCTTCTGATTAGCCGGGAGAAAAGCTGAATGACAAACATCTTTCCAATCTGCCTGGCCCATGCAGGGAAATGGGGCAATCTGGCCTGAAAGGGGATTTAGACTTTTGTTGTATGAGAGGGAGGGGGGATGGAGAAAAGGCGCTGGTTTAAATCCGCCCACAATGCATTCCCACTTGGCGATCTCTTAGATAAGAACAGCCTGGCTGGGGGTTCAGACTCCCGCCACACCAACACACCTTCCCTCTCCTGCCTCACCAAGGGGACAGTCTTGGACCTCGGGCAAAGTCAAACACTACAGAAGTGACCATACGTGGTTCTTCAACACGCTTGCTCTTTTAGCCTGAATCTTATGATGTATTTATGGATGAATAAAACCAGCCTACAATAGGTGATGTTTCAATAGACTTTCTAGGCTAAAACAAGCTTCAGTCAGTCGTAGGTTATAGGCTACCTGTTAGGTTCCCTGACGCTTTAATCACACCATTGAGTGAAAAGAATCACGAGGTTTATGTAGCAAAAACTGAGTTAAATTTGTGATGAGTTTGTGGGAGATAGTTCATTAAAATTGTATTTTCATGTCTCCCCTCCCAGTAGAGAAAAGAGTTCCACAGATATTGAAATCACACAGTGTATATATACATACACACACACACACACACACACACACACACACACACATATATATATATATATATATATATATATATATATATATATATCAAAGGCCACATGATGAAAATGCTATACTCTAATAACATTTATTCTGACTCAAAGCAACAGTCATCTTTTTTCTTTCTCCCTGTGTACATTGAGTGTGGCCATTATTGTGCAGGTACAATAAAAGGGCAAGATTCAGGAACGTCCCTGTCCAAAAGGCTGGTGTATGAGTCTAGTGATCCCCACAAAATGGCTGCCAGCCTCACCCCCAGGCACCTGGGTCAGTCCAAGGGTGTCTTGCTCTGTTGGCATCAGTGCCAAGCTCCTTCAAATGCAATTATCAGGACAAGTCTTCAGGACCTCTTATTGCTGCTGTATTTGGGAAACAGCATTCAGATGCAGATCGGCCTAAATCCCATCAACCCATTCAACCATATGTGTGCGAGTGTGTGTGTGTGTGTGTGTGTGTGTGTGTATGTGCACACTCATTCGTGAACACACATCACCCATGTATTTGCACTTATTTAAGTGCTCCCTAGAGCATTTAAAACCCCACTGTAAGAAGTCGAAACGAGGAGAAACGCTGATTTTTCCCCCCCAGGCAACTTTGTCAATTGCTTTTGTGCTCTTATAAATATTTCATAGCAAATATTTAACATGATTCTTTCTCCAGTCGGATCCGCTTTGAAATGCTTCTCAAAGTGAATTCTCCATTAACAATAGCTTGATGCAGCTTTCCTCCTTTCTTCTCTTAAGCACAGGGTCTGCTGCCATAGCAGCACGAATAGGTTTTTTCTTTCTTTCTTTCTTTTTTTTAATGGAGAAGAAAAGATACTTTGCATTAATTCAGGAGTCCAGGAAAGTGGGGGCGGGGAAAGGCGCAGCACATGCGCACCTCGGATTTCCAATGCGGGAGCTTTGGCTTACCTTGCCCTCCCCTCCCCCAGCGAGCCTGCGATTATCACCCAGCCGACATTAGAACTGTAATGGGAAGTGACACGTTTATGTAAATGCTCCACAAGCGGATTTTGCTCTTGTAAAACAGAGCAGTTACTTTGGGCTTTCTAATTATTTCATGCCTTGTGGTTCTCTGGTGGGGCAGAGACGATCTACTTGAAAAGTGGTCTATGATTGACAGACTTCTGTCCCTCTGGAGCTCATTAGGGCTCTGGCTTTCAAAGATGGGAAATAACCCTAGCAGGCACCATAAAAGGGAAGAAAAAAAAAAGGAAAGGAAAGGAAAAAGAAAAAGAAAATAAGAAAGAGGGGGCGGTGTAAAGATTCACTCTAGCACCAACAACCGTGCAGTAGGTTTGTTTGTTCACAAGTATGTCTTGTTGGGAAATTGGTATTGCCAGGAAAGGGCGCTTTTGCGCTTTTTATTCATCCAGGCTCTGTACTTAGGTGCTTCTGGTTTTTAAAAACCTACATTTAGAGCCACCAGGTATGGTGTAAAACACAAAGGAAAAAAAAAAAACCACTAGGATTTTCCACCATGAAATCACACCGGACTCTAGTCCCTGTTGTCACCCTGAGGACACAGCATGCCCGGTTCCTTAGTCAAATCATCAAAGAATCAAGGAAAGGAGCCAATAAGTGGACTGATGGATTCAGAGGCCTGGGATGGGAGGGAGATGGAAAACACTAATATGCGTTGTTCATCGGCTTCCTGTTGATGGATTAGAAAATGGAGACAGAGCTGCTGTCAGTGTAGCTCCAACTGGACTGTACTTAGCGGCCTGATACATCTTCAGGGCAGAAGCACGGGGTCTGGAGAGAGCAGACAGTAGAGTTGGATCTTAGAGAGTTCTCCAAAAGTGCATGGGTTGAAGGCTTGTCCTCCAGAGTGGTGGTGACAAGAGGCTGAATGGAAGTCCGTAGGAACATTGTGCCAAAAGCCCCTTCTTCTTCCTTCCCTCCGAAGCTTGCAATCACCACAGACCCAAAGCAATGGGTTCAACCCATCATGGACAGAAACCTCAAAACCAGAGGCCAAGGTGGTGTCGCACGCCTTTAATCCCAGCACTTGGGAGGCAGAGGCAGGCAGATTTCTGAGTTTGAGGCCAGCCTGGTCTACAGAGTGAATTCCAGGACAGCCAGGGCTACACAGAGAAACCCTGTCTCGAAAAACCAAAAAAAAAAAAAAAAGGACTCTGAAGCATTTTATCACACAGAAAGAAGTAAGCAAGCTCAAACAGCACCTGATGCTGGGTCTCTAATGAGTGAGAGTCCCAGGTGAGAAGGTCTCCTGCTGCTAGCCCAAAGGCAGTGGGGCTGGATTCTCTGCCTCTCCACTGAGATCTATAAAACTGGAGCCTTCAGGGGCTAGAGACATGGCTCAGCGGTTAAGAGCACTGACTGCTCTTCCTCAGTTCAATTCCCAGCAACCACATGGTGGCCCACAGCCATCTGTAATGGGGTCTGGAGCTCTCTTTTGGTGTCTGAAGACAGCAACCAGTGTACTCACATACATAAATAAATAAGAAAAAGGAGAAGGAGAAGGAGAAGAAGAAGGAAAGAAGGAAAGAAAGAAAGAAAGGAAGGAAGGAAGAAAGAAAGAGAAAGAAGGAAAGAAAGGAAGAAAGAAAGGTCTTAGTCTTAAAAAACAAAACAAAACAAAACTGGAGCCTTCGTGGTTTCTACATCTGCATTTGTACTCAGATCCCACATCACTGGACAGTAAGGGAAACAAACCAGTACCTTCTCATAAGACTCTGTTCAGGTCCCTCAGCAGTAAATAAGAATGTGATTAAGACTAATTTCTTAAGCCGGGAGGTGGTGGTGCATAGCTTTAATCCCAGCACTTGGGAGGCAGAGGCAGGTGGATTTCTGAGTTTGAGGCCAGCCTGCTCTACAGAGTGAGTTCCAGGACAGCCAAGGCTACACTGAGAAACCCTGTCTCAAAAAACAAAACAAAACAAAACAAAACAAAAGACTAATTTCTTCAGTTTGCTTTTGAATAAATATCTAATCAGGTTCAATGACAGTTCATCTTCTCTCCAAAGTCCCTGGGGGCCCATGTTTCCTTGCCTAAGAAAGCATTTGACAGTGTTCTGAGTCTTTGACATGACTTGACAGGTTGGTTCAAGGTCAATGGGAGGTTTCTCTCTTGCTGTCTGATCTACTTCAGCTGTCCAGCAGCTGCCGGTGAAGACAGACGCCTTCCCATTCTCTCACCACTGTGGATACAAGTTCATTTCCCTTGAACCCAAGAAGACATCCTGGAACTTAAGGTGCTGTTTACTCAAAACAAGACTGATCCTGTTAAATCTGAGGTGACACTCTCACTTTCCAAGTTCCTTTCTTTGAGACAGTTTCCCCTTGTATCTAAAGCTGATCTAAAGCGCAGACTGGTCTTTAACTCTTGGCATTCCTCCTGCCTCAGTCTCCTGACTAAAGATACATTTATTTTTTAATGTATTTTTTTAAGGCAGGACACAATGGTGCATGGCTTTAATTTCAGCACTTGGGAGGAGGACACAGGTGGATCTCTGTGAGTTGGAGACCAGCCTGGTCTACAGAGTGAATTATAAGACAACTAGAGCTATATAGAGACACCCTACCCCCCCCCAAAAAAAATGAACAATTATTACAATGTTTGTGTGTACGTGTATAGGTCCATATGTCATGAAATGCACATGGAGATCAAAGGACAATTTATGGAAGCCAGTACTGTTCTCTCCTTCTGCCACATGGCCCACCTCACTGGGCCTAAGACACTTTTTACTTCAATTTGTATTTCCTTGACTATCACCTTTCTATTCTGCCTTCATTTTCTGCCTCTTGCCATGATGACTTCAGCTTGGATCCAAGAACCCTGGCTAGGGGCAGCGAGGGAATGAAGACAGACACAGTACAGAAAGCTGAGATCAGCAGGTCCTCGAATCACTACCTACAACCTGGAATGGGACCGGAAACCAGGACTTCAGTGTGCTTATTAGGTACAGCACAAGGAAGGGGTAAGCCCAGCTCAGTAGGAGGTCCTCTCAGGCTGTGAACATCCAGGAGGGAGAAGCTGCAGTGACTAATGTTTGCACACACTAATCAATCATTTCTAACACTCAGGCTCAGATACTGGAGAAAAGCCCTTCCATTTCTCTTGAGCCATGGCTATATAGGGAATGGCTTTGCCGATTGTCCCATGGGTCCTGGGGCTTGAGCATCATTGCCACAATCATTCACCCAGCACTTTCCTCATTCAGAGCTTCATCTGCTCCCTACAGTGTCCCTGTGTATCATTGTCAGTGACTGATTCTAAACCAAGTGCTGATGACAGAAGAAAAAAACCTGTAGCCTATTTAATTTATTAATCTGAATATGAAAATCTTAGGAGTACATGGTCTTGGTAAATTATTGACAAACTTAAAACGAACCCAAGTATGGTTCATCTAAGCAATGTTATGGTAGTTTGGTCATCGAAACAATCAATTCTATCGAAACAATCAATTCTAAGATGAACGAAGAAGTAAAAGAATCAATTCTAAGATGAACAAAGAAGTAAAAGAAGGCAAAAAAGTCAATCGATGCAAAACCAGTTCATGAAGCATATATTGATTTATGGTAAAGCGATAATCATTTCAGCAGCCAGGAATGAAAGCAAATTCTTTAATTGGATGTAGATTTTATAGCAAAACACTAAGGTCAATGTGATAGTCGAAGGGTAAACTTTACATACTCTTTTAAGAGCTCTCACAAAGTTCCCTTTCAACCTTGCAAGTGTTTAACCTATACTTGGTTATCCTTGCCAATACCAACTTAAAAATAGAAGACAGGAAGAAAAAATGGGGAAATATGATTATTTTGAATGTTCATGCAGTCTTTGAAAGTCCCTCTAAAAAGCAGACATTGGAATGGGGAGATGGCTCAGTCAGTAAAGTGTTTGCTAATGTGAAAAAGCTGGATGTGGTGGCGTATGTCTGTTCTCAGCAATGGAGAGGCAGGGGCAGGAGGACCCTGATGGAGAGGCAGAGGCAGGAGGACCCTGATGGAGAGGCCAAGGCAGGAGGACCCTGGTGGAGAGGCAGGAGGACCTTGATGGAGAAGCAGAGGCTGGAGGACCCTGATGGAGAGGCAGAGGCTGGAGGACCCTGATGGAGAGACAGAGAGGCAGGAGGACCCTGATGGAGAGGCAGAGGCTGGAGGACCCTGATGGAGAGGCAGAGAGGCAGGAGGACCTTGATGGAGAGGCAGAGAGGCAGGAGGACCCTGATGGAGAGGCAGAGGCAGGAGGACCCTGATGGAGAGGCCAAGGCAGGAGGACCCTGATGGAGAGGCAGAGAGGCAGGAGGACCCTGATGGAGAGGCCAAGGCAGGAGGACCCTGATGGAGAGGCAGAGGACCCTGAAGCTTGCTGAGCATTGGGTCTCGCCCAGTGGGTGAGCTCCAGCTTCAGGGAGTGAAGAAGCTGTCTCAGAAAGTAAGCTGGAAAGTGACTGATGATGTCAACCTCAGACCCCTCCCCTTTCTCTCTACGTGTCTCTTGTCTCTGTGTCTGTGTGTGTGTGTGTGTGTGTGTGTGTGTGTATGCCTCTCTGTGTGTGTCTGTCTCTCTCTGATTCTCTCAGACTCTCTTTCTTTGACTCTTTCTTTCTCACACACACACACACACACACACACACACACACACAGACTGATTTCTGGAGATTCTCCTTGTCTTCAACTGAACTCAGTGAACTGATTCTAACAAACAGAATACAGTAAAGCGATGCTGAGTGGCTTGGGACATTGGGCCAAATTATGGGATTCCGGACCTCAAAGACTTACGAAAATAAATGTCTGTTGTTTTTGTCAGCTACATTTAGTAATAACTGGTTAGCAGTAGTTGACAATACAAGAAACTGACATAAGATGGCTTACCAGGAAAATCCAACAAAATCAGTAAGCTGATTGAGAGCCTGTGAGTTTGGGAAGTTGGTCCTAAAGCAGGATGCACTGCAAAAAGAAATGGTGTTTTCCTATCCCAACAAAGGCCAACTAGAAGATACAGCATGGTACATCCACTTAGGCTGGAGGTACCCAGGTTGCCTAAGTGGTCAGCACAAGAGTATAGCTAACTTGGGTGTCCGTGCTTCCCTTCCAAGCCTCAGGCCCATTCTCTGGCTTGCTTTGTTATTTGCTGAGCACCAAGGTTCTGTGAGTTGGGCAATGATAAGAAAGGGCAAAAGAAGGGGGTGGAAGGAAGGGGCACCATAAAAACAGTAGTCACAAATTTAGATCCTGTGGAGATAGGACCCCTTTGAAGACAGTTTCATTCTGAAGCCAAGAGTCTGAAAGATGGGAATCTGATTATCCACTTATTTGAATAAACCCATGAGGCATATTTATTTGCATTAATTAAAACTATTAGAAGTGAAGATTTTTATGCAAAGTTTAGAAAACATATTTTTGAAAAGGATGCCAGACTGTGATTATAATTCTTGCCCGATTAGTGCAAACAACAGATTATTGTCTTCATGAGTTAAATAGGAGGTTAAAAAAATTATAAACTGTTTAGATTTGGGATATCTGAGAGACATAAATATGAACCAGGTCTTTATCAATTCGGGGCAAAAACTGGCTTAGCCTGTATGTACTCTTCTATGTATTCATATCTTGCTGCCGCCTTACTTTTTTTTTTTTAGCCTGATGTCAATGAGAACTTGTCTCAAAAAAAAAATGAGTCCTCCAACAAACAATTTTAAATAGCACAGAATGCCAAAAAATATTCAAAGATATTATAGGCAAAGAATGGAGGAGAGGCAAAGAAAGATGATTTCAGAAGCCAAAGAAGACAAGAAGCACACTGAAAAGACCGAGGGGAAGGAAGCCTGCATTGGGAACTGCAGAGAGGCGAGGTAGATTCCACAGGAGCGAACCACCTCTGAGGTCTCTGTGGAGGAAAAGTGAATGAGGAGGGCACTGGGGAAACCTGTTACAGGCATATCAGAGGCGAGCATCCTGCATCCTCTTATGTGAATGCAGGACAGCAAGGGCTGTTACTGTTTGCCACCCGGGCCCACTGTGCTCATTCACGTGTCTTATTTTTCCTTTACAGGGTGTAGGGGAAGCTTTTCAGAAGAGGATGCAATGAATCAGAGAAGTCAGGGATTGTGTAAAGCTTCTAAGTAGCTCAGATGCGTGAGCACCTAGATCTTTCAACATCTGAAGCACCGGGTCTGGGACAAAAGGCAGGATATTCCAGGAATTTTGGAAGAAGTTCACATCAAGTGTAGTCTGTGCATCTTACCAAATGCAGGCAATGCATAGCCCCAGGTATCCCCAGATGCAGCTAGAGAGAGACTCTTGAGATTTGGCCTTCCTGGTATAAGAAAGTAGCCTGAAGGGAGGAGGGAGAGGGAGTACTTCCTGATTTACAATGAGAGCCTAAGGATCCCTTTACAGGAAAAGTCACAAACATTAAACCCTAAAGAAGGTTGTATAGGCTGGTGGCACACTCTTGTATCTACATGGAGGACGCGCATTTCATAAGCAGATGAGTAGGTTTCCTGCATGATTAAGTGTGAGGGGATTGAAATGTAAGGGGGGGAAATGCATCCAGAAAGCAAGTGGGCAAGAAAGCGAAGATCCTCCGAGGAGAACTGCTTAAAGAGACCATGTGGCCAACTGAGATGCAGAGTTGAAATGTATGAAGTGTCTTGTTATAAGGTTGACTTAGAAACTCATACCTGCTCTTCAAGAAAGGAAAAGAGAAATCAGTTGTATCATTCTGAATACTGCTGTGTTTCTTACATAACATGTTGAAGGGGGCCAGGGTCAGGGTATTGGTTTTTTTATACGGGGCCAGAGTAGTCAGTTTGACAAGAGGACAACTAAATCTGAATATATATATATATATATATGTATATATATATATATATATATATATATATATATATATATATATATATATATATTTAAACATCCGTACATCTAAAGCCATCAAACATCAAAGACATCCTACATCAGAAGTGTGGAAAACTAAGTCAAACCTTGTGTGTGAAAAACTGTGCTACCTAGAGTCCACCTTATAGAAGTAATAGATGCTATTCATCAAGATTTTGCTTGCTAGTATTTCAACAGAGAAAGAATAGAAGGAAAAATGAGCTGCCCAAAGTCACTAATTAACTGATGGTAAACACTTACAATTGAAGATGATCCACCCACAAAAATGTGCACAGTATAATGATTCATTCATTCAGAGCTATCTATCGAGTGCCTTCCATGTGGCCTATTTTGTTCTAGGCACAAAGATCCCCACAACCGAATATTGCTGCCTTTCTGAAATTAACATTCTAGTAATAGAGAAAGCTAATTAGGCAAACAATGTCATCTGATTAGTGATGACTGCCATGTGGAGTAAGAAAGAGAAACGAGACTGATTCACATACAAAAGTAATGACCATTTTCTAATGATTTCTGAGGGATCCAGTTTGGTGGTCTTAGTACTCAGAAGGCTAAAGGGGAATTGCTGTGAGTTTGAGGCAGACTCCTGTCCTGGTAACCTAAGGCCCAATCATGTGATTTTTCTGTTGAGCCTTCCCACAAATGCCTCATGGAGTCCTTTCCCATTGTGACTGCTCTAACACATAGGTTTTTTAAGGTTGCTTGCTGACATGATTATAGAGCTGTTTCTTGGTTTCGCTTTAAAGCCTTTCAGGTCTCCTTTCAGGATCGGAGAAGTATTTGTGGTTCAAAATAAGCTCCCAGAGCCCAGGGAGGTGTTATGTTTTCTTCTTCATGGTCATCACCAAAGAGAAAATAGCAAGCCCTTGTTTGGAAGGTAATAAGGCAGTCTCCCTATTCAGGAGCATGAAGCCTCAAAACTTTCCCTAATGTGGATGCCTTTGAATCTTTAACATTTTGGAAGGCATATGTTTTAACTGCAGACAAAGAACTTAGTTCTCATTGAGTGTTGTGGTCTAAGGGATGGAGCTCACCATGTGCGAAGTTAATTGGGGAGGGAAATACCGAGGCTGTAATTCTGGGTGGCAGGAAAGGGAAAACAGAGAAACTGGCCCGTTAGAAGGGGTTGTTGCGCATGCGCGGGGGCGGGGTGGGGGGAGGATGTCCAACTCGCGTCGATAGTGGGAATGTGTCGCATCTTGCCAGCTAGAGATGATGTATCCTATTGTCACTGGGTCCCTGGGGCAGGCCGTGGACATGCCTGGTTACTAACATGACCCGGTTAGACCATGCCAGTATACCACTGTGGTGTTTGACAGAATAATAAGGCTCCCCACGACAAATGGGCTAATCCATCCCCAGGGCCAGGTTAGAAAGACAATTGGTAAATTGTTCCAGACCACTGTCAACTTTGTTCTGCTCTACTTCCTGATAGAGGTGGGAAAGCATGTACCTTCTGGATCACCGGTCGGTACTTGAGGCCTTGCTGATCTACTGTGGCAATAAAATGCTTTACCTCATGAAGCAGCTTGCCGTTGTGACTAGTAAAGGCCAAGCTTCGATAACCCACTGTCATCCTCTAATGACTGTCTAGCATTACAGGGGCCAGATTAGCAAATCAGCGAGGGGTGATGGAGCCATATCGGAGTCCTCTCAATCTTAAGAAGGCTAGCTAGCATGTGGTGTGATTTCTGGTTCGTTACTTGGCCTGGGAGTGGTAGTATCTTGCCTGGTTTGAGCTATCTATCCACCTTTCTGCTTCAGGTGGGGACACCAGTATGGGAACTGTACCAAACACCAAGTACATTTTTTTTTTCATTACACATTTGAGGACAAGAGACTAAGCATGCTGTGGAGCCAGACGGCATGCCATGAGCCATTACTATTTGTCATCCATGGACTTGTATGATGACGATGCAGACCTCCAGTATCAATGCTGACTTCAACCCTATGGTCTTCACCTAGAATAGCCACCCACGAATATGACCCGAAGTCTCCTTGAGAAGGAGCTGGGGACCATTACCATGCATTCTTATTATAATACCATAAAATTCCTCATCCTGGGAACAGCAGGTCCTTCACTGAAGAGCTTTGGATATAGCTAAGTTGGTAGTACGGTTTACCCATGCAAGAAGCCCCAGTTTTGATCCCTAGCAGCTCATAAATCAAGTGTGGTAGCTCATACCTAGATAATCCCGGCACCTAGAATGTGGGGCAGAAGACTAAAGAAATTCAAAGATGTCTACAGCTATACGGTGAGTTTGTCTGAGGTCATCTAAGGATACATGAGACTCTGTAAATAAAGAGGAGGCTTCCTTTTTGCTTCCCATGTGTCCCAGGCTGGCCTTGAACTCCTGATCCTCATGCCTCCATCGTCTGAGCACTGAGGTTACAAGCAAGACAAAAAAGTAATCAAGAGAATGTGACTTTTTTTTTTCTGAGGCCTTCTTACAATCACCAGATCCTTTGTTCTTGATTGCCTTTGCTGGAACAGCATCAATAGTCACCAGTGGCTGCCTGTGGATTGAACGGAAATGACCCTTGTGTGCTCATGCATTTGGATGCTTCCTCAGTGGATGGAACTGCTAGGGATGTGTCTTAGTGACTTTCCTGTTGCTCTGAAGAGGCATCGTGACCAAGGCAGCTTGTAGAAGAAGGGGTTGATGGGGCTTACAATTGCAGATGGCTGGAGTCCGTGTCCATCCTTGCAGGAAACACGGCATCTGACAGGCAGCCATGGCCCTGGAGTAGCAGCTAAGAACTCATATCCTTGTCCAGAGACTTTGAACTTTGAACAGTCTGGAGACACAAGGACTATGGGGACTTCGGAAGTTGGATCAAATGCACTTTGCATTATGGTACGGCTATAAACCTATGGGGGCCAGAGAATCAGCTGGGGTGGTGTGAGTGGGAATGGCTCCCATAGACTCCGAGGTTTGCATGTTTGGCTCTCACTTTGTGAACCTGTTTGGGAAGCCTTAGGAGGTATGGCCTTGATGGTTTCAAAGGCCCGTGCCTTCTGCTTGCTGATAAGCTCTCAGCTTCCTACCTTGATGGACATGGACTCACCATCTGAGTCCCGATAAAATATTTTTTCTACACATTGTGTTGGTATTTGTATCTTAGCATAGCAATAGAAAAGTAACTACGATAATGCCTATTTTGCCCCTTGATATCTATGTTCTTTCTACCAAATAACGTTCCATGAGGTGAGCGCTGACCAGTACTCTGCACTGACTCAATACAACAATGGTACCTACTTGGCCTCTGATGGCCCAGCAATGCCACTTAGTCTGTAATGTATGTAATTGCTAGCCGTGGGTTAAGTTGGCTGTATCTGACCCTGAGCCCTCAATTTAAGAAGAAAGTAGACACCAGGCTTTCTAGCTGCAGTGGTACCTTCCCACCAATATTCTGCTTCAGTAAATCAATCTCTGAGCCTCTCCATAGCATTTTCATCTAGAGAGCTTGTGATGGTTTATAAAGGCTGGGCCCAGGGAGTGGCACTAATAGAAGGTGTGACCCCATTGGAGTAGGTGTGACCTTTTTGGAGTAGGTGTGTCACTATGGGTGTGGGCTTTAAGACCCTCATCCTAGCTGCCTGGAAGTCAGTCTTCCACTAGCAGTCTTCAGATGAAGATGTAGAACTCTCAGGAACACCTACACTGTGCCTGCTTGGACACTGTCATGCTCTCACCTTGATGATAATGGACTGAACCTCTGAACCTGTAAACCAGCACCAATTAAATATTGTCCTTATAAGAGTTGCCTTGGTCATGGTGTCTGCTCACAGCAGTAAAACCCAGTCTTTTGAGTTATATGACTAGAACACATGGTCTCCAGTCTTTTTTTCCTCCTACCATCTGCTCTGGGATCCTGACATTTCTGTCTCCCATCCTTCAGTACCCGTGGTTAAATTGTGTGTCCTCCTACATTAAAAATGTAGACTCTTATTTTAATAACCGCTCCCCACTCCTCTATAGCCTTACATTCACTCCGAGTCTGATGGGACAAATCAGATAGGTTTTATGCTCTCCTTTAGGCTATAGTCCCTTTGCTCCCTTATTGGACCAAACATGGTCCTGTCCACACTATGCAGAAACTTAGTCAGGTGTCCAGAAAGTGGGGCACATTCCAAGGAAACAAGAGACCCTCCTCTGTCACACTCACAAGCTGGAGAGTGATACTCATCTTGAAGAGTGTCTCTCTTCTGTTCAAGGAATCCATAGGGATTCGACATCTGAGGTTTGGAGCTTCTTCAACCCAGACTCCCACAACTCAAAGGCTGTTTTTCTTTTTAGCTTACCTTCCTTGATTGGGCATTAAGCTTAAGTCTTGACTTCTGCCTGAAGACTAGAATTCTTAAAGGGTTGTGAAGGAAGCACTGTGGCTATCACCATTAGCATTTAACTCCAAGAAGGTGCTTTCTGCCTGGTTATTTTCTTCATTTGAATATCAGCTCAGCTTAGAAATGGTGAGGCAGCTTCACTGGCTTTGTACTATTTTTTTTTAAATACTGTTAATGCCTGATCCATCTCATTAGCTGGTACATTTCTTCATTAAAAACCTCCCCAATCAGTTAGAATTTCAACAATGTTCTTTATCTTTCCTCCAGGGTTTATCTGCCCTCCACCCACACCACTGATAGATAGGTCAACAATGCCAACTGCAGTACCAGCGAGCCAGCCCCAAACTTTGAAGTTAGCATCTACTTTCTCAGACCACTCTCAATGCTATTGTAGATTTGGTTGTCCAGAGAACATAAGAGGTTGACAAGGGAGTCTTCTGGGCACGCCCATGATAGAGTTTCTGGAATGAGTTCATGAAGGTGAGAAGACTCACTGTGGATGTGAGAGGCATCATTCCTTTGGCTGGCGTACAGGACTGACACCATAAAATATAAAGGAGAAATCAGGTAAAGCACCAGCATCCGCCTCTCTGTGGGCAGAGTGTTAGAGCTGCCTCATAACATTGCCTCCATGCTGGTCTTGCCATGATGGCCTGTACCTTGAACTGTGAGCCAAAATAAACCCCTCTTTCAACTATTTTTGTCAGTTTTTTGTGGTAGCAAGGGGGAAAATAATTCAAGCAAGCCTGATGGAATTTTCCCAAGTCAGGAGAAAGGACCTGGCTTTCATAGGCCAGCGCCTTCCACCCACTGGAAGTTGGCAAATGATGGTGCCCATTGGCAAGGCGAATGAGTACCTTCATCCTAGATTTCCAAAGGGAACTGAGGGTTCAGGTCTGTGGCCAGCATCAACCAGCTGGGTGAATAAATCCCCTCGCTCAAAAGAAGAAAGGACCTGGGAGACACATCTTAGCATCTAGTTTCTTTGGTTAAACAAGAAAGCCATTGAAATAGACAAGTTTGGAAAAATCAAGCTAGAAAACATATATGTGTGTGTGATTGCTCTGGTAGAGTGGAGGAAACAGACTTCCCATATACTCTCTGCATCAACCAGTGCAGCCTCCAGCATCAGCACCCCATCAGGAAGGCACAGTGCAGCCTCCAGCATCAGCACCCCATCAGGAAGGCACAGTGCAGCCTCCAGCATCAGCACCCCCATCAGGAAGGCACAGTGCAGCCTCCAGCATCAGCACCCCATCAGGAAGGCACAGTTGCAGTTGATGGTTATACATTCACATTATCCGATGTTTTCTGTTTTGTGTATCCGTATTTCCTAACAACCCTTCTGACTCACTACTTCTATGATAAATTGACATTTTGACTTTTTTTTTTCATTTTTCTAAGGATAAAATTGAACACATATACAGAAAGTTAGAAATAATGTGTCCTTAATTCTCATCCTTTTAAGCTATTTAATTTAAAAGATTTAAGTTGCAGCCGTCATTGATTTAAGTGTGTATAATTGTCAAAGTGAGTAAGGGAAGTAGGGTAGATTTTCTAATTAACAAAAATATTCACATGCTTTTGTTCTTCTAAAATTAAAGATTATATTCCTATCTTATTGTAACTTTCAAGCACCCCAAACCCCTTAATAAGTAATTGCTATAAGTCCTATTTAATTGGTGGATAAATAACAGGGATCCAGCCAAATTTCTAAATTACTGGCTAAAAGGGCACTCTAAGATTCTGATTTGGAATTTCATTTTCTAATTCTGCTATTCAGCTATCTTTTTTTTTTCCCAAATAAAGTTTAGGTCAAGGGCATTCAATACCCAACTCACTAGTTCTAAGATGGGCCTCTTAATTACTTGTGCTCATTAACTTTATGTGTCATTATTAGAGCAAGGAGGTGGAGGGGGAAGTGGGACAAAGGAAAGGAACCGGAAATAATAAATTAATTTAGAAAGAAGCCCAGCTCTTCCCCAGAGCAGGGAGCACTGGATGGATGGTGGATTGCTCCAGGGGCTTGTCTTGGCAAAGAAAGTTATTTTGACAGAGTTCTTAGGGAGCAGAGAGGCTCTGCAGTTAATAACACAAAATACTTAGGGCTAAGAGCTATGTTCCAAAAGAGAGTGGAGTTTTTCCACAAGTCTCTTCTGTATGTCAGCTCTACAGAGAATAAGTCAAAATCAGAACTACTTGTAGAGAATTAAAATGAAATAGAAAATTAGAAATAATGTGTCCAGGAATCCAGGAGGAGGAGGAGGGGAGAGGAGAGGAAGAGGGGGAGGGGATGGGGATGGGGACTAGGCCCCTGGAGTGCCTTCTACAGGCTGGCATTTCCTATGAACTCCATCAACCTCACTTTGTTTGGGCTCCGGATTATAAGGATGTGGAGGGCTCTGAATCCTCAGTCTGGACTTTTACAAGTGGTAAATCTAATGTTTTAATTTTTAACCACTTGATACAATTAATTGACCAGAATCCTATTTGGGGCTATGTGAAATGTATCAGATTCATTGCTGTATATCATTTCTTAGTTTGAAGAAACAACCATTGTTTGGGTTTTAGTTGCTTCTTATGTACTGAATTGGAAAAATAAGCCACTTAAAGACTTGATGAGGCTGAGTGATGATAACACTGGTTGTTGTAGAAAGGTAGAAGGTTGCCCATCTAGAGTCAAATTATCTTGGACTGTCTTCAACCCCTTACAAGCTATTCGTTGGCCACCTCTGTGTCTAACCTAACATCATCCTATTAGGATTTTAACAGAAATTCTATTGGAATTTAACAGACCGTTGGCTGCCACCAACCGAAAGGGTAATGTCATCAGATAACATCTGAGGCATATGGCAGGGGCTCTGCCCACACACGCCTTTGCTGGAGCCCTCGCCTGCGTGACGTTCCCACCAAGGTATCTGAAAAGTGCCTTGGTCTATGACTTCCTTTTGTTCTTTCTTGTTCACAAAAAAATTTGTAACACTGTTACCACAGTGGAAAAAGGAGTTTGAGGTATCCTGCATCTGCGTGCCTGGGTCACCAGGGCACTGGGTCTCGGTCACTCAGGTGGCTGCAGAATGAACTACCTCTCTCTCCCTCTGAGGGACACCTGGGAAGAAAGGCTTGGAAGCACCTGGGGCACTCAAGCAGAAGCAACTATGACCTGGCCGTGGAAACTTAAATGTTGAATTCTGCAATAAATGTTCGAGACATTTCTGTGAAAGTATATCTGCCTAACTTATGTCACACACACACACAAATAGAATAGAATAGATGGAATATATGAATTTGAAATTTTTATAGATCAAAACAGCTGCGTGAAGATGGTTTCCTTTGGCTCCATTATGCAGCTTTCTACATCTTATAAAGATACAAGTCTCTTTTTTTTTTTACAGATGCAAATTATAATATGAAATGTTATGAATTAACATGATCAAAATATTCTAACTAACTGCTCATATTCATTAAACATTCTTCTTCTGGGAAGAGCCTACTCAGGTCATTACAAATCCTTACACAAAAGTGTAAGGAGAGTTTAGTTACTTTATTCAGCCAACACAATATGTTCAAACTCCTTTTTAACTGACCTCAATGAATGTCAGCTTTTAGGGGTTTCTATGGTTACTTGAATGAATCAGTGAAATTAAAAAAATAATAATTTAATGTGGATCTAATAATTATTCCAGAACACTCAATGCTTAAATTTTGTTCTTATTTAACTGTGGTGAGATACCTGACCTTAAACTTCTGCCTTGTCTCCCAAATGATGGGACTGGTGCATGCACCTGTGTCTGGCTTGAACTATATTTTTTATTTGTTTTTTTTTATTATTGTTTTGAAGTGGCATCTCACTCCATAGATTAATTTTTAATGTGTGTGTGTGTGTGTGTGTGTGTGTGTGTGTGTGTGTGTGATGTGGGTGCAGGTTCCCTCAGAGACCAGAATGAGGTTGTAAAGCCCCTGGAGCTAGAGCATTGGAAATGGCCTGATGCAGATGCTGGAAACCAAATTTGGGTCCTCTGAAAGCATAAGAAGTACTTTTTCACATCTGAGCCATTTGTATAACTCCTCAATCCTGAGTTTAAAACTTGACACCTACTATGCTCTCTAAAAGCTGTAGTCAATTGATCTTAAAGTATTTTTAAAATGTGTCACCAGGCAGTAGTGGCACATGCCTTTAATCCCAGCACTTGGGAGGCAGAGGCAGGCAGATTTCTGAGTTTGAGGCCAGCCTGGTCTATAGAGTGAGTTTCAAGACAGCCAGGGCTAAACAGAGAAACCCTGTCTCGCAAAACCAAAAAAAATAAAAAAGTGTCAAAGTTGTTTCATAAAATTTGAGTGGAAATGAAAAATATTTCTAAGTTAATATATTATAGACAGAACATAGTATATCAGGGCAAATGGGCAATTACTTACATTCTTCTATCTCAACATTATTCACATTGGCAAAAAATAACTTGGGTGTTTATGTATTCCAAATAGTCAAAAGTGAACAAACTGATGTTTGAGAGCTTCTTTTAGGCAAATGCGCAGTATGTGGTCATTAATCATCAATTCTCAAAGAGCTTGGTGTTGCCTTTGTCGTTGCAGAAACTGGACACTTAAGCTTCTCTTCTAAGAAGGGACCCAGGGCAATCAATGTATGCAGAAGGTGAGTTGACAAATGTTGAGATGCATTCTTTAAAAAGAAAGTATCTGCCAGGCGGTGGTGGCACACGCCTTTAATCCCAGCGCTTGGGAGACAGAGGCAGGTGGATTTCTGAGTTCAAGGTCAGCCTGGTCTACAGAGTGAGTTCCAGGACAGCCAGGGCTACACAGAGAAACCCTGTCTCGAAAAACCAAAAAAAAAAAGAAAGTATCATACATGAGAAGTCCCACCTCAGACACCAGGAGGCAAACCATGAGCATATCACACAGGAGTAACAGTGGTTTGTGTAAAAATAGAAGCAAGTTTGGAGCGGAGCTTTGTCACAGGTCTGGGGCACAGGCTAAGAGGCCAGGGCCCTTTATTCTCCTCTAGTTTATTAGGCACTAAGATTGTAGGGTAAGGTTCCAGGGTTTTCTGCACGCTAGAAGGAAACACTAAGAATTGATATGTTTAGTTCAACAAGCTATATGGATTGCCTACTGTCTGCATAAGTCACAGCCACAGAAAGAAGTGACCTACTGTCTGCATAAGGAGCAACCACAGAAAGAAGTGACCTACTGTCTGCATAAGGAGCAACCACAGAGAGAAATGAGCTAGTGCCCGCATATGGCACAGCCACAGAGAAAAATGACCTACTGTCTGCATAAGGCACAGCCACAGAGGGAAATGACCTACTGTCTGCATAAGGCACAGGCCCAGGGAGACATGATATGGATAACGACAGTGATGTGGACGGCCATGGAAATCAGTTTAACAAAAATCTGCATAGCAACTCTCACCAGGGACTGCTGTACCCAGGACTAAGGTTTAGAAGCAGATCATGCTGGGCTTAAGGTTCAGCAGTTACGGCTTTCCATTTCTCCCTTCCAACTGCCACCAACCACCCCTGAAGAGAGAAGCCATACATAGCTTTGTAACTTTTAGGCAAGCACCCTACCCCACACTCCAGCACCAATTACCACCTTGAAATGCGTGATAAAATTTAAAACAACATTCTTTTGCTTTGAGTCTCGAAAACTATGTCGTTATTCCTAAGTCCACTTTAAAAACTAAATTTAGCCTGTCCGGTGTCTTCTTTAGAGATCCCCGTCTCCCCTTTGTCTCTTTAAAAGCCTTGCCTGACCGCTTTGGAACCGATGTAATTCCTTTAAGTAGTTTGCAGAGCTCTGACGCTGAGCCTCAGCTCACCTCTCAGGCTTTCCCTGGACCACTTTTCCTTGTCATCCACCTTCTGGTCTCTTTGAGTCCTTAGTGCGCCACTTTCCTCTGGCGTCAGGACCTTTGCAAAAGGTTTCCTTTGATGGGAATTCTCTTCTGAGCCCCACTTCCCCAGGTCTGGCTATCCCTGCTTATCCTTTCTTTGATTCTGAACTGAGACTTATTTCTGCTTTACTTTTTCATTTTGTTAGTTTTGGACTTTGGAGACAGGGTCTCCCTGTACCTGAAACGCGCTATGCAGACCACCCTCTGCTTCCGGAATGCTAGGCTTACAATTCTCTCGTGCCTAGCACTTTAGATTTCCACTCCCTGACCAGCCTGGCTGCCTCACCCTGGGTTACACTCCCACCCCC